>NW_022111373.1:142227876-142235806 GCF_000313985.2 Echinops telfairi
ACATTTATAGGCATTCGATCTCTTAATTGTTGCTTCAATGAGCTTTGATTGTGGACTAAAGGAAGATGAAATCCATGGCATCATTAGTCTTTTGTCCATTTATCACGATGTTACCGAGTAGTAGAAATATGAGGATGCTGGTTTTAGTTACATTGAGTTATCATTTATATTGTTGTCTGTAATCCTTGATCTTCATCAGAAAGTGCTTTAGTCTTCCTCACTTTGAACAGGCAAGCTTGTGTCTTTTGCCTACTGCAGGTTGTTACTAAGCCTTCCTCCAATCCTGACGCCATATTCCTCTTTCTCATCTTCTCTGATGATTTGCTCAGCGTACGGCTTGAATATGTATGGTGAGAGGATACAATCCTTACACACACCATTCTTGATTTTTAAATTGTGAAGTATTCTTTTGCTCTGTTCACACAACTGCTTCTTGATCCATGTATCGGTTCTAATTCCTATTCTACTCAAGGCTATCCATAGTTTGTTCTGGTCCACACGGTCCAATGTCTTGGCAAAGCCAATGAAACAAGGCAACAATCTTTCTTACATTCTCTGCTTTCATTCACTACCCATCTGATATCAGCAGTGATATCTCTGAATCCAGCCTGAAATTCTGGTAGTTACAGCTGCAACTCTTGTTGGATGATCTTCAGCAGAATTTTACTTGCATGTGGTACTAATGATATTGTTCTATAATTTGAGCATTCTATTGGGTCACCTTTCTTTGGAATGAGTACAAACATGGATGTCTTCCAGTCAGTTGGCCAAGTAGTTGTGTTCTAAATTTCTGGGCATAGACAAGTGAGTGTTTCCAGGGTTATATCAGCTTATTGAAGCATTTCAAATGATGTTACATCAATTCCTAGAGTCTTGTCCTTGGCTAATGCTTTAGTGCAGCTCAGACTTGAGATAGACAAGTACATTTGGAGAGCAGTGAGCTCCATAGTCAGGCTGGGATGGATGTAGACCTCGAGATGGAAGGGAAGGCTAGAGAAGCAGGTATGAGCAAATCTCCAAGAACCCCACAGTCATCTTGAGTTCAGAGGGGATAGGCCCGGTAACACTTTCTTATTCCCTCCTCAGAAGTTTTGCCCAGACATACCCAAGATGCTTTGCTTTGCCTGTTGGCTTATTACTGGATCTTAAGCATGTTCTCCCAGGCACGAGGCACTGTGGGGTCTTGTCCAACAACATGGTCTCTGGCTGCACCAGCAATGACAATGTGGTCAACCAGCCTGGGCTCAAGGCCCACCTCCATTATTTCCCAGCTGCTTGACCCTGGGCGGCAGACCTAATCGTTGAGCCCAAGTTTTCCTATTTTGGGATAGGAAAACTACCCAAAACAGGAAAACGTCCACTTGGACAGAGGTCCAGCACAGACCGTCAATGCCCTCAGCTTCTTAGAAAGATGAGCGGTCAGAGCCAACCTCAGAAGCCCCTCAGCAGAAAGACCTGTAAATCTATTTTTTTGTGGATGTCAGCCAGTGAAAATGTTATGGGGCACAGGTATAACCTGACACACTGCAGGCTCAATGAGTCGGAGTAGATTCATTCGACAGCAGCTGGTCACTGGTCCAGCCACGGTGGTAGGTATTATGTGAAAAAATGGAGTTAAAGTTTCTCAGCTAAAATCAAAGCAAGATATTATTGTCAGGGCTCATCCTCAAAAGAGTTAATGAGCAAACGGAGTGAGCTCCAGCTATGAACAACCAGAGTGGCCATGACCTTGTGTCCCAACCAAAGCTTAACCCGGATGTTCTCATTGTCACCATCACCTCTGCCATCATTATCCAAACCAAAACAAAAACTCAATTATGACACATAGTGACCTTATAGGACAGGGTAGAACTGCTCCTGTGGGTCTCCAAAATTTAACTCTATAGGAGTAGAAAGCCTCATCTTTCACCCATGGAGAAGTTGGTGGTTTCAAACTGCAGACCCTGAAGTTAATCAGGCAAACATGTAACCACTATGCCACACGGGGCATAGAAATCCATCTCCTGTCTTTATGAGCTTGTCTAAATTCCTAATAAGAGTCTTAAAGCTCAGTAGTTAAATCCTTCTTGGATGAGGGACATGGTGGCTGGGTGAAAAGCAATCACTCCAGGAGTATTACATTGTATGGTTATGATTTGGGCTGCTAATCACAAGGTCAGCAGTTTGAAACCACCATCTGCTCTACTGGAGGGAGATGGTACTTTCTACTCCTGTAGAGTCACGTGCTCAGAAAGCCACAGGGGAATTCTACCCTGTCCTGCACGGCTGCTATGAGTCGGCATTGACTCAAGGGCAGTGAGCTTGCTTTAGTTTTCATTTGAGTTGAGATTCTGTCATCCCATCCATCCCATGATATTTCCCAAAAGGAAATATGTATATATATATTTCCTTTAGTTTTATATATACATATAAAACTAAATATATATATATAAATTTATATATAATATATATATATATATTTCCTTTAGTTTTATATATATATAAAACTAAAACAAAACAAAACAAATCATGAAAACATGGTTTTTATTGTGGCGGTGGTTTTTAAAGTGAGCCTACATTTCCTGAGCAAACCTTAATAGAACTGTAAGCATCAGTGAGCACCACTAAACTAACTCTCCCCCATGGAGTGGATTCCAGATCCCAGTGACCCGAGGAGCAGTAAGACTGCTCCTTCGAGTTTCTGAGACTGTAATTCTTTACAGGAGTAAAGCACCTCATCTTTCTCCTAGGAAGTGGCTGGTGGGTTTGAACCACTGACCTTATGGTTATCAGTCCAGCCCTTAACCTACTTACTGTGTCACCAGGGCTCCTCCCATGTGCACAGGCAAAAGGGCGACTGTTACAACTTTGTCTGAAAGGGCGGACAGCTAACATAACCTTCAGAGACAAATGCTTGGAGGTGCCACTAACATAACCTTCAGAGACAAATGCTTAAAGGTGCTGTGGCACCTCCATGCATGGGGTACAAGTGGGAAATGAACGACATCCACAAATATGCTACATTCCAAGGATGCCAGTGATGCGGTCAAGTGTCCTGTGCTTCGTGTGAGGTAGTTCACACGAAAGGAAACACACATGTGCATACATGCATGTGTCTTCATGGACAGCTGTTTGTATTGTCAAAGCAAAAGGATATGGCAAAAACGTATCACATGGTTCCATGATCATTGCTTCTGGGGCAGGGTTAGAGGCCCGCCACCTGTCTGCCCGATGGTTTTACCGCAGTGGATGGAGCTTGAGGACATAGGCTGTGCATAATAAGGCCATCACAAGAGGACAAATGTCACATCATAAGACAATCAAAGGCCAATGTATCGAGACCAGGGCTTAATAGTGGCGAGGGGCAAGAGGGAGTGGGAAGAGGAGACAATTGGATGCAACATTCCATTGGAATAAAGATTGTGTTGCACTGCCAATCGTTACAGTTGCTGTCAACCAGTTTATGGCAAAAGTTATGTGATACATACACTGACAATAATGACCGAAAAAGAGAGCGGCTACTGCGACGGATTATCGGCAAGCACATGTTTGGCTCCTTGGTCTGGAGGTGTAGAGGCATGGTTTTGCAAGGCATCCAAGTTAATTGGCCTGCTCATGTGTTTTGTGCCCCTGTGCAAACTCCTAGTTCATTACATGTGCCCCTGTGCAAACTCCTAGTTCATTACATAGTGCCTGGGGTCTTAAAGCTTGTGGGTGGCCATCTAAAGCACAAAAGTTGGTCTCTATTCCCTGCTAGCCACAGAGGAGGGAGAACCTGATGAACTCTATGGAGCTACCTGCCTTCAAGAACAACTGTTTCCTTTGCCATGAGAGCAGATGGACTGATGGTGCCCAGCTACCATTACTGCACATTTTGATCAAAAATTCCATAGAAGAATCCTGATCAAAGTGGGGAGAATACAACGCATAATTTTAAATTCTCATGGACTCCAGACATCCTGTAGCCAAGGAGGGTAGATGAACTCCTGAAGTGAATGCCCTGAGATAATCTTTAAAACATAAGTCAAAAGTAGTTCCTTGTTTGGAATCAAGCCTACAGAAGGGAGATACTCTCTTTATGTAGAGGCTGAGAGTCCGAAAAACTGGGCTAGAGCCAATCTGAGAGACAAGAGCTTATTTGCCTCAGGTTGCTTACAGACAGGGACAGCAGTACTGCATCCAGCATTGGCTGGTCGGACAAGTAAAGATCTACTATGGAGGTCATTGTGGGAGCTCTTGTTATACCAGGTAATAAACAACCTTGCCTAATATGGCTTACTGACATTATTAGCACAATGGTGTTAGGTACCTAAACCTCATTGGTTACTGCTATTGTGTGTGCAAGACTGTATCTGTGTGCTAAGGAAGAAGAAGGATTTTGTCCGGCTGTGGACTGGCTATGTGCAGGGATGGGAATGGACAAAGAGAGAGGTGCACGGTTAGGTGAGCCAAGGAATACACCAGACATGCTCAGCTGGATTTTTAGCTATTTTAGAGGACTAGCTAATGAGTCTACACCTTAAAGACATCTTAAAATTGAACAATAACTTAGCTGAACTGGTAAAAAGAAGTCCGGGCAGCATAGTAAGTTACGTGCTGGGCTGCTGACTGCGAGGTCCGTGGTTCAAACACTTCAGGTATTCTGTGGGAGAGAGATGAGACTGTCGGCTCCCATAAGGATTTACAGCCTCAGAAACATAGAGGGACAATTATTCTCTGTCCTATGGGATCTCTGAGGGTCACAATCAACTTGAAGGCAGTGAGTTTAGAGTGACACAGGCCTCCTTTGAGCATGGTGGGGTGTCAAGAACGTTCTTCATGAGGTCATGGGTCACATTGACAAGAGCAACTCGAAAGATGAGCTAAGAATCTTAGGGCAATGTGAGTTTATGGGACTCCGAGAAGCCTGGTCGGAAGAGCTGCACAACGTTAATGGCTGAGGAGGTGTGGGCTTGACTGTTTGTAGTCTCAACCGCAACAACAAAACCAAGTGTCGGGGAGGGACCACCGAATGGGGTAAGGGCATTGTACTCTCTGATCTGAGCTATGAGCACCTCACTGTGGTTAACAGCACACATTCAGGCAGTAATGAAACCCCGAATGACTCCATTTGGTTCTTGCTTTATGAGGAAAGCCAACAAAGAGACTTGGGGCAGTGAGGAGAGAAAGTAAGAATACTTTTCTTGGGGATTTTAGGAGGGTGACCGTGGTAAATCTCATACATTTCTTTCTAAATGTTAACGGGTTACTGCCATGAGAAAGAAAGACAGTAGAGGTCGACTGAGATGATTGGTTGGGCAAGTTTGAGGCAGAGAAGTAAGAAATCCAATATTTCAGGCCTAGCATCAAGGTCAAAGCCAACATGCAGGGACATTCTGAACAATGACTTTCTGGGCTAGAGCAGAAAAATATTTTTCTTCATAAATAATTCTCAAAAGAAGATTTAAGGAACATTAAACCCTCTGGGAGAAAACAAATTTGTATCTATCTTAACACCAATTCAGCAGTCTTGCTTACCAATGATTATGACGGCTATTATCCATTTGTAAATATTCCCAGTCAAAATCCACTACAAATTCCCATCTGATTGTTTCCTTGACTGCAAAAAAACGATTGTAGGGCCCAAGCATCCTGGAAATGGAGCTTCCTCATCACTTTATTGATATTTATTTCCAGAAATCTTGATAGTAAACCTTGTTAAGTTTAAACTAACACCTGATGCAGTCTTGTAAAAGAATTATATTGTGAATTAGGTGAAGGTTTACAAAGCACCCCAGTTTTCCATTCAGTAATGGATACATATTTTGTTTCATTCCATTGGTTGCAATCCCACAGGTAATATCATGTATTCCACTTCTTCTCTTCATTTCCCATTTCCATTGCCCCTTAATTCCATTCTTAACGGCGCGAACTCAATTAGCTTCCCCTGCTGCCTTGCTTAACTAAATCTGGAAGCCTAGCATTAACCTGAGGGAACACAGTGATTCACCTTAACCCTGGGTTCCCAAACTTGGCTGATTGTTGGAATCCCTGGGGATCTGGTGAAACCACTGGGCTCAGTTTGCAACCTAATGAATCAGAATCTCTATAGCAACAGTGCTCAACCTGTGGGTCGCTACACCTTTGGGGGTCAAACGACCCTTTCACAGAGGTCACTTAAGACCATATTTCTGATGGTCTTAGGAATCCCTCCTCTATCCATCTCCAGGCGGGTCCGCCCACATGCAGATACGCCCACATATGGGGTCACCACAACCTGAGGAACTGTTTTAAAGGGTCGCAGCATTAGGAAGGTTGAGAACCACTGCTCTAGAAGCAGGAGCCAAGAAATCTCTAGTTTCACCACATTCCTGGATGATTCTCATGGACAGCCATGGGAACCTAAATCTTAAGTCAAAACCAACCCAACCCAATCTCCAGTGGGTTGAGGCTCATGGCAATCTCATGTGTGTCAGAGCAGAATTGTGCTCTCCAAAAAGCCGCTGGCATGGAGTTGATTCTGACTCACAGCAACCCTCTGAAGGGTTTCTAAGGCTATAAATCTTGATGGGAGCAGACATTCACTTCTTTCTCCTGAGGATTGGCTGGCGGGTTTCAACCACCAACTTGTGGTTGGCAGTCTAGCGCTCACCAAACATCACCACCAGCGTTCCTCAGAATTGTGTGCCAGGAGTCTGTAAGTGGTTGGTTTTTCAGAAATAGATCACCAGACCTTTCTACCAAGGTGTCCTCTTGGTGAACTTGAACTTTTAACGATTAGCAACTAAGTCTATTATCCCTTTGCATCACCTTGGGACTCCGCAACTCACCTAACTAGGAAGCAAATGGGGAAGACGCTGAGAGGCGACTGGTTTACTGCAGCCTTTACACCCAGGGTTCTTCCCCGTCTCACCGGCAGATGTTACTGCGTTCATGAGTTCATCCCAGGAGATGCATAGCAAGACGTTGGTAAGAGCAGGTGTTTGCTTGGCAGGAACCTGGAGAATCTTGGCTCTTCCACTTAGTACAGTGACCCTGGACAAATCGGGATCTCTAAGCCCCAGTTTCCATGTCAGGGATGTCCTTGCCAGGCTGGTGCAGTTGCCATGGAACCAGCTTTGGCTCCTGATGATCTGAATCATCACAGAACTGACAAGTTGCTGGTCCTGTAGCTCATTCACGGTAATCCTCGGTGTTGTGTCAGTCCATTTCACTGAGGGGTTCTCTCATATCCTCTGAGCTGCTACTGTGTGGTTGTTTTTTTAAGATGCTGTCTAGTCTGTTCTGACTCATACTGTTGTTAGGTAGCATTGAGGCAGCTCCAACCCATAGTGCACGACAGAATGAAGCACTGCGCACGCCTGTGCCATCCTTACAAGGGTTCCTATGCCTGAGCCCACTGATGCAGCCACGGTGCCAATCCAACGTGTCTCTGTTTTTGCTGCCCCTCTACTTTACCAAGCACAGCCTCAACTTTTCCAACCATAATATCCTTTTCTAGAAACTGATCTTTCCTGATTGTGTGATCAACATAAGTCTCACTCACTGGCATGGATTGAATTGTGCTCCCCCAAAATATATGCAAATTTGGCTAAGCCATGAATCTCAGTAGTCTGGCAGTTACAAAATGATGTAATTTTGGAGTTATGTAATGATGTAGTCATCTCCCATAATGTGATCTGATGTAAGTAGCCAATCTATTCTAAGAGGACTAGGGTGGAACTCAACACCTTTACTATGGTCATTAGGGTTTGTGTCAACCTGGTTGACATTAAACCATTCCAAGATGTAGCATAGGATTAACAATAAATTCTTTTTTACTGCAGCCACTCCTGTGTTACGCAATAATTTTTCCATGGAATCCTTCAATATTGCTGCTCAAGGCCTGAATTTTTTCACCAATTCTTTCAGCTGGAAAAGTGCCAACCCTAATTAATCATTGCTTCACATTTTAGGCCAAGCACGCTTTTGA
>NW_022111373.1:142240013-142241971 GCF_000313985.2 Echinops telfairi
GTAGGTACCCAGTGAATGTCTGCCAAAGAAAACTAAGCTCAACCAAAAGCCAAGACCATTCTTCCTGCATGCTGCATAGAATCTAGTGTGCCCAAGATCAAGTTCATTAGCTGTGTGTGGCATCTCCACCAAGCTCTCACCTTATGCTTGAAGATCTCCAAGGATGGTGGCCTCACTACAGGGCACACAGTTGTGAAGGACATCTCGGATCATGAGGAAGCCCTTCCTGAGGACACGTTGGAGAATCTTCCTGTGTGTGGCCTTGCATCCAATTCTTCTCTTGATGGCAACTGAGCTGAACCTGCTCCCACCCAACAATTCCGCAAGATATGCATGGCAGGCATTTCCAAACCCCGTTTCACTGTAAGAAAACTGAGGCCAAGAGCATTAAACAGATATACTCAAGGACACATAGCTAATGGAATTGAAAGCGGGCACTGATTCAAATGCTCCACATGTGGACTAAACCATCTGGACTGGAAGCTACTGGAAGCTAGGACCAATACATCAAATCTATTACGACCATCCCCACCACTTAGCTTTGTCTATAGTAGAAGTACAAGAAGAGCTCCTTCAATGGACGAGTCAGTGCACTTTAATGAATGGCTCTGGAACAAATAAATACAACCTAACTCTCCTGACACTCTACCCTCCACTTATCATAGAATGCGGCCCTTAGCTTGTGCTGCTTTGTGGCCCAGAGCCACAAGGTGATTTACGGGCACATTTGGAGGTGGCTCAGACCTCTGCTAAGAATCTTGCCAATAAATGGAACACTACAATATGCTGGGGAAAGGCAGCAATTGGTATCTTGGCTCATGGGGTGAACAGCATGGGAACAACCTGTACCATGGCTTGTCAATGCACTGGTAATTTTACTAATTCTCTAAACACGTGTGGCAGGAGCCTCAGAAGGAGGGAGGCAGAACTGCCCACCACGACTCAGAACACAGAGTCCACCATTTACTGGGAGGCCAGGGACACACACGCTCCAATGGTGGTGGGGAGGGTCTTTTGTCATTTGTGCTGGCTTGTGGAAGGGAAAGCCCAGAAGATAGCGGTCTCTTGGATGAGACTGGGGGCAGTCCATCCCAGTCCAGTGCAGGTGCATATAATGGCACAGTAGCAAAAGCAAGAGTGGAGCCAGAAGCAGAAAAGGACAAGTGCCCAGGGAAGGCCAGCACTGGGCCAGGGGCAATGGCAATGGTAGGAAATGTGCCTGCAAGAAAAGCCACCACTACTGGTCAAAGCCAAAACTCATGATGTTCACTGAACCAGAGCCAGTTGCCACCAAGTTAATTCCAAATCATGGGACTCCATGTGAGATCCATGGAGTTTTCAACGACTGGTTGTTTTGGAAATACACTGCCCGGTCTTTCTTTCAAGGTGCCTCTGAGTGGACTCAAACCCCTACCTTTAGCTAGCATCTGAGCACATGCCCTGTGTACGCCACCCAGTAAGCCTCATTTTCAAACCAAACTCACCACGATCAAGTTGATTATGGCTTATAGCTGCCCTATTGAACGGAAGAGACCGGCACCTATGCGTTTCTGAGACTCAAAGTCTTTACGAGAGTAGAAAGTCTCATCTTTCTCCTACAGAGAAGTCAGTGATTTCGAACTGCTGATCATGTGGTTAGTAGCCCAACATGCTACCCACAAGAGCTTCTCATTAGGGCTACAGTGCTGTTAATTCAATGGCTCCAGGAAGCTGGAGAATAAGAGGGGACACCAGGAGAGATAGTCAGCAACATGTGCTGGAGAGTGAAAGATGAGTGCTCGGGTGGGCAGCCCCATGCTCTTACTTCATCAGCACCTCCATTCCTTTGAACGAAGCTCCTGAACAGTAGCTCGGGTGACTTAGTAACCGGATCCAGGTTTCAGATCCCAAATGACAGGGACTTGGTATAAGAACAGATACAGTGGACTATTGTTATTGTTAGGTGCCATCCAGTCATG
>NW_022111373.1:142242476-142252492 GCF_000313985.2 Echinops telfairi
TCTTTTGGTCTCTCGGCTGCTGCTTCCATGAGCATTGGTTGTGGATTCAAGCAAGACAAAAGTCCTCGACAAGTTCAATATTTTCTCCACGGATCCTGATGTTACCAGTTGTGAGGATTTTGGTCTTCTTTACATTGGGTTGTAATTGACTTCTAGTCTATACTGAAGGCTGCACTCCAGGTTCTTCAGCAGCAAGTGCTTCGATCCCGCCTTGCTTTCAGCAAGCAAGGTTGTGTCATCTGCACATCGCAGATTCTTCATAAGCCTTCCTCCAATCGGGATGCCACATGTTCTTCATACAACCCAGCTTCTCTGATGATTTGCTCAGCATACAGATTGAACAAGAATGGTGAGAAAATAAAAGTGACCACATCTTTTCTTATTTTAAACCATGCAGTATCCCCTCATTCCACTCAAACAAAGGCCTCTTGATCTATGTACAATTTCCACAGAAGCACTAAGGAGTTACAGAATTCCCATTTTTTCTGAAGGTTCTCCATAGTTTGTTATGATCCACACAGTTGAATGCCTTGGCATGGTCAATGAAACACAAGTAAACATCGTTCTGGTATTCTCTTCTTTGAGCCATGATCCCTCTGGCATCAGTAATGATATCCCTTGTTCCACATCTGAATCTGACCTGAACCTCTGGCAGCTCCCTGTCAACATGCTGCTGCCACCATTGTTTGATGATCTTTAGCAAAATTCAACTTGCGTGTGTTATCAAACATATTGTTCACCTTTTTGGAATGAGTACAAATATGGATCTCTTCCAGTTAGTTGGCCCAGTAGCTTTCTTCCAACTATCCTTGATTGATGAGTGCGTGCTTCATCAGCTTGTTGTAATATTTCAACGGGTATTTCATTGATCCTGGGGCCTTGTTTTGGGCTAAAGCTTTCAGCGTAGCTTGAACTTCTTCCTTCAGCACCATCAATTCTTTCTCATATACTGCCTCCTAAAATGGTGGGCTGTCAACTCTTCTTTTTGAAGTGGCCTAGGAATGGGAAAACACACCAGCCAACTGGATTGTAAAGCCAGGCAGCAGGTTTGCCACCTTTGGCAAAGAATTCATAGTTGGCTCTCTCAGGAGGCTAAATTGAGAAGCCAAGAATGTCACCTTGCATCTTCCTTTGAGACAATCCCCTGCTTTACTCCAAAGTCACCACCCCAAAGCATCTCCCGGCTACACAAATATGACGTACACTCACACCGATGATTGTGAAGTCATTGAATCGCTCAGGCTTCACAAGGAGAAGTCCAAGTGACATCTTTAGACACAGATGTTTTCGTACATTGTAGGCGAACTAGATCTCAGGAGCTGCTCTTGCTTCTTCTTCTGCAAGGACTCGGTCCACCTTGAACTGGCCGTCTCTTGCCCTGAGGCTTAGGTGAGTTCATGCTCTGGCTTGGACAGGCGATCCGGTGATTGGAAACTGCAGTCCTGAAAACGCTGGGAAGAATACCCAGGCCTCCACTTCACTCTGAAGCAGAAGGAGGGTCTATAGAAAGGAAAGACACTGGATTTGGCTGAGAACTGTCAGAGTGTATGTCTCCCTCCTGCTGCCATTTTAGGTGACATCATTCTGGAGTTGGTAAATAGCAAGGATGGTTTTGATCATAACTATTCAATGGTAAAACCAGAGAGACTGGGCGGTACAAATAAGTCCTATGCTTGGTTGCTAACCCAAAGGATAATGGCTTGAACCTCCTCAGAAGAAAGAGTGACAATTCCGAGGGCAGTCTTACTCTGACACACAGAGGACAATGGGTTGGTCAAGGCCAAGCCATTTTAAGGAAGAGTGGAGATGGGAGATGTCTTGGAGGGGCACAGAAGAGGCCGCTTCTATTCATCATCCTGGGAAGAAGGAGATCCTGGAGGCAGGAAATGAAAACCCAACAGTCTGAGCACGCAGGTGCGGGGGCACCTGCGACTTCCGTAAAGGCTCTTCAAGGTCACAACCTATAGGGAGTTCACGAAAGGATGAAAGCACTGGCTGTCAGAGGGAAGCTCAGAGACAGACGAGGCTCTGGGTGGTCCTGAGCTAGGCAGTGGCTGACCTGAGTGGGTTGGGAGACAGCTAAGAAATCCGTGAGGTGGGAACCGATTACAAGGAATTATATGTGACCTCCTCCCTGGGGGACAGACAACCGAAAAGTGGGTGAAGGGAGACATCGGACAGGGCAAGATATGACAAAATACCAATTTAGAAACTATCAAGGGCTCATGAGGGAGGGGGGAGCGGGGAGGGAGGGGAAAAATGAGGACCTAATGTCGGGGGTTTAAGTGGAGAGAAAATGTCTTGAGAATGATGTACAAATGCGCTTTACACAATTGATGTGTGTATGGATTGCAATAACAGTTGTATGAGCCCCTAATAAAATGTTTAAAAAAAAGAAATCCATGAGGTTTCCCAGAAAGCTTTTGGGGGAAGCACTGGTTGCTGTTGTTGCTGTTTTGGTTTTTTTTTTTTTTTTTTGTTGGGGGGGGGTCTGCAACAGAGCAGGATGAGGGTCCAAGGGACTATAATTTGGACAATCCATGTGGTGTGTGAGATGGGACACGGTGGGAATCTGTATTCCCAGCATCTTACAGATGGCTTGACAGGAACATCCAAGAAGTGTTTGCCTCATGTCCCCACACAAATATCCTGGGAAGTGCAGAGGGCATAGACCTGCAGATGTCCTGACTCAGCTAACGATGGGTCTGAGGAAACGTGTGTGGATTCAGAATCGCACAAGGAGACACCGGTCCAAGATCCTCAGAAAACCACAGGGCCAAGCCAAATCCATAGCCATCAAGTAGATTCTACTGACAGTGATGCTGTAGGGCAGTCGAAAAACTCTTTGGGGTTTCTGAGACCATAATGAGTCAACAGCTTCATGATTTTCTCCTGACAAGAGCAAGTAGTTTCAGGTGTCTCCTGCAGAGCAGCTGCTGGGTCTCAAGCGCTTGTGGTTAGAAACCTAAGACTGAATTTACGGTGCCACCAGGGTCCTTAGGTTCTTTAGAAAGAGGGAACATGCCCAGTTTCTGTTTAATTGAACATGAACAATACTACGTGTCCCTTTCTCAGGAATCAGAGACTGATCCTTTATTCCTCTGTGCAGTCAGAAGATAGAGTTTTAACTTTATTTCTCTCTTGGTCTCTAAATTCATCGCCTTCAAGTCCCAAGCAGTCCCACTCATTTGAAATCGATTTAGGCTTCTCTCTCGCATAGTGTCCTATAGCAGTA
The DNA here is from genome assembly GCF_000313985.2 of Echinops telfairi. Lineage (NCBI taxonomy): Eukaryota > Metazoa > Chordata > Mammalia > Afrosoricida > Tenrecidae > Echinops > Echinops telfairi. Next base: position 142,245,712 of record NW_022111373.1, read on the forward strand.
TCACACAAATGCTGAAGCATTGCTACCTTCCTAGTGTCTAACCACGAACCCAAACCTACTGCCCTTGCATTGAGTCTGAGCCATAGCAATCCTGAACAGAGTTCCTGAGGCTGTCAGTCTTTATGGGGAAAGCAAGCCTCAGCTTTCCCTGCTGGAGCAGCTGGTGGGTTCCAACTCTTGTTCTTTCAGTTAGCAGTCCAACAGATACCCCAAAACGCCTCCAGGGCACCGAAGATGCTGTTGCTGTGAAGTTCCCTTGAGTCAGTTCCTACCTAGAGTGACTCTGTGTGCAATGGAAGGAAATACCATCCAGTCCTGCGCCATCCTCACAATTGTTCTTAGGTTTGCAGCCACGGTGTCAATCCATCCCAACAGGGCCTTCCTCTTTTAAGCAGCCCTTCTGTTTTACCAAGCCTGGTGTCTTTCTCCAGGTCCTGGTCTCTCCTGATAACATGTCCAGAGTATGAGATGAAATCTAGCCATCCTCTCTCTCTCTCTCTCTCTCTTCCTTTCTTTTCTTTTGGCAGTCCACAGTACTTTCAATATTCCTCACCAACACTACTATTAAAATCCATCGGCCTTCTCCAGCCTTTCTTCTTCAATGTACAACTTTCACGTGAATATCAGGTGATGGAAAATGCCATGACCTTAGTCCTCAAGATGCATCCTTGCTCTTCAACACTTTAAACAGATCTTGTGGAGCAGATTGACCCAAGGCAATGCACTTGAACTCCTGCTTCCATTAGCACTGCCTGTGAAGTGCATTCAAGGAAGTTGAAATCCTGGACAACATCACATTTTCTCCATTTATCATTAGGCTTTCTATTGATCATTTTATGAGGATTCTTATTTACATTGAGTTGTAATCCATACTGAAGGCTGTTGTGCTTGATCTGCATCAGCAAGTGCTTCAAGTCCTCCGCACTTTCAGCAAGCAAAGTTGTGTCATCTGCATATCACAGGCTATCAATAAACCTTCCTCCAATCCTGGTGCCAAATTCTTCTTCATATAATTCAGTTTTATAGGGCATCTGAGATCAGACTAATCAAATGGCTTATAGGGTGTGTGCATACACACATGTGTGTGAGAACAAGCACGCACACACACAATGTGATAACCAAATGCCTGTTTGAGTTTTTGTTTGTTTGTTTGTTTGTTTTCCTTCATTGAATGCTGTTAATTGTTCCTTTCACTAGTGACCTTCATGGACCATGTTTTTGGCTTAAGTCAGAGAGAGCTGTAGAATAAGCAGATGCCTCCAGGAGAAAAGTCAGCTTTCATCGGAATCAATACCATTTTTTTCTTACTGTGAGCTACTTTGAAAGTGGATTCGGTCTTTGTTCTTTGTTTAAGAATAAGACATGCTATTGAACTAAAACAGCACCATTAACAGTCACATCTGAGAACGCTGGATTCAAGCTAAATCCCAGAACTGATCACCACCTGCCTCGGCTCTCTTTTTCATTCATCGGTAAATCTAACTCTTGACTTTCTTTCTGTAAAAACACCTTTTTATCTTGTTAAAAAAAACCACCCTCATTAGCACATTTTGTCTTTCCCTGAGAATGTTACTGAGTGTTAATGATAACAAAGGAACTCGATAATCAGCCCCGATTTTTCTGTATTCTCCCTTTGTTGTGGAAGGGCTGCGGTCATTAAAACTGCCCTTGATCTCAAGGAGGAAACACCAAACGACCTGAGCAGACTCAGAGGAGTGAGTCTGATGGTTACTGTGTTCCAGTCCTGAAAGAATCAATGATCCACCATCAAAGAAGACAAGAGCTGGTGGCTCTCTGGACGACATTAGGAAAGAAATCGCTGCTTGGACAGTAATGGGTTCTTCTCTGGTTTTCAGTAAGCTACTTAAAGCATTGGGCGAGGTGTGAGTGTTGTTTGCAAAGACTCCATCAATATATAGCAGATAATCCAAGACTCAAGACCAGGTGAAATTTCTTCCACGGTGGCTATTTGCAAGCCCAACTCAATGGGATGCCACCCCAGGAATTCTACCAGCGGTGATGTCAGCCCTTACATATGGAGAATATCACGTCTGTTAGGCATGGGTTGTCTAGAGAAACAAATCCAATGACACTCATCTATGTCTAAGAAAGCTCTATGTCCCCCGATGTGGAGATTCCCAGAAGGTCACTCTCACCGGGCTCTGTCCAAGTGGCATAGAGAAGCCCAGGGCTCTGGCCTGTGACGTACAGTCCTTTCCCATGACATCAGAGATCAAGCCGGGCCCTGGGTCTGTGTCTGCATATTCCTACAGCCGCTCAGAGTCCTGTGGACGGTGACCGAGGAGACAAACCACGCAGGAAATGGCCCTCTAATACAGCCTTCCTGAATCTCGGTTCTTTCTGTTGATGAGTTAGACTTGTTTTCTACTTTTTTTTTTTTTAATAGAATGCTCAGATTTTCAAATACTATTCAGTGCACTTAACTCTTTACAGAGCAATCTCAAATTTACTCCTATCCTCACAAGGAGGGAAAGAGAGGGCCTCTTTTCCAGTTTGGCTTTTGTTTTTCAATCCTTCATTTTTTGGTCCAGTGAGGTGAATGCTTGAAAGACATCGAAATTTAAATTCCCACACTGCAGGTTGTCGCTTAAAAGATTAAGAGATGAAATTCCTTTGGTTGCTTAATCTTTTGATTCCCTTTTCCCATGAACATACTAAACATTCATCTTATTATAAAATAAAAGATGCTGTTTAATTTTTTTTAAACAAAGCCTGATCTCAAGAAGTGGTTATGTATCAAGAAGGCATCCCAGCCCAGTCCAACTCAAATCCATAAGTCTGATGCTAGTCCACACGTCCCTCTTCAGACTTACACAGTAAAATGGTGATGATCCAAAATGGTGAACCAGGATGCAAAACAATCACAGGCTGGTAGGCGTGCATGGGTCAAAATCAGTGGAAAGAGAGCAGGGTATCAATAGGATTAGGTGGTGCACATGGGGTCCCTCTGGAGGCAGACTCGGAGTCCCCGGGAGGAGCCGGGAGGAGGAAGGCAAAGTGGCAGAGCGAAAGCAGTTCCCAGAGTCTCTCAGTGTCATCCAAAAGGCCACATCCCCAAGGAGGAGGTCATCAATCTACCACATGATTGACAGGTTTGACTCTACCCCTAGCCAGGGGTGTCTAGTTGACATAAAATGATCCAACTACCACATCATGCAATCCATTTCTGGAATGAATGGACAATATTTTTAACTTTAGACAAAGAGACACTATAGAATAACCAGAACCCCACCCCCGCCCCCCACCCCCAACAAATCTCCACTGTAAGCAGAGAATTCTTCAGGTTTGAGAGTCCTGGGCCCTGCCTTCCCCAGGGCACCTCTAATCATCAGAGCTCCTTCCAACTCACTCACTGCCATCAAGTGGATTCCAGCTCATAGTGACCCGATAGGACCAGCTAGAACTGTCGCTGTGGCTTCCCAGGACTACAGTCTGCTCTTTCTCCCGAGGAACAGCTGGTGCTTTCAATGGGCTGATCTTACGGTCAGGGGCCCAGCGTGTAACTGACCTCATCGTAGTGGCAACGTCCGAATCGAAACAACTGATGGGGACTGTGTTGAGAGGTCCCCTTTGTTAAAACTCTTACAACAGGATCCATTTTTAAAGTTTCCATGACATTTAAATTTTATTTGAAAGTTGTGCAGTTACCTGTTGCTTCTATTGAAGAAAACATTTGGATTCTCCTGGAATTCAGCTTTCTGGGCTCTAGGAATTGAGGTGACCCCCTCCCAGCTCATCCACCCTTAGCACATTTTAAAAAATTGTATTAAAAGATAATTTTATTGGGGGCTCTTAAAACTCTTATAACAATCCGTACACCAATTGTGTTGTGCATATTTGTACTTATGTTGCCATCATTCTTTTCTAGACATTTGTTTTCGATTGAGCTTTTGCTATCAGCTCCTCTTTTTTCCCCTCCCCACCCGAGACCCCTTGATAAATTATAACTTATTATTATTTTTATATTTTACACTGACTGCTATCTCCCTTCCCCCATGGTTTCTGTTGTTCGTCTTGCCTGGAGGGTTGGGGGTGGTTGTGTGCCCATCATTGCAATCAGTTCCCCCTTCCTCCCCTCCCCACCTTCCCCTTCCCCTCCTGATAGCGCTATTCCCATTCCTGTTCTTGGGTTCCATGTGTCATGAGCTCTTATCATTTATCTATACCTGTGTACATGCCCCAGTCTAGTTTGAAGTGAGAGGCAGCACTGGGGTCATGATGGTAGGGGAGTGAGGAAGCCTCAAGGAACCAGAGGCACATTATGTGTTCCATCAGTGCTTTACTGAGCCCTGGTTGACTCATCCCTTCCCTGTGAGCCCTCTGTGGAAGGATGTCCCATTGATGGGCTTTGGGTCTCTGCTCCAACCCCCCTCGTTCTCAACAATATGGTTTTGCTTGTTTGTTATGACTCTTCTCTCTGGCTGGTGCAATTCTTCCATGTGGGCTTGTTGCTTCTCTGAACGCTTAGCACACTTTGAACCTTAAGGTAACCAGCTCCCTGGAGTCAAATTCCAGGCAAACAATAGCTCAGTGAGCAGCTTCCCAGGGAGAATGTTGCCTGGGTCACTGGGCTCTTTTGGACAATGAGCCCTGTGTGGCCAGCTTCACAGAGCAGTAGCTGCAGCATCGGACTAGGATGCATAGTGCATCCTCGTGATTCAGTTTCTATCACAGACACATCCCAAACCCCTGCCTGTTGTGCTTAGATGTTATCTTCTGAAAAATGAGCATAACAGTGACCTCTACAACCTGCTCACTGTCCTCTCTTGGGAGCACCCACCCCTTGGGGGCTGCTGTCTGACATGAATCACATCTATTTACAATCAGCATTCGTGTGTTGTCTTCCCGGATTTGAACTCTTTCTCTAAGTAGTTTCTGATAATATGAGTATCAGACATAATATGTACTCCTGGCAAAATGAAATTCTAAAGAGAGTGAATCATACAATATAAGAATTTCTATTTTAGGGGGAAAGTGATGATGGGGCAGGAGGAGGCAAAAGGAAACAGGTAAGCTCTAGAAAGCAAAGCTATAGATAGAGGTATTAACAGAGATGTGTACATAGGCAAATACATTAATCCATAAAAATAGAGGTATTGGCCTATACACTGAGGCTGCAGACAGGTCTTGGGGCTCAGCAAAGCTATAGATAGAGGTATTAACAGAGGTGTGTACTTAGGCAAATACATTAATCCATAAAAATAGAGGTATTGGCCTATACACTGAGGCAGCAGACAGGTCTTGAGCCTCAGCTCATACCTTCCCTCAATACAAGAACACTTTGTTCTAACAAAATGGCATTTTGTGATGCTCACCCCACTCCACCCCAACTCCCCACATGATTGCTGAAGACAAAATAGGTGCATAAGCAGTTGTGGTGAAGACAGAATAAGGCTTGAAGTTAAATAAGCATCCATCCAACAGTGAAGCAACAAGCCCACATGGAAGAAGCACACCAGCTGGTCCAATCAAGAGGTGTCATCGGGACTGGTCAACGGGCATCAGAAGTTTCATACAAACAACAAACAAAAATGCATTGGTGAGAATGAAGGGGGTTGGAGCAGAGACCCAAAGACCATCTGTGGACAATGGAACATCGCCCCACAAAGGAGTCGCAGAAGGGAATGAGTCAGTCAGGGTGCAGTAGAGCACTGATGGATCATGCAATATACCTTGGATCCCTTGAGGCCTCCTCACATACACACACCCACTATCATGACCCCAGTGCTGCTCCCCACTCTGGACTAGACGAGAACATGTAGATAGGTACAGGCAAGAGATAAAACTCACGACACAGGGAACCCAGGAACAGGAATGGGAATAGTGATCCCAGAAGGGTTGGGGGAAGGCGGGGAGAGGTGGGAAGGAAGTGGGGACCGATCGCAGTGATTGACACATAACCACACACACCCATCCAGGGTGAAGAACAAGAGAAACTAGAGGGCAAGGGAGCCTGCGGTCAGTGTGAGGTATGAAAATAATAACAATCTATAATCTATCAGGGGGACACGAGGGGGTGGGGAGAGAAGCTGATCCCAAGAGTTCCATAGAAAGTAAATGTCTAGAAAAGAACGATGGCAGTATATGTACTAGTATGTCAGATGCAATTGATGTATGGATTGTAACAAGAGTTGTAAGAGCCCCCAATAAAAGGATCTTAAAAAAAAAAGAAAGAAAGAAAAAAGAATTTCTCTTTTCTCCTCTATCATCTCTTCCCATGTTTATTCCCCAGAGACCATAATTTCTGGCTAGGGCATCAAGCCCAGTCACCACATGCATGGTGTGTCAGTGGAGGCCTGTGTGTGGCTACAATGCTGATCAGGTTTCAGCAGAGCTTCCTGTCTAAGACAGACTAGGGAGAAAGAGTGGACGATCTACTTCTGACCACCATCAGCCAAAACCAGTCCAGACGGCCACCTCTGACATGCCTCCCCGCTCCATCTTTCTCTGCCTATTCTGACAGCAAACATTCCTCCTCCAGCATGCTATTTCCCTGCTGAGTTTGCTCATTCCTTGCAGTGGCTACAGAGAACTCAAAGACAATATTTATGATCAATGGGATTTGTTTGGGAAGTTAACAGGTTGCTATAAGACGGGGTCAGAAAACATTAAGGATACAGTCATTGGTCCACAGACGCACCTGTCCATGGCCTGCAGCCAAGTCTCTCTCTAGTCCTCAGCACCCGTGGGCCAGGAGACAGCTTGCTGCCACAGTCTCCAGGTCTCAGCACTGCTCCTTTGCTCTGTCTCCCGGTCACTC
>NW_022111373.1:142252592-142255340 GCF_000313985.2 Echinops telfairi
GCAGATTCCATGACCTTGACCAAATGGACACATATCATGTAGGGTAAAGCAGGGTCAGCAAAAACCGAGGAAGATTGCCAAGGAGATCCTTTGACATGGTGGCTGCAACAATGTAGGGATGGTGCATGACTGGGCAGTGTTTCTTTCTTCTGTGCATAAGGTCACTGTGAGTCAGGACCGACTTCGAGGCACTTAACAAGAACAACAAACAGGGAGAAAATAAACTCCTGTTTGGTACAGCCACCTCTTTGTGGTAATTCACAAGATACCAAACCCAGGAACATTAACCAGAAGGGGGAGCGTTGTGGCACATAAATAAGACATCCCACGGCTCTGATTTCAATGAGGAATTGGGTACTAGCAGGAGCTGGGGGACAGACCCAACGGAAGCCCCGATACACAAAAGGACAAGCATCAAGAGCGGTCTGGAGGCATCACAAAGAATCACCGAGTTTGAGACACTAAAATAAGGACCAAGCCATGCCCTGACCCACACCCCATTTGGTGTGAGTTACTGAGACATAGGTGAGAGAGTCATATTTAGAGAGTTCACTCCGCCACAGACTCACAAGAGTCTGACTGTCTGATCTACAACCAATCATGGGCATGGGACAGGGCCAGGCAGTCGTTCACTCCATTGTGAATGTGGCGGACATGCGACAGGACCATTGGAAAGCAGCCAATGACAGCATCAACAACACAGCACAGGCAACAAGAGTCCAGAAGGCGCTGTCAGAGGAATGCTAAACTGCTGGCCCACACAAGCTTGTGCCTGATGACTGCCAACCTGGTCTGAAGAATGAATGCATACTTGAACGAATCACTACAAGCAGAGGCCTCTTGCCCTATGCTTGTCTTTGCCATGCTTCCCAAGGGTTGCCCATCCAGCACCCCTGACAGCCAGCCAGTCAGTGCCAGCCTCTAACTGGCCCACTGGTATGTCAGTCTGAGCTGTAATTACCATATTTGGTGTCATGTGTCTGGAGAGGTTCTCCTTTGGATCATGCCTGGGCCCCACACAGCGGTAGCACAGCTGAGCTGCAGAGTGATTTATTGTCCTGGGAGTCATTGTCAGAACTTCATGTCAAAGCAGTTCTGTTTTACTGCAGGGGGAATAAAAGATGAATTGGGAGTATAATCAGTCCAAGACACACCACTGGAAGGGAATTAGCTCATGAATGAGAGATAGAAGGGACATTGCCAGCCACCCTGGGGCTCACCAGAGGAGTCCCCAAGTAAACAGAGGAGCCGCTGTTGGCAGGGTCTGCTTCAGGCAGTGTAACAAGTTTAAATGCTCCCCTCCCTGAGCGACATTGTGCTGCAGGGCAGAGGAGAGCTGGCTACCCTTTGTTCTTTCTTCCTTTTCTGAGCTAAGTTCATAACCCACTGCCACTGAGTCAATTCCAACCTAAAGAGACCCTAAGTAGGCTTCTGAGACTGTCAATATTTACAGGAGCTGACCACCTCATCCTGCTCCTGGGGAATGATTTGAACAACCAACCTTGAGGTGGAATTGGGCTCTACCCCTCCTTTCACCCAGGTACGTACATCGAGTTGACATAAAATCTAACCATCATAGTCTCCCTAAGGCCTCTGTCTTGTCTCAGACCCTTTGTTTTGTCTTATGTCTATAATTATGCTCTTACAGTTCTAAGAAATAGATAAATGGATCTCTAGAAATTATATTTCGATTTCAGTTCTAGGTGCTGTTGGGAAAGCCTTGGAATGCTAATGACAGGGTCAGCAGGTCAAGAGGGATAGCACTGCTGATGTCAGATGGATCTAATACTAATCTCTGCTAAATGCAGAGAACACCAGAAAGATATTTACTTGTACTTCATTAATTGTACCAAGACATTGGACTGTGTGGATCCTAACAAACTGTGGATAACCTTGAGAGGAACTGGAATCCCAGAACACTTCATTGTGCTCCTGTGGAACTAGCACATGGATCAAGAGGCAGCTGTGCAAACAGAACAAGGAAAGGCTACATGGTTTAAAAGCAGGAAAGGTGTGTGTCAGGGTTGTATCCTCTCAATTATTGTACTGAGCAAATCGTCAGAGAGACTGGCTGATATGAGGAAAATGTGACATCAGAATTGAAGCAAGGCTGATTCATTAACAACCTGCCACGACAGGTGGCACCACCTTGCTTGCTGAAAATGAGGAGGGCGTGATAAAGACCAAGGATTCAAGCCTTCAGTGTGGATTACAACCCAATGTCAGGAAGACCAAAATCCTCACAACTGGACCAACAGGTAACATCATGATAAATCGAGATAAGGCTGACGGTGTCAAAGATTGTGTCTTGTTTGCATCCACAATGAATGCTCATGGAAACAGCAGGCAAGAGATCCAAAGATGTGTTACATGAACTAAACGTGCTGCACCGACCTCTTCAGAGTATTGAAGAGCAACGATGCTACTTTGAGGACTGCAGTGCACCTGACCCAAGCTCTGGTATTCTCTATGGACTCATATGCATGTGAAAGTTGGACATTGAATACAGAAAATTGAAGAAGAATCAATGCATTTGAATTGTGGTGGTGGAGAAGAATATTGAAACCACCATGGACTGCTAAAAGGATAACTTTATCTGTGTTGGAAAAAGTAAGACCAGAATGCTCCTTAGAGGTGAGGATGGCAAGACTTCATCTTACATATTTCGGACATATTGTCAGGAGAATGATAGCACCCTTGGTAAAGTGGAGGGGCAGTGAAAAAGAGGAAGGTCCTCAAGAGATGGAC
>NW_022111373.1:142255440-142257448 GCF_000313985.2 Echinops telfairi
TCTCACATGTCCCCTTGGAACTGTCATCCTGTTATTCTCTCTTCTGGCTTGTTTATCCCCATCTGCATCTGTAATATATTGATCTTCCACCAGTTAAGCTTCTGTGACAATTTCCTTTGCCTCCCATGTCCTATTTAAGTCTCCAATTCTCTGGAAACCCTTGGATGCCATTATGATCTTGTGCCAACGGTCTCCCTCATCCCCGTGATGTATCTTCTCTTTGTCTTGTCTTGTTTGAAACGTAACAAATGCTCTCCTTAAATTATATTTGATACTGTGAACTCATTTGCACCCTAAAAGCAATCACAGAACATTGTCCTACTCATTTTCTCTGAACACATCCTCAGGAGGGATGCCATTGGGAAACAGAGAGGCAGCCAGAGCAAGGGGGGACCCTCCATGGGATGAATCAACACCACACCCACAAAGATGAACATGCACGTGAGGATGATGCAGGATCAGGTAACGTGGCATTCTGCAGTGCACAGCATCTTCCTGGATTGGAGCAGATTCCATGACCTTGACCAAATGGACACATACGATGGTGTGTAAGGCCAACTTGCCCCAGAGAAACAAACCAGTGACACTAATCTATGTACAAGAAAGAACTTTATATTAAGGCATAACTTAACTTTCTGAGCGGCTTCCACCAACCCAGCACTTTATCAATGATCTTCCATACATCCTTCTCCAGCTGATCAACCCTAAGTGGCACCAGTGATGAAGTGCTTGGCTGGGAGGCAAAAGATGGGTGGTTCAAACCTACACAGGGGCTCCTTGGGAAAAGGGCCTACTGGTCTATTTCTGAAAGGTAAGAACCACTGAAAGCCCCATGGGATGTAGTTCTACTCTGACACATACTGATGGTCCCCATCAGTCAGAATCAGTGACACCTAGCTGTTTGTTTGTGTGTTTGTTTGAGATGAATCGTTTTGATCACAGCCTTGCAATATTAGATTATTTCAAAGCCAAGAACAGGGAATTGTAGAAACAACCAGTAACTCACCTTACAAAGGAATGGATAGGCACACTGGCACCGCCATACGATGGAATATGAGGCAGCAATGGAAACCAGTGACCTCCCTCTTAAACACCACAAGATGTGGACAAAATGAGAGAACATTATGCTTAGCACAGTTAGTCTAGTAAAGATACATATTTAATGAGACCATTATTACAAGGTAAAACAAAGAAAAGTATTTTTTTAACCCCAAAAGATAAGACTCTGGAGACTACAAGGAGGCCTGGCACGAGACAGGGAGCAGGGAGGGAAGGAAGCTATAGAGGGAGGGAGGGAGGGAAGGAGGATGAGAAGAAGGAAAGGGAGAGCCACATTTATGGGAGGTTGAACAGGACATTATTACTGAATTCATTTGTGCAGATGGGCTGTGCAGTTACATCAAATATGCTTCTTAAAAACCCAAAATAATAATAAACAGGACTAAAGCTTCGTGGCCTTAAAACCCCTGCAAATTCCTTACCCTTTGGATCTAAATATTGGTCTGAATGGCAAAAAAAAAAAAAGGAGGAGGAAAAGTAAAACTGAAGTGGACTTGGAATCTTTCTTGACATACAAGCTCTTTTAGAACATCCGAAAGGAAAAAAGTGAATTGTCAAGAGCTTAGGGTTTAATCTCAAATGGCGGGGTCAACCAGTAGAAGTTGTCAGTGCAGTGCGGGTGTTCACTGCCCCAGGATTGCCGTGCACCAGGCTCCTTCGAAGACTTGAGAACTAACTGCATTTGTTATTATAAAACCATGGATTGGGTGTTTAGTTTATCTTGTTGTTGTTCAGTGCCAGCAAGTCCGTTCTGACCCAATGGCAACCCCCACGCGCAACAGAACCAAAGGCTGCTGGGCCCTGCACCGTGCTCACAAGGACCCCCATGCTGGAGCCCATTGTTGCAGCCACTGTATTGTTTTCTTTGTTTTTCGTTTTTAATCTTTTATTAGGGGCTCATACAACTCTTATCACAATCCATGCATACATCAATTGTGTAAAGCACACT
>NW_022111373.1:142260071-142261464 GCF_000313985.2 Echinops telfairi
AAGAATCCCTTCAAACGCACTTGACACCTGAATTCAAGTCAGTGCCAGACAGAAATTCAGTGCCAGCTCCCTCCTCCCCACTCCTTGAGAGTTTAACCTGCCTCATTTAATCACTAAGAGACCATAGGCCAGTCACCTCACCACTCAGCCTCGCTGAGGGAAGTGACATCTAAGAAGGAGGTTGTGAGGACACATGCATGTGTCTGATGTGTGGGGGCATGACAGCCACTTGACATTTGGAAGCTGTTACATAGTAGGACATCAGCAGACTAATCGCTACTTCTTCCTGGCTGCAGCTACATTGTGGTGTTGTAAACATAACTTCTCTGTGCACTCGACCAAAAACAAACTCACTGCCATGAAGTCAATACTGACTTCTAGCCACCCCCTGTGGGTTTCTGAGATTGTACCCATTTATCGGAATAGAAAGCCCAGTCTTTCTCCCAAGGAGTTGCTGGTGGTTTTGAACTGCCGACCAGACCAATCGCAGCCCAACACTTAACCACTATACTACCAGGGTTTCCGAAAATCTATGTGACTCAAGTGAGGCAGTATTTCCTTTCATGTGTGGTCTGGACCTGAGCTGAGAGAGCTCCAAGGTCAGCCTATTCATAAAAGCAAGACCATTGGCTGCAGGTCTGTGTGCTGCCTACGCATGGCTCAGTCTCTGTTCTTAAGCTACGGTTCTCAACTCTTGTTGTGAGTTTTTCACAGGCTGGCTTTGACTCACGGCAATTCCATGGTCCTAATTCCGTAGCATGACTGTAACCAGTCCCTGAACAGGGCAGTCCTTGACACCAGTCCCTGGAGAAGGCCATCCTGCTTGGTAAAGTGGAGAGTAGCTAAAAGAAGAAGACCCTCCACGAGGTGGGTTGACACAGTGGATGCAACAATGGGCACAAACAGACCAACAATTGTGAGGGTGGGAGAGAACCAGGCATCTTTCCTCCTGTTGTGCATGGGGTTGCTGTGAGTCAGAACCAACTTGAAGGCACCTACCCCAACAACTGTCACAGAAACACCACGGGTGACAGCGTCAACAGGCAGACATTTATTTTCTCACAGTTGGCTGTTGCTTTTAGGCGCCATGCAGTCGGTTCCGACCCATAGCAACCGTATCACAACAGAACAAAACACTGCCTGGTCCTGAGCCTTCCGCACAATTATTCCTATGCCTGAGCCCATTGTTGCAGCCACTGTGTCCATCCATCACATTGACAGCCTCCCTCTCTTTTTGCTGCCCGTCTACTTTACCAAGCACGATGTCCTTCTCCAGGGACTGGTCTCTCGTGACAAAATGTCTAAAGTATGTAAGATGAAGTCTGGCCATCCTAACCTCTAAGGAGCACTCTGATCATACTTTTTTCAAGACAGATTGGGTTACCCTTTTAGC
>NW_022111373.1:142262494-142267164 GCF_000313985.2 Echinops telfairi
TTGTTCTATAGGGTTGCAATGAATACTCCCTAAATACTCTCAATCTCTCTTCCACCCTGATGAACTGGATTTCTCAAAACAGGCTGCTTGAACCCCCAGCGTTGCCTGAGCATCACCACTGAGGAAGCCGTGCTGTCGGCATCTCCTGGAGAGGGGCCAGGGATGCTGGGAAGCATCCTGCAGTGCACAGGTCAGCCCCCACCACAAAGAATTGTCTAGCTGAGGCTCAGAAACCCTGGTCCACCATAAAGAAAGACAGGCTTCAGCGGTCTTAGGTCAGTAGCTACTCATGCTGAACACAGTGAGGGACAGAAGGCGCTGTGTGCAAACCTTGGGCCCTGGCCCAACTCTCCAATGGCTTGCTATGACCACTAGACTTCATCTGCAAAGGTCTTCTCCCAGATTTCAGTGTTGGCTAGTTGATCTGGTCTTATCAAAGAAAGCCAGATTTGAGGAAGAGCTAAAAGCATGAAAAACAAAATCCAGAGAGACCAGGGAAGGCAGGAGAGAGAGAGAGGTTATTTGCCAAGTCTATAAACTCAGCAGGTACTCTGCTGCAAAGCAAGACTGTTAGCCCATGAAAAATTAATTCTCGTTTTCATTCATTACTGACTGACATTTTAAAGAAGAAGGGGGGCAGGGCGGGGGACTCGATTTTAAACAGCGCCATCCGGCCACTGCCAACTGGTTGACTATCTGAGGAGAGGGAGGGGGCTTGCTGTCAATCACGAAGTCCTCGAAGCAGAAAAACAGTCATTTCCAAGAGCGTGCAAATCCTCCAAACCGCAGCCCACGTTGCAGTCCGTTTTCTATTTAAAGACCTTCGAGAATCAGCTCGCTGGAAAGAATGTCTCTGAAAATGTGGAAAGAGACGTTTTCTTGGCTCGCTTTGGACCAAGGAGTGGACGGGTCAGGTGAGTCACCCTCACCTGAGGAGGGGGAAACGAGCTGCTGCGCGCCACTGGGTTTGCAGGTGTCCATGGTGGGAGGGAGTCAGAGGAAGGGACCGTGGTTCCTGGACGAGGGGAAAGACCAGGATTTCAGGGCAAGTGCTGGTGCCTTTTCAAACCATGTGGAGGTGTTGCTCTGAAGACGGTCCTTGGCTCCTCACCATCGCCAACAACTGATGCTCATGGCGTGCTGGAAAATGAGGGTGGAAGAAACTCCTGTCATATTCTGAGGGAGGCAGGATCTTCCCGGGAGCCCTGAGGACATAGTGGGCTGCAGATTGAGCTGCCGGTGGTTCAAACCCACCAGGTGCTCCTCGGAGATAGAGGAGGCTGTTCATGCCTATAAGGATTTGAGGTCTCAGACACCCCCGGGCTGTTCTACTCTGTCCCATAGGATCCCTAAGAGGCAGCATGGACCCCCTTGCACAAGGGCTCACAGGAGCTGGTGAAGGTACAATGAGGAGTGAGGTGTCCCCTCATGGAATCTCTTCTGAAACGTTGACATCAATATTGCCCTCTCTGTGATTCACACCCCCAAGGCCCGCCCACCCACCCATGCCCACTTGGTACTCTGTGACCCACCATTCTCAACGAACCTTTCCATCTTGGGAAGCATTCCATCTAAGATCCTTCTGTAAAGAATGGCCCGAGGGCCCTCCCAGTTTGGACTGGGCCAGAGAGCATGCGTAGGATATCCATCACTCCCTCTCCCTCTGATGGCCCCCACATCGATGGCAACTCAGAGGGACCCTACAGGACAGAGCAGAACTGCCCCTGTTGGTTTCTGAGACTGCAGCTCTTTATGGGAGTAGAAAGTCCCATATTTCTCCTGTGGAGCAGCTGGTGGTTTTGAACTGCTGGTGGTGTGGACAATAGCACAATATGTAACCACTACCCTACCAGAGATTCCCAATGCATGCACCAGGGCCCTTTAATCCATCCCAGACCCAAGAAGGAAGAAACCATAATATGTGACCAATATATTGTTCTACCGTAGCCTCTCTGTCCATGGCGAGCCCCGTCCAGGAGATCATGACTCAATGACCAGCCCACCATTTACGGACTGGGATGAGTTAGTGGTGGACAGTGGAAGGAAAGAGTCAGAGTCCCAGAAGCTAGAAGGATCAAGGAAGTGGGTCCTCCCCCCACCCCCACCCCCCACCCCCGGTAGAAGAAGCATATGGCATTAAGGTCAGGAAATCCATGCTACTCCTTGTCTGGGTAGAAAATAAAATAAATCCATTTGTTTCTTTCGCATATACTTTATGTTTTCTTTCAATTGGCCAAGGCGGGTAGGTTATTCACATAAGCCAGAGAAGCTGGAGTATATGAAGACTAAGGGATTGACAGGCAGATGACTCAACCTTGCTTGCTGAAAGTGAGGAGGAATCAAAGCACCTGCGGATGATCTAGAACTGCAGCCTTCAGTAAGGTTGACAACGCAATGCAAAGAAAACCAGCATCTTCACACCTGGGCCAATAGGTAACATCATAAGGAATGGAGAAGAGATTGAAGTGGCCAAGGATTTTGTCTTGCTTGCTTCCACAATTCATTTCACATGGAAGCAGCAGTCAAGAGATCAAATGACACACTGTGTTGGGTAAATCAGCTGCATGATAACTCAAGCGTTCAAAAGCTGGGAGGTAACTCTGGGGACTAAGGTGCACCTGACCCAAGTCATGGTATTTTCAACTGCCTCATCTGCATGTGTAAGCTGGAAATTGAATAAAGAAGATAGAAAAGAATGGATGCATTTGAATTATGGTGCTGATGAAGAATATTGAAAGTACCATGAACTGCCAAAAGAATAAACAAATCTGTCTTGGAAGAAGTACAACCAGAGTGCTCCTTAGAAGGAGAGACTTGGTCTCACTTACTAAGGACAGGACGTGTTGTCAGGAGAGACAAGTCCCGAGAGAAGGACATCGTGCTTAGTTAGCAAGAAAGAGGAAGAGCCTGAGCAAGATGGATTGGCATAGTGGCTGCAATGATGGCCTCAAGCCTAAGAACGATTGTGAGGCTGGTGCAGGAGCAGGCCGTGTTTCACTGTGCGTGGGATTGCTATGATTCAGAACTGACTCAGGGGCACCAAGAACAACAGCATTGCTGCAGCTACAGCATCAATCCATCTTGTCGAGGGCCCTTTATGTTTTGCTTACCCTCTGTCTTACCTAGCATGATGATCTTCTTCAGGGATGGGCCTCATGTGATAATGGGTTCAAAGTACCTGATATGAAATCTCGCCATCTTTGCTCATTCTTCTATCAAGCCATGGTACTTTCAATATTATTTGCCAGCACCATAATGCAAATTCATCAATTCTTCTCTGCCTTGCCTTATTCATCATCCAGCTTTTGCATAAACAACATAAAGACTGACTACATTTTTTTTAAAAAAAAGGAAGCAGCAGTCAAGAAATCAAATGATGTATTAGATGTGTTAGATGGGGCAAATCTGCCACAGGTCGTCTTTATAGTGGTATTGTCAATCACGTCATATGCATGTGAAAACTGGACCACGAATAAGGAAGATGAGACAAAAATTGATGAATTTGTCTTACAGTGTTGATGAAGAATATTGAAAGTAATGTGGACTGACAGAAGAACAAACATATGTCTCAGCAGAAGTACAGCCGCAATACTCCTTAGAAGTGAGGATGGTGAGATGTCATCGCTGGTACTTTGGACATGGGGTATCAGGAGAGACCAGTCCCTGGAGAAGGACATCATGCTTGGTAAAGCAGAAAACCCAAACGAAACGCACTGCCATGGAGTCGATGCTGACTCATAAGAGGGACCGTGAAAAAGAGGAAGATCCTCAAGAAGATGGATTGAAACAATGGCTGCCGTGTTGGGCTCCAACATAGAAACTGTGGGCATACTGAAGGGAGGGCAGGTTTGGCCCCGTTGTACACTCCACAGCAACTAATAACAACTTTAAAAAACTACACGACATCTGTTCTTTCCACTCCATCATCAAACCCTGACTTTCTCTTCTTAGAACTTTGCAATTTCTTCCTGACGGCGGCTTCCTCCAACTGAACTTCCTATTTCTTTTCCTCTTTAAAGAATGTGCTGAGGAAAATTTAGAATTTTTTGGAAAGCTTACCAACCTGGACTGCAAGATCTATGAGTCGGAATCAGCTCAATGGCCACCGAGAATCAAGAGTCCGTATTGGAATCAAGCTAAGAGAGGGCCATCTAATTTGAGAATATAAGAACTGATTTGAGCCATAAAGAAGTAAGAAATAGGAGGCTCGTGAGACTAGCAAAAGATTTAGATTCCCACACAATAAACCTTCTGAGTTCCCAGAAATCAGACCACACAACATAAAGGAAGTGAGGCGGAATAAACAGCCTTCAGGACAAGCTGGTCCTGAGCTGCTTTGAAGACATCTTAGAGAATCACTCTAATATTGTTGTTGTTGTTGTTGTTAGGTGCTGAGTCAGCTGTGACACATAGCGACCTGATGCACAGCAGAAGGAAACACTGCCTGGTCCTCTGCCATCCTCACAATGGTTCCTGTGCCTGAGCCCATTGATGCAACCACTGTGTCAGTCCATCTCGTCCAGGGCCTTCCTCCTTTTCACTGCCCCTCCACTCCACCAAACATGATGTGATATATATATATATATGTGTGTGTGTGTGTGTGTGTGCATACATATACATATAATATACATATGCTTTTAAAACATCCCACAGGGATGCTCCTTGGGATC
>NW_022111373.1:142268067-142269715 GCF_000313985.2 Echinops telfairi
TATATATATATATATATATATACTGTTGTTAAAAAACACACCAAAAATAACCCTCACTGCCTACTCACAGTGACCCTTTAGGGTGGAGCAGGCTGCTCCTGGGAGTTGTGCAGGACTGTAACTCTTGAGAGGAGCAGAAAGCCTTGTCTTTCTCTGCTGGAGCTGGTGGGGGCTTTAAAGCACTGATCGTGTGCTTAGTAGCCCAATGTGTACCCACTACGTGTACCCATTATGCCTCCAGAGCTCCCTAGAATTGGTTTCCAAAAAATCAGACTCACTGCTATCGAGTCCCTTCCGACACACAGTGACGCCATCGCACAAGGTCGACCTGTCCCTTTGGGTTTCCAAGACTAACTCCTTATGGGAGTAGAAAACTGTGTCTTTCTCCCCCGAAGCAACTGGGAGTTTTGAACTGCTGACGTTATGGTTAGTAGCCTAATATTTAATCACTAAACCACCAGAGTTCCCTTCAAATTGGCTTAGACTCATAGTCACGCTATGTATGGAGCACCACACCGCCTAGTCCCATGCTAGCCTCATAGCCCATTGGTGCTGTTACTGGGTCAACCCATCTCATGGAAGATTTTCCTCTTCTCTTTTTCTGAGTGTGATGTCCTTCTCTGAGAAATGGTCCCTCCTGATAATAAAGTGCATGCATTAAGCCTTGCCATCTCGCCCCGAAGGAGAATTCTGTCTATGGTTTATTCAATATTTTCCAACACCATAATTCAAATTCATCCATTTGGCTCTGATCTTCTTCACACGGGTCTGGCTTTCACATGCAGATGAGGTCCTGGGAAGTCCCACGGCTTGATTCAGGTGCACCTTATACTCTTTGAACACTTTCCAGAGGACTTTTGCAACAGATTCTCCCAATGCGGTATGCCTTTTGATTTCCTGACTGCTGCTTTCAGGAGCCTTGACTGTGGACGCTCGAAGATAATATCAATCTAGTCTCCATGCATCATGATGCTGTCATCGATCCAGTTCGGAGGATTGCTTTTTCCCTCTTCACACCGACATACACTAAAGACTGCTGTTTTGGATCTCCTTTTAAGGGTTTCAAATCCTCTTCACTTTCAGCAAATAAACTTGGGCCATCTGCATATTGTAAGCCATTCATCAGCCTCCCCCCAATAACACCAGTGTGGTTCACACACCTTAGAATGGTCAACCATGTACGAGCAAAAGGGCAGCATTTCTCCCAAGGACAAAGTTCCGAAGGTGTGTTATGCTGGGTTGTCTAGGGAAACAAACCCGTGATACACATCTGTGTATAAGAAAGAGCGTTATTAACAAGAAGCAATGATACATCAAGAAGGCAATCCCATCCAGTTCAACTCAAGTCCATTGCTAGCTGGGGGGCCCTTCAGATACATGTCGCTGCAGGCCCATGACATTGAGTGGTGAGTGTGAAGCAGGGAGGTCACCACCAGTGAGTACAAAGTCTCATTGATCCAAAGTCGGTGGCGCCGTGACAGGGCCCGACAGCTCTCAGGGTCGGTGGCCCACCCTGGAGGCAGACAGAGTCCCAGTGAAGTCACAGCAAAGAGGAGGGCAGGGTGACAGAGAGAAGAGCAGCTCTCAGTGTCCCTCGCTCTTCTACAAAAGGCCACACCCCCAAGAAGGCAGCGTCAAGCGGCGGCCT
>NW_022111373.1:142270955-142279699 GCF_000313985.2 Echinops telfairi
TTTGTCCCTGTCCCGTGACTTTACAAGCACGATGTCCTCTCCCAGCCAGCAGTCTCTCCTACTGCCAGTGGAGCACTGGCTGGTATAACACCAGATGAGCCCTTAGGTAAAAAGGCTGAAATGAATGCATTCCCAAACCCAGAAAAGTTGTTTGACTTTCACATTTCACACTTGTGAAACCAAAGCCTGGTGCCCATTGGTCAACTCCAAGGCTTGGTCACCCCATAGGGGTCAGAAAGAACTAAACTTCGTAGGATTTTCACAGCTATTTTTTCAGAAATAAGTGGCCAGGACTTTCTTCCAAACTGCCTCTGGGTGGACTGAAACCTTCCACCTCTTGACTGGTGGCCCTTTTGCACAAGGTGTGAAGGCCACACCTGTATTGCTGTTGTTAGGTGCCATGAAGTCAGCTCCAATTCACAACGACCCAGTGTACAACTCAACAAAACACTGCCTGGTCCTGCACCATCCTCACAACTGTTCTTATAGTTGAGCCCATTGTTGTGGCCACTGTGTCAATCCACCTTGTCAAAGGTCTTCTTCTGTTTTCACTGCCTCCCCCACCCACTCCCACTTTATCAAGTGAGTTAGTTAAAGTTTATTGTGCCAACCTGGCTGATAAACACATGGGGGTTAATAAAGGGCAGAGAGAGAAATGGCTTGGAAAGCATCACCTTTCGAGTTCTTGGGTTTCTTGTTTTCTGATGGTTGGACTAGAGTGCAGCTGCCTTAGTCAGTTCCCTGCTTCAACTGGCAAGGCTCACTACCTGCAAGATATCCCAGAGGAGAAGCCACATGGACCTACCCTGATGCAGACCTGGGTGCTGGGGCAGCTGTGTGGAGCCCCCCGCCAGCACTAAGATGCTTACGTGTTCACCGATCTGGCTTTCTTCCTGCAGTGGGCATCATAGCGTGTGTTTTGTGAGATGGAAGAGGACTTTGTGAATTGGTGTCAGGCATATGGGTTAATGTTGGACTTGTGGGCTTAGGCAGCACTGGGGTGGAATGTTTTCTTGATGTGTACTTACCCTTTATATAAAACTCTCTCTTATACATATGAGTTTCTGTGGATTTGTTTCTCTGAAGTACCCAGACGAACACACTGATCATGACATTCTTGTCCAGGGACTGGGCTCTCTTGATAACATGCCTCTCTCAGGAGCACTCTGGCTGTACTTCTTCCAAGACAGGTGTGTTTGTTCTTTGGGCAGTCCATGAAACTTTCAATATTCTTCGTCAGCACTATAATTCAAATGCATCAATTGGAAATCAACAAATAAAAGGAGGCTGGGTTATCAATATTTACACTCTGAACTGCTCACATCTTGAAAACAGACAAAATAGTTCACACTTTCCATTCACTGGAATCTTTGGGGATTTTAAATGCAGAACATCTGTCAAGACCAGCGACACATATCCAAAACATCTGTCAGCAACCAGGGTTAGACACTCAAGCCAAACTCACTGCCATCGAGTCGACTCAGACTCGTAGCCACCCTGTAGGATGAGGCAGATCTGCCTCTGACAGTTGCTGAAACCGTAACTATTTACTGGAGTAGAAAGCCTCATCTTTTTCGCCAGGAGTGGCTGCAGGATTTGAACTGTGGATCATGTGCTTAGAAACCCAATGTGTAACTCTAAAAGGTTGTGGTAGCTACATAGTTTCATGTCAAATTGATAAAAGAAGGAAGGGGTGGAGTCTAGCCTGTCAATCATGTAGGTCACGCCCTCTCACTCTCTGGAGGCAAGACACACACACACACTTTCTCTCTCTCTCTCTCTGTCTGCTTCACCTTCCTGTTGACAAGCCACATGGAGCCCTGGAGATGGTTCCACCACCATTGGATCCACTTTCCACCCATAAGCCTGTGATCTTTCTGCATTCGGTCTCATTGCATGTGCTGTGTGAGTCTGAAGAGGAATTTATAGACTAGTATCTGACATATTGACTAATACTCGAACTTAAGGACTTGATCTGGACTGGGCTGAGATGTTTAATTGATGCACAATTACTTCTTGATATAAAGTTCTCTCTTAAAAATCTATATGAGTGTTTCTGGGTTTGTTTCTCTACGTCAACCCAGACTAACACACAATCCAATCAAGCAAGAAGGTGAAGAGGAGCAAGAAAGAGAGACAAGTTCTCAGTGTCATATAGAAAGGCCACGCCCCTGGGGAGGCATCATCAGGTTGTGAGCTGACTGATAGATGGGATTCTACCCCTATCTCTACACTGGTCCCATTAAGAGGTGCTTTATCAGCAGGTGTGCCCTGGCTGAGGCAGATGACAGGTCTTCTTGCAACCCAGAAATGGGTATGTCCGGGGCTCCTCCACCTATTCTGACAGCCGCAGTGTTTGCAGGCTTGCTCTTGGCAAAGAGGAATGCCAGCCATAGCTTCCAATTCAGGGAAACAAATTCGGTTTCAGAATCATCCTCACCGCTCCTCACCCTAAGCCTACCCCAACTGCCCTGGGTAAGAGCTGGCATCTTTCCTGTTCAACTGTGTGTGTGTTACTCTGGGTAGACTACAGAAACAAATTCATAGACACTCTTAGGTGTATAAGAAAAAGATATTTTCATATATACACAAGAGCATCCCAGCCCAGTCCAGTCCATAAGTCCACTATTAGCCCATATGTCCAGTGCCAGTCTATAAATTTCTCTTAAGACTTACGAAACACATGCAATGATGCCGAATACAGGAAGATCACGGGCCAGTGGGTGGAAAGTCTTTTGGATCCTGTGGCAGTAGAGGCATCTCAGTGCTGGAAGGGGTCTCCCTGTGATTCCTTCAACTCTGAGACTCTGTCTACCATCAGCCTGTCTCCATGTGGCTTGTCAACAAGAATGTCTAGCAGGGACTCAGCAGAGGGAGAGAGTCTGTGTGTCTCCCCACTACAAGGAAGAATACTGGAATTCCTAGAATCCTCAAGAGGAGGCCATGCTCACACAGAGGCCTCATTGGCTATGACCAGATTGACAGGCTAGATTCTACCCCTTCACTCTGAATCCACTCAAATTGACAAATGATTGTATAACTACCACAGTTTAGAAACCAAAAGCAAGAGTTGAAGGCAGCTCTTGGAAAGGCAATGCCATACTCTGCATCGTACAGTTGCAGGGCACGTCACACGGGAGGTCTGAGTCCCCTGAAGACAGCTTCTGTACCACTGCTTCCAGGCATCCCAGAGAAGGTCACCCCCCACCTGTTTCCATGCCCATTCTTCCCTTTCTCGCTCTCTCTCTGATGAAAGATTTATTGAGCAGCTGCTTGGAGTAACAAAGGGGCTTTGACCTCCTGCCGAGCTGGGCTTCTGGGTCCGGAGACCAGACAAGCACCCGTGAAATATTCAGTGTCCATACAAAGGCCAATGCAAGTGATTCCGCAGTAGTCGCAGGGGTGGGGTCCAGAGGAGGGGAAGATCACTAAAGGCTGGCATAATTGAAGAAGACTCTACAGAAGAGATCAGACTGGGGGATAAGCTTAGAGGGGACCAGACACACACGCTGGGAGAGGCACTGAAATGAGCCAAGGGGTACAGGGCTGTAGGAGAATACATCTGTTGTTCTACCCCACCACGTTTGCGTCCATTGGTTGCAGCAGCCATAGGAAATTAAGACATCGACTCTGTTGTTGTTGGGGGCCATCAAGGCCATTTTCAGCTCATCAGAACCCCGAGGGGCAGAGCAGAACTGCTCCAGAGGATTGGCTTGGCAATTATGTCCATGTGTGGAAACAGATGGACAGGCCTTTCTCCCACAAGGCCTCTTGTTGTTATTGTTGGTGTTAGGTGTTGAGGAGTTGGTTATGACCCATAGCAACCCTATGCACAACAGAACAGAAAGCGGAGACTATCAGAAAAATGCTGCTGTTGGGTGCCAGGCCGACCTATTGGGTAGCAGATGAGCCACCCACCAACCCACTGGAGTCTCAGTGGTAGAACTCTCACCTCCCGTGTGGGAGCTCCAGTGATACCACTGCCCTGTAATCAATGCAAAGTCATGGTGACCATACAGGACACCGTACAGGACCGTACAGGCGTAGGCCTGTCCCAGGGTGTTTCTGAGACTGTCAGCTTTTAGAGCAGATGGCCTCCTCTTTCTCCCGGGAAGTGGTTACAGGCTCAAACCTTTGATCTTGTGGTTAGCAACCCAAGACTTAACTCCTTGTGCCATAAGGGCTCTTGAATACATAGGATTTCCAAACCCCGGGGGAAAAAAGCCCGCTATTACCAGGCACAAATATGTCGGCAAACCCTGAGGAGTGTGAAAATCCAGCCTCCTGTGAGCTCAGTTTTCCCAGGTCAGGCTTGATCACCAGCCTATTTGTTTCCCCCAAGAAGGGTTTAATTGCTCTGATTCGTTACCTCCGCTGCTGAGATATGCTGGGACGCTCACTAAAGAGTTCTGGGATTCAAAAGCTGACCTCTGAATGCAATTTCTCTGCTTGGGAAGCAATCCAACACAGGTTCATAAATCAATATATACACTCGATGACGCGAAATCAAACTTTGGCCAACGTGTGTGACTGGGCAGATCATTAATACACATGGATCCTAATGAGGCTATTTTTAAACATTAACTAAAACCACCTCTGTGTTCCCTCTGAGTTCTCCTTGATTTGTTACGATTACTCAATAGGTAAAGAATAAGTGGCAAAAATCTTCAAATCTTGGTGAATTAGGCAGCAGTACCTTCTAGAAACGACTCCTAATTGGATTACATGCGTCACTTTGAGGAGGACTCATCTTTGCCCAGGAGCGTGGTGGCATCTTGGTCGCTGAATTGAGCTGCTAAACAGAAGGTCAGAGGTCCGAACCTACCCGTTGTTCCAAGGGAGAAAGATGAGGCTGTCTGTCCCCACAGGGATCTGAAGTGTCAGAATCCACAGAAGCAGTTCCACTCTGTTCCACGGTGCCTCCGGGAGTCAGGGTGTATTCGACAGCAATGAGCTGAGTGAATGAAGGAGACCTGGCAGCACCAACAGGAAGGGGTTCCAACAGCGCCACCAACCACAACCAAACACCCTGCCATCAAAGCGATGCCAACTCACAGGGATGCTATAGGACAGGGTCGAAGTGCCCCTGGGGGTTCGGAGATTGTAGTGCTTTATGGGAGCAGAAAGCCTGTGTTTCTCCCATCATTGGGAAACCCCTTCAGGATAAGAGGAGATTTCCCTTTAGCAATGTGCAGCCAAACTAGACCAGGAGGTAGGAGTCAACATTCCTAAAAGCTCATCTCAAACATAGCCCCCGCCCCAAATCGTTTCCTTCTTTTCCCTCTCCCCCTTTCTCCCCTCAAGCTGAATGGCCCCCTAACTAAGAGAGCTGCTCGGAATAGTTCTCCTGGTCAGAAAAGGCGCCAACCTGTGCTTGTGGAAGCATGATAGGACAACAGGCTTCACAAAGCCAGGCTTCATGCTTCCCGTTTGCAGAAAGGTGTGCACACATATATAATTTGCCACGACGGAAAGTGAGAGGTTGTGCAAATACTGCTGACTCATTCATATGTCAATTTTCATGGAGGGTCTTGCAGGAGAACTGTTGCTGGAGTGGATCCTTGGTGGACATCTCCATTTTCATTTCCACCTTCTCTGCTCCCTTTTATGAAAGGAAACTCACATTGCCTCATTCCACCAGGACAATTTTTCAACTGCCAGAATACTCATGCGTGGGAAAGTTTCTTTATCCCTTGATCTTATTCCTTCCAGTCTACGGTCAGGGACTGGTATCTGAAAATGCAGACTAGTTTATTTGGCACTGTTTAGGGATTGAAGACGTGCTGGTGGCATGGTTTCTGGGACGATAACTGTTTACAGTAGAGAAGCCCTGTCTTTCTCCCCCAGAGTGGCTGGTGGTTTCGAACTGCTGACCCTGCGTATCTCAGCCCAATGCGTAACCACTGCACCACCAGGGCTCCTGAAGGCACACAAATACTGTAATTTTAAAATATATTATAGAGATAGAAGACTAAGAAGACGAAGTCTTCTGTATATACATAGAAGACAAAGAATTGAAGTTCAGAAATAACATGACGAGAGACCAGAAATTAGAATAACAATTGCATGGAGAAATAAGAATAAAAACAAATTGATCTTAAAGGGGAAAGTTCTCTATTTGGGTGGGCTATGCAGTGAGAGAGTTGGAAGAGGGTGGGGAAGCAGAAGGAAACGAATTGGGGAGGGGGCTATGTCTGAGATGAGCTTTTACGAATGTCCACTCCCACCTCTGGTCCTGTTTGGCTGGCGATTACAGAGGGGAACTCTCATGTTACATCAGAGGGGTCTCCCCAGTGCTGATGGCCTGGTGACCCTGGGCAGCTTCGTCAGAAGAAGACAGAACCCTCTGACCTCACTTCCCCCGTCCCAGCGCCCCCATCCACACCTGGGACTTGCTCCCTACCACCCCAAGCTAGGCCGGGCCAGCTACTCTGGACTCAGTTCCGTGAGAGTTTCCAAGGCTACAGATCACCATCAGCCTGAAGGTCAGCAACCGGCGCTTAACCCACGGTGCCACCAGCCCTCCTTGTCTCCCAACAGCAGACCCCAAAACAAAATCTCAGTGCCTCTCCCAAGGTTTTGTATAAAAAACCTGTTCTGTTTTGGTTTTCCCTCCAAATGTTTTCCCTTTCCTTCCCTGCCCCCAGCTGTCAGTCCAGGCTTATCCCAGGACCATGGCCTTCACAGGGCCATCACCTGCTGTGGGGCCTTCCCTCTCCTTCCTGTTGATCACCCAGGATGGGAAGCACACTTTCGTGCGGCTGCACCCTAGGAAGCGAAGATCCCTAGGATTTCGGGGATTTGCCCAGAGTCCAAGAGCTTGCGAGGGAAGGGCGGGCCACAGGCTTGCTTCTCTGGGGTGGGATCTGGGTGACCCCTGCGAGCCACTGGCAAGAGGGTCTCCCACAGGGCGAGCTGGAATGGGCGAGAGGTATGGACTTGTGCATCTCATTTACGTTGTCGTTTCTGTAGATGTTTGCTAAGTCCACTGCCTAGTTCACAGTGAACCGCACGGGGATTCTAAAACTCTCAGGAAATATAAGCTAGGGAAGGAAGAAGGGAGAGAGGGAAGGAGGGAGGGAGGGAAGCATTGAGCAAAAGAGGGAGGGGAGAAGAAGGAAGGAGGGAAGGAGGGAGGGGGGAAGGCAGGAAAAGGCCATTGTTGCTTTAAACCCTGGGGAGCACCGAGAGTGGCTTCCCTAAAATGACTCGCTAAGTCTACTGATCCCTCCAGATTGGCTGTGTGGGAGAGCCTCGCCTGTGGCTCATGCCCATGACTCCATCTATGAAGCTAAGGCTGTCACGGCTTTTTCTGGTGCCTAGAGCAGGGGCGAGTGCTCCCCACGAAAGAGACTGGTGACATCAGGCCAGCGGCCTGCCTCCAGCCAGCAGGGAGGAGGCTGGGAAGTGGGGAGAGAGGCAGCTGAAGCACCAGACACCCTCTGACCCGAGAGCCTGGCCATCCAAGGAACAGGGCCAGAAAAACACACTCACTGGCCAGAGGACGAGGTTTTAATGGGCTGCCCTTTCTTCATGTTCCCAGCATGGGAACAGCTGCTTTGAAGAAACTGTTATCCGTGGGCTTCCGGAAGTGGGCTCATCACACAAATAAATAAAGCCCAGGGGCATCAAGTCGGTTCTGACCCATGTGGTTCTGACCATGCGGCTGTGCCTTTGAGTTGGTCCCGACTCGTAGCGACTGGATGTACAACAGGACAAAACGCTACCCGGTCCTGCGGCCTCCTCAAAATTGTGACTACACGTGAGTCCGTCCCTGTAGCCCCTGTGTCAGGCCATCCCACGGAGGGCTTTCTTTTTCACTGACCCCACACTTCCCCAAGGATGATGTCCATTTACAAGGACTGGTAGCTCCTGATAACATGTCCAAAGTACCTGAGACCGCAGGGAAGCTTCCATGGGCTACATGGAGCTATGTACGCATTAGAGAGAGCAACAGATGGCGTTACCTATGTACATTCAAGTCCCTCAGAGCCCCCCTCTGCGCAGCAGATTTACACACCGCCCGGCCCTGTGCCGGCCTCACAATTGTGTTCATGTTTGCGCCAATGCTGCAGTCTCTGTGTCCGTCCACCTCCGGTCGAGGATCTCATCTTTTCGCTCAGAAACCATAGTCCCTGTATGTGGCTTCCTTCATTTTCTTTCTCTTTTCTGTACTCCCTCTAGTGTTCAAAAAATAGGAGTACTTAGAATTAGCTTCTCCAGACCCTAGAACAGACGTTAACTTTAGGACCTTTTCTGGTAACATTATGTGGTTCTGTTTGTGGTTGTTAGCGGGTAGTGCTGAGTGAGTGGTGACCCTAGGGACCCCGCGTACGACAGAATGAAATCCCACCCAGGGCAGCGCCATCACCAGTGGAGACTATTATACCCACCATGGGAGGTCAGACTTGTGTCCTCACAGTTGGGCATAAATTGGCACCCAAAGGGCACATGATAATCTCCGTCCTTCTTCAACACGTCCAGGGGAAAGGGACAGGGTCGGGAGGTGTGTGCAGAAGAGGATCCTACAGAGCGCTTCTGGGGTCTTCCTTGAAAAATTCTACTATACACGCACACACAACATTATCTGATGTACTTATTAAACTTCTATTGATTCATCTGATTCAATATTATTTAACTACATTCTAAGAATTGGTTTTGCAAATGAGAAGGTGAAGTTGTCTTAACTATAATATATTGTTATATAATAACCATTGGTGGTGGTGGTGGTGGTGGTGGTGGTG
>NW_022111373.1:142280840-142338345 GCF_000313985.2 Echinops telfairi
TGGTGGTGGTGGTGGTGGTGGTGTTAGGTGTCATTGAGGAGGTTCCACCTCATAGCAACCAAGTGTTCCACCAGGTCCTGTGTTCTGATGTTTGAAGCCATTGTCCATACACTGTCAAGGGCCTTCCTGCTTGCCCACTGTACCACACAGGATGTCCTTCCCAGGGGCAAATCTCCTGATAACATGTCCAAGGTAAGTGAGATGAAGTCTCTCATCCTTGCTTCTGGGTGTATTCTGGCTGTCCTTCCTTTAAGACAGATCAGCTTGTCCTTTCAGCAGTCCATGGTACTTTCAATATTCTTCTCCAGCACCACAATTCAAACCCACCCATTCTTCTTCAGTCTTCTTGATCCAATGTCCAACTTTCACATGCATATGAAAAAATGGAAAGCACCATGGCTTGGGTCAGACACACTTTAGTCCTCAAAGAAACACCCTCGCTCTTCAACATCTTAAAGAGGTCTTGGGCAGCATATTCACCCAATGCAACGAGCCATTTGAACTCTTAAGTCCTGCTTCCATTGAATGGGAATCAAAGAAAAGTGAAATCGTTGACAAGTTCAATTTATTAATGATGCTGAGAAGCAGTCATGACACTGAGAAAGGATGCTCAAGGCCTGATTGTTTGTTTCTTTTTTTTTTCTTTTCTATCATGATGAAAATAGAGACAGCAGACATATATCATCTCAACAATATCTACATGTACATACAGGTGACATGTACAAACTTCATGTCCACACACACCTGAAGTTGTATACCCAGTCTCTTTATTCTTTTTCAGGTCATTCTACCACCATGAACATAGCCTCCACGTCCTCTGTCTTAGGCTGTGTGCAAAGCCACTGAAGTTTGTATAAGGTTATACATACACAGGGAGGGTTATCACCAAGAAACAGCTCACACAGTTGCAAAGGCAGGCAACTTCCAAGTCAGATGTTAGGCTGCAGGGCTTCTCTTTACTTGAATAGCGGCAAGAACTGATGATACCAAGATTTCAGGTCAAACAACAGGCTTCTGTTTGCAGAGGTGAATCAATCAAAGGTCAGCAGATAAGATGGCAGCCTCATGATGGCTCTTAGGGTCAGCAGGCAATAGAGAAGACCATATGCTCAAGTCCAAAGAACCAGAGGTCAGAGGACAAGCTGGATGGAGGATCCAGATCCATCCAAGAAGAAGCCTGGCTTTCCCACAGCATCTACTTGTATTTGCAAGCAAGCCATACCCCTAGGAAGCTTCCTTTCAACTGATTGGATTGGGCCTGTGGTCTGAGTAAGCGGTTGCATCCCAACCTAAGCTTCTTACAACTGACTGTTCACACCAGATCTCATTCTAAAGTCAGTGCCACGTCCCGCTCCCCTCCCAGATGAGTGCACTACAGAGGACAGCACTGAAGCTACAGCAGGGAGAGGGGGCGCATCTGATCAGAGCACAGAGGAGCAAACAAAGAGGGAAGAAGAGAGAGTGGAACACATCCTGACCCACCAAACCCCGAGGATGATATTCCTACTCAGAGCACCCAATGCACAGAGAGGACCATAGGGCCAGCCCCAGCACCAGACAAGATGTCTCTCACTGACCCCTAACACTAAGAGGGACAACACTGGAGGCACAGTATGGGAATTGTGCCCCATCTGACCCCACCACACTGGGGCAAAATGCTAAGGGCATGTAACAGAACAGCAAGAAGAGCAAAGCAATGAAGTCCCCAGGGAATATCAAAAATAGACTTTGGAGCCAGGGCATGGCACCCATCAGACTTGACCAGAAAACATGCCTAAAAGTCAACAAACAGACCTGGAACTATTTATAGGCTTTTCTCTTTTTTTTACTGTTGTTTGGTTTTTTGGTCTTCTTTTGTTGTTTTGTTTTGCTCTGCCTTATTTTTGTGCTTATTATTGTCTCTGCATGTCTATCTAGATAAGATAGGCAGGATAAATAATCTGGAGGAGAAAACAACAGGACCGACGGCTCCAGGGGGACATGGGAGAGGGGTGGTCTGGAAAGGAAGTGGGGGTTAACAAACCCAAGGACAAGGAAGCAACAAGTGATTCAAAATCGATGGCAAAGAGGTGTAGGATGCCTGGTAGGGCTTGATCAAGGCCAATGTAACTGAGAAGAATTACTGAAACCTGAATGAAGGCTGAACATGATAGTGGGACAAGAGGAAGGTAAAAGGAAATAGAGGAAATAACTAGGAGACCAAGGCATTTATAGAGGTCTAAATACAGGCATGTACATATGTAAATATATTTATATATATGATAGGGAAATAGATCTATGTACATATATTTATATGTTAATTATCAAGGTAGCAGACAGACATCGAGCCTCTACTCAAGTACTCCCTCAATGCAAGAACACTTTGTTCTAATAACCTGGTATTCCATGATGTTCACCTTCCCGACACAATTGCTGAAGACAAAATTGGAGCATAGCAAATGTGGTGAAGAAAGTTGATAGTGCCCAGCTATCAACAGATATAGCATCTGGGGTCTTAAAGGTTTGAAGACAAACAAGCAGCCATCTAGCTGAGCAGCAACAAAGTCCACATGGAATAAGCACACCAGCCTGTGTGATCATGAGGTGTCAATGGGATCAGGGATCAGGCATCAAAGACCCAGGACAAAAAAAAAAAATCATATCAATGTGAATGAGGGGGAGTGCAGAGTGGAGACCCAAAGCCCATCTGTACACAACTGGACATCCCCTTACAGAAGGGTAACAAGGAAGAGACGAGCCAGCCAGGGTACAGTACAGCACCGATAAAACATACAACTTTCCTCTAGTCCTTTAATGCTTTCTCTCCCGCCACTAACATGATCCCAATTCTGCCTTTCAAATCCGTCTAGACCAAAGCATGTACATGGGTACAGATAAGAGCTAGAAACACCTAAAATCTAGGACAGATAAACCCCTCAGGTTCAATAATGAGAGTAGCAATACCAGGAGGGTAAGGGGAAGATGGTGGGGGAAAGGGGGAACTGATCACAATGATCTACATATAACCCCCTTCCTAGGGGATGGACAATGGAAAAGTGAGTGAAAGGCGACATCAATCAGTGTAAGACATGAAAAAAAAATTATAAATTATCAAGGGTGCGTGAGGGAGGGAGGGTGGAGGGGAGGGGAAAAATGAGGAGCTGATACCTAGGGCTCGAGAAGAAAGAAAATGTTTTGAAAATGATAATGGTAGCAAATGTACAAATGTGCTTGACACAATGGATGGATGGATTGTAATAAGAGCTGTATGAGCCCCCAATGAAATGATTTTCTTTTAAAAGTCAATGACATGGTATTAGGTCACATCTTGGGGCATTGCTAGGTCTTAACTGCCAAACCACCAAGAAACCTGGCGACACCAAGTTAACACAAACCTTAGCTATCACATCCCCTAAGCAAAAAGTCCCTCTTTCTGCCTCCCTCTTGCCTCTGACAGTGTGCATAATCTTGACTTTCTATGTTGTTGATATTGTTAGGTGTCATCGGGAAGGTTCCAACCCATCACAATCTTATGTACAACAAAACTTACAGCCTCAGAAACCTACTGGAGCGATTGTACTTTGTGCTGTAGAGTGGCTATGAGTCAGAATCCACTCGATGGCAGTGAAAGTTTTACTGCCTCACTAACGAATATTGTCCTATTAGCATAACTAGGAAAGCCCTGTTCCTAAGTGAGTTACATCCACGGATAAAGCAATTAGGATTCCAACACATATTTTAAGGGGCACAATGCAATGTACAACAGATGCCTGAGATCATGAGCAGCGAGCCTTCCTTAGCAGTGCCTGAGGGAGCTGAGAGGTGAGACTTGCAGAGTGGCCAGGGATCTGGGAGGGGCAGCATAGCATCCACTGCACGCTAGTCCATGCACTGTAGTTGTGCTTCCTCTCGTCTCTCTCCTGTCAACCCGAGGAACTCCTACTCATCCATGAAAACCCTGCCCACATGTTGATAACACAGGACACATTCTCTGATGAGGGCTAACGCATGCGGGGAGCCTCTGCTACTCCTCCTCCTCCCCTCCCTCATCCTCCTCCTCCTCTTTCCTCCTCCTTCTTTTCCTTCAATGTTGTTCCTTCACTTGGAACATCCTTCTGGATGTTCTGGAACAGAGTATCATAATTTCAGTGACTCCCCTAAATTCAGCACAGCTTCCTGTGACTAAGTTTGACCCCAGAGAACAGATATGAAGGCATCTCTCCGAAATATCCCCAGGGAGGCCTGGGGGAAAGCTAGTCCACACACTGTGAATTATGACGATAGTGTTACATGACTCCCAGCTACAGTAGTTTCTTGTTGGCCAAGTCATCCTTCTAAAGACCCAACAGGGAATCATAGGAACAAATTTCTAGGGACCCATCATTTCCAGTCATAACCAGCATTCTTTGGAGAATAACTCTCTGTCCTTCATGAGTTTTATAAAACCCAAACACACACAAAAAACACCCTCACTGCCATCAGTGAAGGCTGACTCCTCGTGGCCCCACAAGACAGGGTAGAGCTACCCTGGTGAGTTTCTGAGACTCTAAGTCTTTATAGGAGTAGATGACCTTGGCTTTCTCCCTCAAAGTTGGTTGGCAGTTTCAACAGCTGACTTTGCAGGTGGCAGCCCAATGAGTAACCACACGATACCAGGGCTTGAGTTATATAAAAGGAGTCTCAAAAACCTGGGATGTGATCTACCAAAACGTAATCACTCAGGATTGGCTGTTCAGCGAGCAGCTAAGCAGCTGTGGGAAAAACGGGGTGGTTGCCACCGCCTATATCTCATCACAGTCTTGGTATGATGAGGAAGAAGATTCATTGAGGCCATGGCCTACTCTTAATATAAACTGTCACTATGTTCCCCACAGGGTCGCAGGCTCACTTCTCCCTGGATCAATCCTGCATCCAGCTCATGGGCCATGGACGCTATCAACAGCCTGCTATGTTGCCGGCTGACCTTGCATTCGTTCAACTCAGCAGCCAAAAGCCTGATTTGCTGACCAGGGTTTCGTCCAACCTCTGCCTCCACCATATGGTGGTCTTCCTGCCTCACTGGCCTTGGCAGCTACCCAAGTCAGGAAACACTTCTCGGTGAACATTAGACTCAAAGACTGGAATCAGAAGGGACCTGACCTCTTCTCCCGCTGGGTGAGGCACTTTCTTGAGTGCTCTAAAAGCCTCTAACATGCCTTCTTTACAGACACATATGAGAACCATGAGTTTTGCTTCCCTAGAGAACCCAGCCTCTCTCACCATGGAATCAACCCAGAGGCAACAGATACTGGTCAATCAAGTAACACCATTTCTATTAGGATTGGTGGCAGGAGACATGGAACATAGGTCAGGGTAAGTTTAAATAAATAAGAGCTAGTTTCATTCCACCCCTGGAAAAGAACATCGTGTTTGGTAACACAGTTGTTGCTGTCGAGTGCCATCGGGCCGGTTCCCAATGACAGCAGCCCGATGTACAACAGAATGGCTCACTGCCACCACCTGGCCCTGCGCGGTCCTCACAGTTGTTCCTGTGTGTGAGCCCATGGATGGAGCCGTTGTGTCAATCCATCTTGCCGAAGGTCTACCAGGCATGATGTCCTTCTCCGGGGACTGGTAGCAGAGCGTAAGACCTTCCATAGCGTGGACTGACACCAATGAGTGCAGCGATGGGTTCAGAAATAACAGTGTGAGGGTGGCACAGGACCAAGCAGCGTTTCATTCTGCTGTGTGCGAGGCCGATCCAAGTTCGAGTCCACTGGGCAGAAGCTAATATTTCCACTCCAGGGAGCAGGTTCCCATGCTGAGCCTGGTCCAGACACCCAGTGACCTGCTGAATGGACTCATGAAATCATAAATATCATTAAAAGCTAGCTACATCTTGTGCTGGAGGCTCTGACTTTAACCTAGCAGACCCAAAGCAATGACGGAATATTGAAAACCCTCTACAGACAGGTCCAACCGTGTCGATCAACCAACCACAACCCACAGACCAAATCCCGCCCACTGGCCGAATGGTGTCTGAGGGTCAATAAAGTTTTATTGAATGCAGCCACACCCATTCCGCTCACAGGGAACTGATGGCGATGGCTGTGTGCTGGATTGGCAGAACCGAGACACTGCGGCAGAGACCATATGACTGAGAAAGCCCCACACAGCTGCTCTCTGGTCCTTCATGGGGACAGTTTGCTGACTTGGCGACTAGGCATTGGTCCCATTGGTAAGAGCCAGGCTTGCCTGCAGTGCCAGTGCTAGTTTATCTGCCCACGACTCTGAGGGGGGCCTCTCTGGGCCCCTCAGAACCATCGATGCAGGAGACAGGGTCATCCTCTCCATCTCCTTCTGACCAGTGTCCCCAGCACCAGTTAAAAGCTCACCAGAACCCCACTAAATAAAGAGCCTTCCCTGCCGGGTCTCAGGCTGTAGCCCCATGCGACCATTCAGCCTTGAGCATACTTCTGGGCATTTGCTATGATGTTCTTGGCTTCTCGTCCGAGCAGCCTTGCATCACCGGGGGCCTGCTGGGACACACGAAGAAGAAAAGTTCCTCTCAGGAGGGTATGCTGAGGAACGAATACCGTGTCCTTGGCATTGCGGGGACACGCTGGGCACCCTGACATGTGTTTGCAACACAGCTCAAGCAAGCTGCAGCTCCCTAGGGGTCCGTGGGACAGCCCACCAGGGGTCTCTGTACACAAAGGACCCCAAAACAACCAAAACAAACCTCAAGGAAAAGAAAAAGGAATCAGCAGCACAGAACAGGGGTGATGGTGAATGGGCCGGCAGGAGGTAGACCAGCCAACCAACACGCCACCAATCTGCAGCCAGCGATGGGGAGGAGGCGGGACAGGACAAGGCTTCCTTCACTGTGCGTGGGGTTGTCCTGAGACCCAGGCCAAGGAGGCCGCAGCTAACAACACAACTTGAGAAGGCATGTGCGATTTAGTGTAACGCGGTCTTCCTTGATTTAGTTGTTCATGAACACAGACAACACTCCCCCCACCCCCCACTCCCACCGGGCCCAGATTTCTGCTAGCATCCTAGTTAGAGAGGTTATGATAAAGAACAAGTGAAACCTAAATGAGCGATTTCATCAGAATCTCTGAACGACGGCAAGGACTCGGAAGGTTTTCCGTTCAAAGAAGAATGCCATCAACAAGGAAGAGAGACAGGTGGCTCCAAGCGGCACTTTCCCAGTCCAAAACTGACCGGGGACTAATATCTGCAGTCCACCAAGAACTTGCTCAAAGCGGATGTTTTTAAGTAAATAAAGATAAATAGGTAGCTCGCCGGCAGGGAAACCTTGTGGGTATCCAACCCGTCTGGGTGGAGAGGCTAAAACGTGAACTTGCAATGGACAGAGAAACGATGACGGATGACCAGCATCCGCATGGAGGCACTGAGAAGCTGGTGCTGGGAAGGAGTGGGGAGACGGGATGGCGCGTTGTTCTGTCTGGTCCGTGTCCGGGGGCCGAACCAGGGAGGGTGCAGGGAGTGGTGGCTGTGGCGCAAGGAACCAGCTCCTGGTGCCCCCCCGAAGCCCCCTCACCCCCCCCACCCCCCCCGCCGCCCCCCCACTGTGCGCTGTAACCAGAACACAGCACGGGGATGGTTCCCTACAGCCGAGATGTATTTTCTGAAAGCTGGTTGCTGTGGCTGCCAGGTACCAATTCTACGTACACTCTCCCCTCCTGCACCATCCCCACACGGTTATGTCGGAGCCCGTTGGTGGAGTCACGGGGTCAACCCATCTACCGTGTTCCCCAGAAAATAAGACATACCCATAAAATAAGCCACAGCAGGATTTCTAAGCATTTGCGCAATATAAGCCATTCCCTGAAAATAAGACCCAGTGATAGGCGTGGCTCTGCAGCGCAGGGGCGCGGAGCGGTCATGAGACGGGCGGCCCTTCTCTGCGCATCCTGGCAGCTGCTGTCTCGGAGGGCACCGGAGAGATGCGGGAAGCCCCATCCACGAGGTCCGCCCCCCTGTCAGGTCCGGGTCATTCTGTGCGTGCTGCAAGCTGAGACAGAGAGGGAGACATGGACTGCGAGAGTCAAAGTCTCCTCAGAGCAGTGAGGAGGAGGACGCTCTGCTTTAGGTGCTGTGTCCTCAGGGGGAAGAAGGAAAACTGGGGATGCCGTTTGACTCGGCACTGCGGGTCCATGTTCCACAAGCAGAAACTCAGCTATCTTTGAATCAATGTAGATTGCGGTACCATACTTAATAAAAATAAGACTTCCCCTGAAAATAAGCATCGTGCGTCTTCTTGAGGAAAAATAAATATAAGACAGTGTCTTGTTTTCGGGGAAACACGGTAGTTGGTGGTGTCTCTTATCACACACCCCTCAAAAACCCAGATCTTCAACCAATGATGGCTGAGGATGCAGGGCAGGGCAGCGCTTCTTTCACTGTGCCTGGGGTTGCCACGAGTCTCCGACCCAGGAGGCAGCAGCTCATGACCCTGCTCAAGTTTAGGAGGCTAGGTGTCTGAATTGGGGGCACTCACTCTAAGGCAGTGGTTCTCAACCTTCCTAATGCCTCGACCCTTTAATACAGTTCCTCATGTTGTGATGACCCCTCCACCAGAAAATTAATTTTGTTGCTACTTCATAACTGTCATTTTGCTACTGTGATGAATCTCGGGTGACCCCTGTGAAAGGGTCATGTGATGCCCCCAAAGGGGTGGCGACCCACAGGTTGAGAACCACTGCTTTAAGGCAAGGCTCCCTCTGTTCATTCTTGAGGGAACCTTGATCTCAGTGTCTCCAGTGTTCTCCTCAGTGTTCCTCCGAGATCCCCATGTGGCATCTACCTGCTCTCCTGCCTGCTCGCTTGCTTCTGCGCCTAATCTGCGATTTTCATTTGCCAACAGTGGGCAGAATGCAGACACACGGTTGGGACCTCCTTAGCATAAAAGAAACCTCATTCCCAAATGGCACGTATCCACGGGTCTTATAGTTGCTGCTGTTGCCGTTAGGGCTATAGCCAAGTCAGTTCTACTCAAGGTCATCCCAATTCAGACCCTTACAGGTGCAGTCTAGAAAAATGTTACACGCGTCCAAGGGGCCCCTTGAGGCCTTGTTGACAGCCACATGGAGGGAGACATGGCCAAGGAAGACGTCGTCTCATCACTGTGAAGAGGTGGCTCGAGGAAGCAACAGATCCACTGAATGTCTGGCATCCCCAAGGCTCATGTTTCCATTGTGGGTGCTAGCTGCCCCAGAGTGGGTCCCTGCTTCATGTAGACCCCACACACACAAGGTAACAAACTGCTTAACCAACCCCATGGTCAGTTGTTGATCAGACTGTGGTGGTCTACACCCCCCACCCCATTGCCCTCCATCAATTCTAACTGGCAGTGACTTTAAAGGATGGAGTAGAACTGCCCCCAGAAGCTTCCTGGGCTGTGATCTTTGCCAGAGAAGACGGCTGCATTTTTCTACTGCAGAGCAGCTGGTGGATTTGAACCGCTGCCCTTGCAGTGCACAGCCGAGCACACAAACACCACATCGCCAGTTCTCTTGCTGTATTCCATAGCTGACCCCAAGAAAACTGGGCTAAATGGGAAAGGTGGGAAAGAGAACCATGGGATTTCATAGAACTCTGTTTATGTAGTTAGACACACGCTCATCTACCCACGCACGTGCACCCCCCACGGTCCTCAAGTCTGCCCAGACTCATATCCACCTGGTAGAACCGTCAAACTGCACCTGTGGGCTTCCGCGGCTAGCCGTCTCTGTGGAAGCAGAAAGCCTCGTCTTTCTCCCATGGAGCGGCTGGTGGGGTCAAACTACTGACTTTGTAGATAGCAGCCCAACCTGTAACCCGCTGTGCCACCAGGGCTCCGTGGAAACTGTGGATACACAGGCTTATCTAACATGGCTCAGTGGGCAGCCACATAGGAGAGGGAGACAGAAGAGAAGCCTGGGGGCGAGGACTGGCCCACAGGAAAGTGTGACAGGAGCTACATTTTGGAAAGAGCCAGGAAAATGTGCTCAGAAACAGGAATATGAGATTCAAGTCGCACCCTTGCTTGAAACCAACCTTTTATCTTAGAGGGGATAAAATGAGAGAAGCGAGCAGAGAGGAGAGGAACCTCACTCCCACCAAGAAGAGAGCTGGGTCCCTGCGCTGAGAGCCTCCTAGACCCAGAGGAAGATTGAAGCCGAGACATCCGGAGAGCTCCAAGGAGGAACTCCAGGCCCACAGATGCCTTAATGGTGACAACAGTCTTTCCCCAGAACCAGCAGGAAGAGAAAACCTTTAAAGCTAACTCCCTGAATTTGGACTTCTGGCTTCCTAAACTGTGAGAGAATAAACGTCCCTTAAGGGGCATGCTCTAACACCCCCTATGAGCCGAAACCCCTTCTGTGTAACTGGCCTTCCAGAGGACATTAGGCATAGGAGGGATGATGCTTATGGTACCTCCCCAAAAGCTGCTCTAAACCCAGAGGAGGGACATCCTGCCACCTGCTGGCAAAGTGTGCACAAACAGGAGATGCTGGCTGCAGGGAAGTGCTGGCTCGGGCCCAGATCTGCTTGTGAACAAAGAACCAGAGGATTCAAGCACTGGCTCTGAGAAGACGGATGTCTGTGACCATGAAGCAAGGGGTTCTTGGGTGATGAAAACACCAGAAGCAGAGAAGACTCAAAAGTTTCCTCTATGCCGACAGCACTCAAAAGGTGAGCCAGATTCGATGTCAGCAGGGGGGCTGTATCAACTGCAGGGGAGCAAGGCTGGGGACAGCACTCATCAGTCAAGGAGGTGGGGCTCTCGTGACAAAAAGGGGGCTACTCTTTAGAGGGAAGAATCGCATAACACACACACCTGTGTGTGTTAGAAGGAATGCTGATGGTGGGGGAACAGTATTACCAGTATTGCCCAGGTAATGCTGAAAGCACTCAACAAGCCTGTGGTCACACACACACACACACACACTCATGAACACATACATAATACCAGTGAACACAGACATGCACATACATGCCTGCACACACACACACACACACACACACACACGAGAACGTGCCACTCCTGTCCTATGTCAACTTTTGTCTCTTGTGCCTAACAGAATGGCTTGGGGGACCCATCTATCTCAGAGACTTTAGGATAACCAGCACCTTGGACTTCAACCCATAGCAATTCATCCTTCAGGCCCTGGATACAGGCTAAGGGATGAGGTCCCAAGACCCCAAGCAACTTCCTTGTCTGCTCCCAACCTCAAATGCCACACACGCAAACGAATTTCCGCAAACCTCTTCTGGCCTCCCTTTTGACCTGACTGCATCCCTTAGACCAGGGACTCTCAGAGCGTAGGCACGAACCACACTCTGGTGGTGGCCGCATCAGCCGCGTCATCCAAGAACCTGTTTAAATATAGAGGCCCAGGCCCCACTGCAGACTTGCTGACTTGAGTTCTCAGGGCTGAGAGGTTAGAACGCTGTGGCTTAGTTAGGCCTCCAGGTGATTCTTGGGCACTTTAACTTAGAGAATCTCTGGTTCGGACCATGCCTCGTTCCGTGGTGACTACAGTCACAGTGGACGTAGTCACCGCCTTCATGGAGTGATGGGCTACTATCCCTAGAAGCAAATCCTGAGCCTTGATTCCGGCTCACAGGAAAAAGGTCCTCGGAGAAGGGAAAGGAAAAAAGCAGGAGAGATCCAGAGATGTCGCTAAGGACACACTCTACTCAGAGAACCTCCCTGGCCTGATCCCCAAGGGTTCTCCTGAGCAGGGACAGTATCATAAAGCAGGCCCCTGTGAGACCAGGAAGCACACTGTGGTGGTTACATAATCTGCTCTCAATTTGGGACTTGAGAGGCTTAAGAGTGAAGGAGTCTAGTCTGTCAATCGGGTCAATGAAGCCTCTGGAGGGGCATGGCCTTCCCCTGAGGATTCTGGGAATTCTTGAATTTTCTTCTTGGAGGCGCGAGAGACTCTCTCTCTCAGCTCACTCCCTTGGAGACGCTCTACTGACAAGACACATGGCACTAAGCTGAAAGACCCCGTGCCCTGGGAACTGGAGGGGCCACGTGGAGATCCCTGCCAGGGCTGAGATGCTTCTACCGCCACTGAATCCACAACTTTGCACCCACTGGCCTGTGATCTTCCTGCATTCGGCATCATTGCATGTGTTTCATGAGGCTGAAGAGGACTTTATAGATCGGTATCAGACACATGGGCTAATATCAGACTTGTGAACTTGACCTGGACTGGGCTGGGATGTTTTCTCAATCATCAACGGCTCTTGTACATAAAGCTCTTTCTTATACACATATAAGTGTCTATGAATTTGTTTCTGTAGTCTACTCAGACTAACACACACACACACCAGTCCTCCATTGGTTGTGGACCGTCTTCCTCACTGAGGTGGGGCAGCGTCATTCCACTGAGGGGAATTCTCACAGAAGGGGGCCCAGCGGTATGAGCGCAGCTCAGATTCATAACAGAGGGGTACCCCAGCTACGGGGCACTGTTGGGAGTGCGCTCTGGGAGGCTGCCTCTGCATGGCGGCAGTCCAGAGAGCTGACCCTAGGGCTGAGAGGAGAGAAATTATTTTTTGCTGCTCCTAGGGATGGCTTAGAGCAGTGGTTCTCAACCTTCCTAATGCCATGACCCTTTAATACAGTTCCTCATCTTGTAGTGACCCCAGCCGTACAATTATTTTTGCTGCTCCTTCATCACTGTCATTTTGCTACTGTTATGAATCAGCAACCCCTGTGAAAGGGTCATTCGACCCCCAAAGGGGTCTTGACCCACAGGTTGAGAACCACTGGCTTAGAGTGTCACAGAGGCTACGGCAGGGGTTACCACAGGGACTAGCACAGAGGTGGCCACAGAATCTCAAAAATCAGCCCTTTCTCTTATTCCATTTATATGGAAGTCCAGATTCTGCAATTCTTTAAAGGCAAGAGAAGGGAAATGGGGGAAGGATGTGAATGATAAGTAAACGATTAAAGAAACAAAGAAGAAAAGGCAATTGCGGTGAAGTCCCTTCCCCCCAAGGGTGAACCCACGCATGTCAGAGGACCACTGAGCTTTAAACCTTCTGGAAGATCTCCAGGCCTGTGTTTGGATGTGCCTGGGGTAGACCTAAATCTCCAGCCTTGGGCGAGTAGTGCAGTGCCTTAACCGGTTCCCCATCCAGGCACCCAGCGAAAGGACACCAGATTTCTTGCTGAGGCAGTTCTACGATGGCAGTAATGACAGGGTTTGCATATAGCTGTGACTCTGCTAAAAAACAAACAAACCCTTTCCATGGGCAATGAGTGAATTGTATGGTATATGAATTGTATCTCAACAAAGCTGTTGTGAGGGTTGTTTTTAAAAACAAAAAACAATGACCACTCTGAGGATACTTGGCCCCCAGAAAAGGAGCCTTCCCAGTGCTCTGGGCTTCTTGGTGGAGTGGAGAGGTTTGAGCCTTTCAGGGGTCAACTTGTCAGTGGAGGTGGCATTCACATGACATCCCACACCCACAGGCCTGGCATCACCCGACTAGCTTTTCAAGGCTGGAAAGACAATGGAAGCTCTCACCATAGCCAGCTAAGGTTGTGAAATTACCAGAGAAGATCTCCTTCTGAGAAACCCCAGTGTGGGTGCTTCCTTTGTGCTGCCCCGGTCTTCCTCCACGGAACAAGACTGCCACACAGGCTCCTGGCCGGCTGGGGACACTGGGTCCCAAAGAAGGAGTCAGAACAGATGACCGGGCTCACTCCGAGAGCTCTGGCGTGTGCTTCTGAGAATGGGAAGTAGAGACAATCCGGGAAGCCCTGCTTTTCAGGGGAGAGGGAAGAGTCTCTTAGTTGTTCCCAGTAAGGTCAAAAGGCAGTAATACTGCGGGGATCCGGAGCTAGATCCAGAGAAATGAGGAGAAAGGGGCCCGCCTGGGCCTCAGAGGGGGAAGAGTCAGCGAGGTGAGGTGAGAAAAACCATACACTGTCCCTGGAGATCAAGCTCCCTGTAAGTTTGAAGAGCTGAGGACAGAGGAGACTTGTCTGGAATTCTGGGAGAAAAGCTGCCACTCAAGTGGCCCAGAAATAGGGGCTGAGCAGGTACGGAAAGTTACGGTGGCCCAATCCCAGCCCCATCTTCTTCATTCAG
The DNA here is from genome assembly GCF_000313985.2 of Echinops telfairi. Classification (NCBI taxonomy): domain Eukaryota; kingdom Metazoa; phylum Chordata; class Mammalia; order Afrosoricida; family Tenrecidae; genus Echinops; species Echinops telfairi. Next base: position 142,294,925 of record NW_022111373.1, read on the forward strand.
CTGGAGAAACAAAATGTCCCCCCAAAAGCAGAGGGGAGCGAGAGCTAGCGTGCCTATCAGCGGGTGATGGTACTATGAGGCCGGAGAACCATGTACAGAGGCTGAGTAGTGGCCAATCCACAAAAGGATGTGATGGAGTGCAAGACTGAGTGTCCAGAGCAGGGCTAAGAGCTGACAGTGGCAGGGTGGGCAGGGATGGACCTGCATAGCCTGTCATTCAAGGTCATAGCAGGGAGACAGATCCAGGGCAAGGGGGGGAAGGAGAAGGTGGCGGTTAGATTTTATGTCAACCTGGATTTGTATGAAACTGTAGGAGTGGAATTCAACCTGTCCATCAGGCCAGAGCCTGATGACGGTGGGCGTGTGGCCTTCTGATGAGACAAATCGGGAACTTCTCTCTCTCTCGTTTTCTCTCTGCTCCTCTGCCTTCTTGCTTGCTGGGACTCTGCCTGCCTGCATGTGAACCGCCTGGCCCTGAGAGGTGCTGGCCCCCTGCCGTGTTTCTACAGAATGGGGATCTGTGTGACACTACCCCCACGGGCCTGTGATTGCCCTGCTTCACCTTTCAACAGCATCCGCCTGCAGCTCCGTGAGTCCGAAGAGGGCCCCAGCTAACACCGAACTTGCGACTTGAGCTGCACCTGGATGGGATCCCTTCTGGGTAGGAGCCTACTTCTTGGTGTAGGTTCCTTGCTATACAACATGAGCGCCTCTGGTTTTGTTTCTCTAGACAAGTCAGCCGAACACAGGAAACAATGGGAGTCCCGAGGGCGGTGCAGGCACGCTTCCCTTATCAATAGATCCCCAGCACAACGGAAGGTGGGAGCAGAAAAGACACATTTCCTATATCAATCGTTTTCAAAAGGGAAGGAATCCCCATCGCAGAGAGGAGGGGCAGAGGCAGTAAGGGTGCAGGTTGAAACGGACAGCTTACATGCCCAACCTCCACCAGTGACTGAACTGACCCTTGGAGTGGCAGCAAGAGCCCAGGCCCTGGCTGGACTACAAGGATACAGCATGAACTTGGGGCACATGGGCAACACCTGTGAAGGGAGAGTAGAGTATGAGAAACCAACCAAGAATGAAAGGGCCTTCCAAAACAGTAAAAAGAGCTTCATTTTCTACCCAGCACCACACGCTCAGACTGCCTGCGAGGCCCATCGGCACAATCTCATGAGACGTCATTCTGTAACAAACTCCCTCGCTCGGTTTGAACCTCTTCCCTGTCTCTCTTCAGAACACTTTCTAGTGAGTGAGACAAGAAGAAGACCCAAGAGAGAAGGGAGTGGACACTTCAACCCCCCTCTCAGTCGCCCGGTCTGCCTGGCCAGAGGTCAGCTCTCCAACCAGTTATTTTGCTGTCCTGGAACTGTTTGTCAGAACATCGGCCATGTCTGAGGGGCAAAAGGGGATTTGAAGATTTGGTACCCCGAATTGACTGACTATCCCTCAGCCCTGCCAAAAAGACAGAGTTGTATGCTAGGACTGACAGCCTCACCTGGAATCGGCAAGAAGAAGTTTTCCACCATTAGCAGAAAGGAGGGTTTATGAGCTAAACTAAGCTCCATTAGAACACAATAAAGAAAGTTCCATTTCTTTCTGCACACTGGAGTTTCATGATTGTGAAATTTGCACCCACCACTCAAAAACTGTCATTGTAATTCCCAGCAGTAAATCTCCAACATGCCAAATGAACAGTGTGTTGTGGCCTCAAAAGGAGGAGAAACCACGTGGACTGGAGTCTTAGAGCCTGTCTCTGTGGGTAGCTGAACCTTTCCATCTGGTATGTGACCTGACACCTTGTCTCAAATCCAACTCCCCATGACCATTAGTTATAATCCTCTCTGCAGCGTGTGACGAAAGCCCTACCTCAAACCAAAGAAAGAGAAACGTATTTGCTCGCAAAAGCGAATGATCCAGAGGCATTCCTTGCAACTTCAGGTTCAGCTTGATCCAGGGTTCACGTGATTTCTCTGATAGCTCCCTCTCTCTGTCTCCTCTCTAGAGTTCTCAGGTCCATGTCTGTAATGTTGGACCCACTCTCCAGTTGTGTTCTCATAAGTTAACTGCCACCATTCCAGACAGAGTCCTTGCCCCTCATGCCAACAGGTAATCCAAACAAACGCAAGGATTTGCAAAATTGCATCTCCTCAGCTGCCCTGGGTGGGTTTCATAGGTAGGCTTTTGGTCATGTGAACATGACTAGTCAGGAGGATGGAATGTGCTGATTGGCTGAAATAATAGAGTCAGCTCTACCCACAATGCATTGCTGGGGAGGGGTCCAGTCATGCAGCTCTAGAAAAGGATGCTGGTGGCAAAATCATATAAGTCCAGTATTCTGTCTCCGATTATAATGCACAGTTGAGTTATTTTTCCTTGCAAGAGAGACAGACTATTGCTCACCCTGGGAAATATTCCATGTCTTCCCATGACAGAGTTTGGGGAAACTTCCCATAAGCTCCTTTGACTAGGCAATGCCATTGACTACAAGGAGGATGAATTTATTCAAGCTACTTTGGTTAAAGAAAAAAATGGTGAAGATGAGAGGAACAGGCTGTTATGCTACAGAGCAGCAGTTCTCAACCTGTGGGTCGTGACCCCTTTGGGAGTCAAACGACCCCTTCACAGGGGTCGCCTAAGACCATCAGAAAACACATATTAACACATATTATATTAAGACTGTTACCCATGCTACACCATACTTCAAGACAAAATATCTTGATTTGTAATTAGAAATAAATAAAGAGAAAGAAATATTTCACAATATATAATTACATATTGTTTTTGTGATTAATCACTGTGCTTTAACTATGTTCAATTGGTAACAATGAAAATACATCCTGCATATCAGATATTTACATAATGATTCATAACAGTAGCAAAATGACAGTTATTAAGTAGCAACGAAAATAATTTTATGGTTGGGGGTCACCACAACATGAGGAACTGAATTAAAGGGTCACAGGATGAGGAAGGTTAAGAACCACTGTGTGGAGGGTCTTACAGACCCTAAAACCAGGTAGGTACCATGTCTCAGGGTAAATGAAGAGTAAGCCATGAAAACCACGGGGCCCGGAAGCTGCTCTCTCTGGTTTCCGTCTCTCCTCCTGCAGGTCTGTGTAACCCTTTTCTCTTATTTCCATCAAAGCTTCCTCTGCTTCTCAGTCCACAGGGTGGGCCTTGGCCACCCCAAAGCTCCAGTAGGCAGTCAACATTGGATAGCATGGTGCTGTCTCCTCCTTTAACTTCTTCCCTTTTTATAAGTCATTAGTTTCATACCTGGCTCCAGGTGGACCCTGTTTCCTTGTTGTTGGATGCTATTGAGTTGGTTCTAACTCAGCAACCCTAAGTACAATGGAATGAAACACTGCCCTGTCCTGCACCGTCCTCACAATTGTTCTTGAGTTTTAGCCCATCATTGCAGCCATGGTGTCAACCCATCTTCTCGAAGGTCTTCCTCTTTTTCACCGCCTCTCTACTTTACCAAGCATGGTACCCTTCTCCAGGGTCCAGTCGCTCCTCTTGGGTGAGGAATCCTCCCAGTTGACTTTGGGTGGAATCCTCAAGTGTGCAACCAAGTATGACCGAGGGAGAACTAATTGGCGTCAACTTCCAGGACCGCCCAAGAACTGTAGACACTGAGAGGTTACTTAACCCTCTCAAAGCATGCCTCCCAGGGTACAGAGCCTCACTTTTCATGGCTAAATTACAATCACACTCGGCTCTGAGTAAACATCTAAATCTGTCATCAGACATCCTCTTAGGTTAATTGGACTTGTCCCTTATCTTAGACGGAAAAGTGGGTTGAACAGCCATCCAGGAAACAAGGGAAAAGAAGTGAGCCTTTCTGCTGGGTCCTGTGAAGATTCAGATCTATTCTTATGCACTTGGGAAAGTTTTTCTCCAACACAGCTTGCTTTGAAAGGTTATTTACATCATCAACGTGCATTCAGATTTGCAAATCAGTTGAGGATGGCAGAAGTACTACTGTGAACCGGGAACAGGTGCAGGATGCTAAGAGCGATAACCACAGGCAAATGACTGCACAACTCGGAGTGACAAATGGGCAGGGGAGAGAGCTGGTTGCTGAGCACTGCTTGTATCCAGGGAGTAAGTCTGTCTGTCTGTCTGGGTCAATCAGAGAAGCAGAACCTAAACTAAAATCCATTGTCGTCAAGCTGATTCCAACTCATAGCAACCCTGTATGGACAGAATAGAACTACCCTCTCGGATTCCAAGGCCACAACTCCTTACAGAAGCATCCCGCCACATCTCCCCCCAGCAGAGCAGTCGGTGGATTCAAGTCTTCCATTCTGGCCAGCAGTCAAGTGTTTGAACGACTGCGCCACCAGGAATCCTTATAAGCAGAGCCTAAGTAACTTACTGGGTAAATCTGGGGCACAAGACCTCTTTAAAGTGTTGAAGGGCACAGATATTACTTGGAGAGCTAGGGTGAGCCTGACCCAAGCCATGGTCTTTTCAGTGGCCTCAGATGCATGTGCAAGTTCGGCATTGAATAAGGAAGGGTGAAGAGGAATTGGTGCATTTGGATTATGAAGCTGGCAAAGGATATTAAAAGTACCACCGATTGCCAAAATACAAACAGATTCGTCTTGGAAGAAGTGTGGCCAGAATGCTCCTTAGAAGCCAGGATGGTGTAGTAGTTAGATTTTATGTCAACTTGAATGGGTTGGGGCGCAATCCAATCCATCAGTAAAATCACAGACCGGTGCTGCCCCCTAGGGAGTGTGATCTTCCTAGAAAGGAGTAACTGGGAACTAACTTCCTTCTCTCTCTCTCCCCCTTCGCCTTCCTGCGTGTTGTACTCTGTGCCTGTCTCGAGAGGAAGCTCCACACGGGCCGGCCCAGCCCTGAGAGCTATCGGTGCCCTGCCATATTTCCACGGATTTTGGATCCATGCAACTCTTCACCCACCAGCCTGTAATCTTGCTGCCTCCTGCTTCACCTCGCTGCCTCATCAGCCTGCAGCTATGTGAGTCTGAAGAGGGCCCTGGCTTGCGTCAAACTTATAGACTTGAGTTGGATGGAGCTGAGATGCCTTCTTCATACAAGATCACTTCTTGATATACAGATCTTCCTTATGTATATGGGAGTGTCTGATTCTGTTTCCCTAGACAGCCCAGCCTGACATAGATGGCAAGATGTCATCTCATGTCCATTAGGCATGTTATCAGGAGAAACCAGACCCTGGGGAAGACATCATACTTGGTAAAGTAGAGAGGCAGTAAAAGAGAGGAAGACCTTCAAGGAGATGGATGGACACTGACTGCAACAATGGGCATAAACCTAAGAACAATTGTGAGGATGGTGCTGGGTGGGGCAGTGATCCGTCAGTCAACAGCACCTAACAATAACAACAGGAAATGTAGCTACATACCGTACGTACTCGAGTATAAGCCAACCCAAATATCAGCCAAGGCACCTAATTTTACCACAAAAACTGCATTAAAAATGTGCTGAAAAATTGGCTTATACACAAGTATATATGGTATATATGCTTGTGTGTGGTATATGTTTTGTACTGTGTAACATGTATATATCCAATATAACATCTTATGTAATAACTACATTGTTGTTGTGAGCTGTTATCAGTTGACGCACAACTCATGGAAACCCAATGCACAATGGACCAAGATGCTCCCTGGGCCTGTGTCATTCATATAATTGGTTGAAAACGGAACGTTGTGAATCATAGGATTTCCACTGGCTGATTTTTTGAAGTAGATCATTGGTCTTTCCGCCTAGTCTGTCTCAGTCTGAAAACTCCACTGAAACCTGGTCAGCATCTGTGTTAGTCCCGGTTGACTAGAAAAAAAAATTTATAGACACTCATATGTGTATAAAAAAGAGCTTTATAGGTCCTCGGAGAGCCGCCCCTGGAGCTTCTTGCCGGCGTGCGTTTTCCAGAGAGAGGCGGAAGGGAGCTTCAGTGAGCGCTGGCTGCGGGGTGACGAGCAGGCAGCAGAGATGCAGCTGGAGATGAAATAACGTCCAGCTGGCCCTGAGCAGAATTTCCAGGCCGCCTCTGCACTGACTGGGGCCATAGTGTGTTCTGGTCCTTACACTCAGAGAAGGCCTGGAAGACCTTGGCTTGAAGGAACAGGGAAGAAATGGACACCATGAAGAAGCTCACAAAAGGTTTGTCTTCTCCTGATACTGACTGGCGCCAAGAGAAAAAGCAGAAGCATCACCAGATACTGGTGAGTTGGGATCCTCGCATTTTTGTGAAGTGTTGCTTCATTTCCAGAGAGTAGGCCTTTCTTCTCCTGTCTTAAGAGAAGGAGCCAGTCACAATCCAGGATGTCACTGTGCTTTTCTCGGAGGCAGAATGGGAGACACTGAGCTCTGAGCAGAAGACCCTGTACAGAGACGTGATGCTGGAGATCTACAGGAATCTGCTCTCCGTGGGACCAACATCACAAATCTACTATTCCTCCCGCCTCTTCGCCTTCTCCTGTGTGCAGTTCCTCAGGCAGCATGTGCTTCAGATCTTCCCGGACTTGTGTGCAAAGAATCACTTCCATCCAGCGGATTCCAGTCCAGGGCAGCCAGAGCATCAGGGTTCTGATGAGAACTGCAGGACTGAAAACACACAAGGGCGGGAGAGAGAAGCCTCCAAACCCTTGTGTGGGAGCACAGGGGAGAGAGAGACCGCAAGAGCATCCTCCAGTTCTGCCCGAGGACAGTCAGCAAGGCCCAGAAAACACAACACAGTGGTAGGAATGAAGGCCGACTCTGCCCCGAGGGGAAAAAACTCTGTGGAAACAGACAAGGGTTCGAAGAGATTAGAAACCTCAAGATTTGGAGTAAGTACTTGTAGACAAGATGAGCCAGACTGCAGCTTGAAACCAAACTTCACAAATCAGAAGGCCCTTTCCCAGGAGAAGCCACATGTATACAGTGAGTGTTGCCAAGGCCTTACTCAGAAATCCTATTTCCTTCAGCAACAAAGAATACACTCAGATGAGAAACATGATGTGTTTCCGCCAGGCTGGAGCCTCAAGTCATCTCTCATCACACACCCGAGGACACGCTCAGGGCAGAAGCCATGTGGGTGCATAGAATGTGCACAGGGCTTTACCTGCAAACCAGCTGTCATCACACACCAGAGGATACACTCAGGGGAGAAATCATATGTGTGTAAGGAATGTGGGCAATGCTTTAGCTGGAAATCAGCTTTCATCAGACACCAGTGGGCACACTCAGAGGAAAAACCTTATACCTGTAAGGAGTGTGCCCGAGGCTTTAGCCGAAAGTCACATCTCATCAGACATGAGAGGACACACACAGGTGAGAGACCTTATGTATGTCAGGAATGTGGGCGAGGCTTTAGTGTCAGGTAAATTCTCATCATACATCAAAGCACACACTCAGGGGAGAAACCTTACAGGTGTCAGGAGTGTGGATGAGACTTTAGTCAAAAGTTATATCTCAGCAGACACCAAAGGACACACTTGGGGGAGAAACCACATGTGTGTAAGGAGTGTGGGCGAGCCTTTAGCTTGAAGGGAGATCTCATCAAACACCAGAGGATACACTCAGGGGAGAAGCCATATGTGTGTAAAGAGTGTGAGAGACCCTTTAGCCGAAAGTCAACTGTCATCAGACACCTGAGGACACACACAGGTGAGAGACCTTATGTATGTAAGGAATGTGGGCGAGGCTTTGGCCGAAAGTCAACTCTCAGCATGCATCAGAGGACACACACAGGGGAGAAGCCATATGTGTGCAAGGAATGTGGGCGAGGCTTTAGCCAGAGGGCATATCTCATCACTCACGAGAGGACACACACAGGGGAGAAACCTTACATGTGTACGGACTGTGGACGAGGCTTTGGCCAACAGTCACATCTCACTGCACACCAGAGGAAGCACTTGGGAAAAACCACATGTGTGTAAGGAGTGTGGGCCAGGCTTCAGCCAAAAAAGCCATCTCAACAGACACCAGAGGACACACTCAGGGGAGAAGCCACATGTGTGCAAGGAGTATAAGTGAGGCTTCCGCCAAAAAAACCATCTCAACTGACACCAGAGGACGCTGGTGAGAAGCCACATGTGTGCAAGGAATGTGGGCGAGGCTTCGGCCGAAAGACAAATCTCATCAAACACCAGAGGACACACTCAGGGAGAAGCCACATGTGTGTAAAGAGTTTGGGCTTCAGCCAAAAATCAATTCTCATCAAACACCAAAGGGAAACTCTCCCTGGAGGTGAGCCACACACTATCTACTTCACTGTCTTGTTGAAGAGCCATTTTGATCCACGCTGATGGCAACCAGAGTCCTGGAGATGTGTTCACTGCCATTGGATCTAGCAGACTTTTCACCTACCAGCCTGTGTGATCTTGCTGCTATCTGCACCATTGCTTGACTCTGAAGAGGGATTTATGGACTAGTATGGGATTTTGGACTTTATCTAGACTGGGATGTGTGCTTGGTATATAGCTCTTCATATAAAGCTCTCAAACACTTAAAAAAAAAAAGAGCTTTATATTAAAAAGCAATAGTATATTAAGAATGCATTCCAGCCCCGTCCAGATCAACTCCTTAAGTCTGACATTAGCCCATATGTATGATATCAGTCTGTAAATTCCTCTTCAGACTCACACAACACATGCAATGATGCCAAGTACAGGAAGATCACAGGCCAGTAATTGGAAAGTCTTGTGGATCCGGTGGCAGTGGAAGCATCTCAGCCCTGCCATGAGCTCCATGTGGCTTGTCAGCAGGAAGATGAAGCAGAGAGAGTGTGGGTCCAGCCTCCAGTGAGCGATTTATCTCCGTTGCGCCTCTAAATTAGATCATCAAGCTACAACCTGATTGACAGGATAAACCCTACTCCTTCACTCTTAATAGTCTCAAGTTGACACCAGATTATGTAACTACCACAGCATCATAGCAACACACAAGCTTCCACTGATGATAGGTGGTGGCTGTGTCTGGGGTGCATTGACCAGAAACCAAGGCTAGGCCTCCTTCATGGAAGGTGTGATGGTTAGAGATTTTGTCAACTTCCTGGTACCTGTGTGGAGACAGGGATAGATTCTTACCTATCTGTTAGGTTGAAGCCTGAGGGTATCTCCTTGTAGTGTGGCCTTTTTATAAGAGAGACACTGAGAATTTATTTCTCTCATTCTCTTTGCCGTCCTGCTTCACTGGGTCTGGGTCTCAAGTCTGAAGCTGGTGGCCCATGCAGCCTGCTGAGTCTGGGAGCTGTGCGGCTCTGCCATGTTCATGTGCACCGTTGATCTTTAAGACACTTCACCCACCAGCCTGTGTTGTACCAGCTTCCAGCTTTCAACTCTGGCTTCATCCATAGGCAGCTGAATGAGTCTAGGAGCTGCCAGCTAGCAGTAGATCCATAGACCTGAGTTGGACTGGGCTGGGCCCCTCTCTTGATAAAAAATTATTTCTTGATTTGAAGTGCTTTCTTATATATGTGTGAGTGCCACTGGTTTCATTTCTCTAGAAAATTCTATCTAAAACAGAAGGCAAGAGTTCTACCACTGAACTATCAATGCCCCCAAATAGTCATATTCTATATATCAGGGGTTTGGCCTGACTCAACCGTGGGAGCTCGTTAAGCATCCTCTGTAGGGCTCTTGTCTTTGCTGCGGATGTTGGAGAGTGAAGTCCCCAGGGCAGGCATCCAGGAGTAGAACTGGGAGTTCAGGCTGGTGTATGCAGAAGTCCAATGTTGGCCCAGTGAATCCACCATCAGTAGTCTGCTGATGGTGCCTGAGATTGGCAAGTGATGCAACAGGATAGTGAAGAACCAGGCTCGAGATCCTGCTCTGACAGAAGGTGAAGAGCTAAAGAGATTCTGACTCTCCTTCATCTCCCTCTCTCTTATGCAAAGAGGCTCTGATGCCAAGGAGGTGTCATCAGGGTGCAACACAACGGATGGCTTGGGCTCTGCCCCCACCCTTACCTCGGAGAGTCTCGTTGACATAATCCTTCACCATCACACCAAGGGATTCAGCTGGAAAAGGTGCTCTTGTGGGAGTTTGGGGGTTAGGGGACCGTAAATCTGCAACCACTTTGCAGCTCACAAACCTTGTTGCTGATCGGGTGCCTCATTGGCATGAGGGGTCAGAGGGACTTGCATTTGCTTGATCTTTCCCACGGATCTCTCAACTTCTCCTCCTGGTCCTGTGTAGGAGAAGCTTAACTCCATGCTGATGCCTCAGGCAACTTCCCCCAGACACAGACCACGCAGGTGGTGTCGAATCAGCTCCAGCTCCTGGCAACCCTCGGTACGAAAGAACAAAACAGTTTCTGGTTCTGTGCCATCCTCATGATTGCTAAGCTTGAGCCCCTTTGCTGCAGCCACTGTGTCAAGCCAGCTCCTTAAAAGTCTCCTTGATATCACCGAACGTCTCCTTTAGCGAGCCCGATGTCCTTTGGCGGAGACTGGTCCTTGTGATAACAAATGCCAAGAAAGATGAAATCTCTCCATCCTTGCTAGGAAGGAGCATTCTGGTTTCATTTTCTCCCAGACTGATTCGTTCAGTTTTCGGGTAGCCCATGCTATATTCAATATTCTTTGACAACACCACTGTTCAAATGCCAATCACTTGATCTTTGTTTCTCGTGGTCCACCCTCTGCATATATATAAGACAAATATAAAATCACATTTGCTATCGTCAAGTTGATTCCAACTCACAGCGACGCTGTGCACATACCAAACAACTGAAAGAGCTTGAGTCAGGACATCTGAGTCATCAGAGTGACATCACGACTTTTTAATACTTTTTTTTTTTTTAGTACTCTTAGGAGGTCTTTTAAAGCATATTTGCCCAATGTGATAGGCCTTTTACTTCTCAACTGCTACATCTAAGGACACTGATTATTAATTAAAGAATAATAAAAGTCTTGACATGTTGAATCTTTCAGGCACCCTGGTGGTGTAGTGGTTACACATTGAACTGCTAGCCACAAAATCCCTCTGTCGTTTTTCATACACTCTCGCTTCATCTATGATGCGGTACAATCTGCATCGAAGGTTTTAGTGTGTTATCTTCATCCATATGTGATATCCTTAGTACTTATATTTCTCAATAAAGGACCATCTTTCCTGATGAGGTAGTAAAATTCCCGGAACATTCTCATTGGCTGAGCTGAACTTACATGTTCATCTTTGATCCTTTTTGCAGGAAGAGAAAGGGAGTTATCTTATTGGCTGGCTGTGGGGATAGGTAGAGTTAGTCATCCCCCGAGTAGAAATACATAGATCCAGAGTAGAAATTACTCTGTCATAATCTGTCACCAGCTCCCAGATGGTAATTGGATCCTTAGCTTGTGCGCACACACTTGAAAACAGAGGTTTTCAAGTTAACGATGAAATTGTGGACCTGTGTAGGCTTCAGAGATATGTCCTGGATGAGAAGATTGTAGGTGGACCCAAAATATGCCACTCCACCACACAGAAGGAAAAGATGGATTCATTAATTTTGACGGTCATAACCATCAACTCAATAAGCCAAGCTCACTGCCATTGTATCAATTCCAACGCATAGCAGCCCTCCCGGACGGGGGAGGACTGCCCTGTGGTTTCTGAGGCTGTGACTCTGACAGTATAGAAAGCTGGTGGTTTTGAACTGCTGACCTTGCGGCTAGCAACCCAACACGTAACCACTGTAACACCTGGTCCCTCTAATCTGGTTATTTGCATGTGTGCTTTAATTACATTAGGGTGTAGATATTTTTTAAGTAAATAATAGTTCTAAAGTAAATGAATCAATTTGATTGCACAGTGATCCTACAGGAGTGGGGCTGGGGTGGGGGTGGGGGGTCTTTAAATGAATGTATGGGACACTGTCTTGTTCCCTGAAGGAAACGTCATACTCACGTTAGCTGCAAAGCAGCCACTGAGCAAGTATCACACCTCACACCCTTGAGATGTTGGCCTGGTTTCATAATAAGACGGTATTTTAAGTGCACTTAAAAATCCAAGTCGCTGCTCCCTAAAATTCACAGTAGCTTCTTATCAAAGCTGCCTTCTGCAGCACTGCCTGCTAGCTCGCATTAGGACTTCAATCTCTCCTTGAAAGCAAAATCAATTACTTCCTCCAATTATTGAGTGGTCCTCAGCTATTTTGGTAGTCTCTTATAAGATATTGCAGGATATTTCTGTTATTCAGCAGGAACTAGGAATGACCCAACATAGACCCCAAACTGGAAGTGACAGCAAGTGTCACTTTGTCGGTTAGGGAGGAGCTAATACTGGTCCTTATCATAAACGTCATCAAAGGTATCTTATACACCATGTGGAAACTATCCAGCCATTTAGTCAAGTGTAATGAAACGTGTGGGGGCAGAACTCTAGATAGAAAGTATTGAAAAATGATGTCCATCATGGGAACTCTTGAGGTGCTCACAACCTTGGAGGAAATCGTGAGCAAGGTTTGCACATTATTTTTAGATCTACATTTTCCTCTGGTCAGCAAAAATCATGATTTCCATCATAAACAAAAAAAGAAAGCTCTAAGCTGCCACCAGCTCCCCGAGAATAATTGAATCCTTAGCTGGTGCACACACTTGAATATGGAGGTGGACATCCCATCTGTTAACTGTTAGACGAGAACCTGTGCGTGGTTTCTTGCTCATTAAACAGATCTCTCGGTTGGTAGTTGTTTCTGTGGATTATTGATTAGCCATGAATTCTTTTGGGGAGAAATGCAGAATTTTAATCCATAGGGGCTAAAATGATGTATCTGTAACTTTCAGTCTTAATGTTCCCCACTATGCCATGGGCATGTCCATATTTACTTCATTAAGAAAGGGAACTCCAGTTTTCAAAGTATTAAAAATGGGCTCCCTCCCCATCCTAGTGGCAAGTGCTTTCCAAGCAAGTAAAAACACTGACCAAAAAACTTAAAGCCACCAATGGATATGAAGGAGGCCTGTGGTACTATGTTACTCATTGGGCTGTGGTTCAAAACCACTAGCATACCATTGGGGACAGACTGGGCTTTCGGCCCTCATAAACAGTGACAGTCTCAGAAACCCACAGGGGGTTGCTATGAGTCAGCAGTGGCTCGATGGCAGGGAGTGAGAGGATATGGGACACAGAAAGTCCTTGACTTACCAAGCATCCTCAGCATGGTAGATGGCACGGAGGGCGATCTGTTGTTCCCCTGTGTTGTGTTTTATGGGTCTTGTTTTCAGTAATATGTTGCAGTGTGTGATTTGCTGGTGTTATCATTCTCAGATGTTCACTTACAGATGTTCAGTTTCATAATTTACTGTTCGAAAACACTGCCGGGTTTATAAAGATACTGATAATAGAACTGGATTAGGAAGGAGTCCTCTGAATCAAGTCCCATTATACGTTGGAGGCAGTCTTATTAACCATCTGAAGACGTCTTAAGAACCTGTAGTGTGAAAATGATGCACCTTGTCAGTGGAAAGCGAGGCACTTGCTGATGAAGATCAAGGATGGCGGCCTTCAGGATGACATCAAGGATGACAACCCAATGTCAAGATGACCAACATCCTCACAACTGGACCAATAAGTAACAGCACGATACGTGGAGAAAAGGTTGAAGTTGTGAAGGATTTTGTCTTGTTTGCATCCACAATCAATGTTCATGGAAGCAGCAGTCAAAAGATTAAAAGATGTATTATACTAGGTAAATCGGCTGCAATTGACCTCATTAGAGTACTGAAAAGCAAGAATGTTACTTTGAGGACTAAGGTCCACCTGACCCAAGCCATGGTATTTCCCATTGCCTCATGTACATGTGAGAGATGGACATTGCAATCGACGCATTTAAAGCATGCGGTTGAAGAATATTCAAAGTACTGTGGACTACTGACAGAACAAACATCTGTCTTGGACAAAGTATGGCCAATGTGCTCCTTAGAGGCAAGGATGGTGAGATTTCATCTGACATGGTTTGGAGATGGTATCAGGAGGGACCAGTCCCTGGAGAAGGACATCATGTTTGGTAAAGTAGAGGGGCAGTGAAAAGAGAAAGGCCCTCAAGGAGATGGATCGACACCATGGCTGCAACAATGGGCTCAAGCCTAGGAACCATTGGGAGGGTGGAGCAGGACCAAGCGGTGTTGTGCACAAGCCACTGTGGGTTGGAACATCCTCGATGGCACCTAAAAACAACATACTCTGGGGATTGACTCTACTACATTGTTAGACATCCAAATGCAAAACGTTTCTCTAACCTTTCCTGATTGGCAAAATAGAGATGAAATAAGAAGATAGGCCACATTAGATTATAAAGATAATATGAATTTTCTTAGGTGTTAGAACAGCATTGTGGTTATTTAAGAAATAGTTCTCACTTGAATAGGGAGGATTGTCTTCCACTGGCAAATCTGCTGTGGTGGTGCTGGTTGGAGTCCAGGAGGTGCAGTGGTTCAGGGCTTGGCTGGTAATCAAAAGGTTGACTATTTGAACCCCTAGCCTCTCTGCCAGAGAAAGATGCAACAGCCCACTTCCATAGAGATCACAAACTTGGGAAATGTATGGGGCAGGTCTACTCTGACTTATGGGACAGGAATGAGTCAGGATCGGCGCTGGTTTCTTCTTCTCTTGTTAGCTGCTATCGAGTACATTGCTACTCATGGGACCCCATGTGTCTGTCACACAAGAGAACTATCCCATGGGGTTTTCCTGTCATTTTTTAAAGGCTATATACACATGAACTTATTCTCTCACAATTTAAGATGCTAGAAATCCAATTTCAAGATGCCGGCGATGGGGGAAGGCTTTCTCTCTTGGTTGACTAGGGGGCCAGGTCCCTGTCTCCATTTAATGTATCTGTGGGCCTGGCATCCCTTGAAGATCTACATACATTTTGCCGTCCATCTTCCCCTGGATCTAGCAGGTTCTCATCTCAAGGGCCCTAGGTCTGAAGAATGTGCTTCTGTGATCTTGTAAAATAAAAGGTGATACAGGCTCTATCCCAGAAAAACTTCCCTTATGTTGGATTATGTTGGTGAGGGTGTTGCACCCACCGTTTTCCCCTTCTAATTGATTGGCCGATCATATCACGGTGGATAATCACATCATTATATACCCATCAAATGACATCGTTACATAACTGCCAAACTGCAGACGATCATGGCCCAAACAAGTTGAGAAGTGGTTTTGAAATTGACTGTAATCTTTGCAGACGCACTGCACCGGGTCTCTCTCCCAAGGAGGCTTTGGGTGGTCCTGAGCAGCCAACCTTCGGGTGAGCAGCTAATGCCAGGTTCCTTCTGTAGATTTCGTTATTTGGCCCTTCCTCGACATCTACGCTCTGCCTGGTTCAGCTAAGGGCTTTCCATGTCCTACCCCAGAAGAGCATCGTTGTAAGTGCCATCGAGTCTGTTGTGACTCATCACAACCCAACACACAACAGAATGAAACACAGCCCGGTCCTGCGACATTCTCACAGTGGTTCCTATGTTTGAGGTGATTGTTGCAGCCACTGTGTCCGTCCCTCGTGTTGAGAATCTGCCTCTTTTTTACTGACATGCTCCAAAGCATGATGCCTTCCTCCAGGAACCGATCTCTCCCGATAAACATGTCCAAGACATGTGAGATGAAGTCTTGCCATTCTTGTTGCTGAGGAGCGTTCTGTCTGTATTTCTCCCAAGATGGATACTTTTCCCCATCCTTTCCACATCCTTATGGTTATTTTCAATAATCCTCACCAGCACCATAACTGGCATAACGCAAATGCATAGATTCTTCCTCGGTCTTCCTTATTCATTACCTAGTTTTCACATGCATACGGAAAACACCACGGCTTGGGTCTGGCACACCTTAGTCCTCAAAGTGACATCCTTGCTCTTCAGCGCTTCAGAGGGCTGTGCGCCTAATGGAGAGGGTGGATCATCAGCCTAATCCCTGGTGAGTAGTGTCTTATAAAGAGAAGAGGATCCACAGAGACGCACACAAGGATGAAGCCACCATGTGAGGATGGAGGCAGGCATATCAACCAGTCCAAGGATGGTGAGGATTGCGAGCAGCTTCTGGAAGCTGAAAGAAACAAAGGACCGCTCCCTAGTGCCATCGGTCTAAATTCAGACTTCTAGCCTCCTGAACTGTGAGACCAAACATTTCTGTTCTTCAGAACCATTCACCTTCTGGTATTTTGTTCTGTCAGCCTTAGAAATTAAGACAACGATGGGAAAGTGCATCCTGTCGATCTAGCTGGGCCTATTGTGGAAGGAACTTCTATTCTCATCAACTGAGTAGTCTGCTGGTGGGGGACACCAGAGTGAGGCGGATTCCGTGCATTCCGACTCCCGGGCACTCTAGAGGGCAGAGCAGAACTGCACCTTTCTTAAAAATAGATAAGAAAGATGAAGCCCGTGTTCAGGAAGCATTACGTTTCTGGTGACAGAGAATGTGTCGCTGGATATCAGTGACTGTTGTCCCTGATTAGTATCATCCTGTTGTACACTGTACACACATCACATGTTGGGTCAACAAATGCGTTATATGTGCTTTTTATAAGAAAAGTGAAATCATTTCACCTTCTCATGAGTTCCCTACACTCCTCATCTTCACCCACATCTTACCACACATATACACACACCACCATCACACTTTTTAGCAGCAAGTCAAGCCGAAAAGAAAATCTATTAAAATGTGACTCGTTCGCTGGTCCCAACCTAAAACAGTACATATGAAGTGTGATCACTGTGTTCAATACTTGTCACAGTTAAGCTGGAGCATTTTGAACCAGGTAGGGGGGAAAAAATCTACTCGTTTCACATTTATTGGCTTACCTTACTCATCTCTGCCTTTCTTTATGAAAATTCAAAAATCTCTTTGCAAATTGAGGAATCCAGAGATGCTGCATACGCTCTGTACCTTGGTCAGACCTGGTGGTGGTGTATGTGCCATCCAGTCAGTTCTGACTCATGAAGACTGCGTGTGAGACAGAACAAAATAGCTCCCAGTCTGTGCCATCGTCACAGCTCTGCTACGCCAAATAAGGCTTCATTTGTCCCACTGATGTGTGAGGCCTGCTACAATGTACAGAGAGCATTTCTCCACGCATTAGCTCCATTGATCCTCCCGTACTAACAGAGGGCAGACAGGATGTGGCCATGGTGGTCTGATCCTACATCTGAACTCCGCAGAGGGTAATGGTTGTTGCTATGTGAGTTGAATCAGTTCCGACTCAAAGTGGCCTATGGACAACAGAACAGAGCAGTATTCGGTACGGTACCCTCCTCACAATTGTTCGTATGCTTGAGCCCATTGGGGCAGCAAATGTTGATCCTTCTTGTCAAGGACTTTCCTCTGTTTTGCTGCCCCTCCACTTTTCCAGGCATGATACCCTCCTCCAGGGACCGGTCAACACGTCCAAAATACGGAAGGAATCTAGCCATCCTTGCCTGTAAGGAGCCATCTGGCTGTACTTCTTCCAAGACAGGTTTGTTTCTTCCTTTGAGAGTCCATGGTACTTTCACTATTCTTCACCAGCATCGTGATTCAAATGCATCAATTCTTCTTCAGCCTTCAGTGGGTGATGGTTGAATGGAAAGTTAACATCTGCATAGCTGGGCTTTGTTCTCTAATGTGAACCTATAGGAGTAAGATTGTAATCTAGGCAGGAAGTGGAATCCAAATGGAAGCTCTGTTAGCTAAACAGCCTTGTATAATAAGACTTTTAACATTGTGTCATCTCAACATCCTCATTCCCATTTACCACCCAGGTTGTGAGGTGGATCAAGAAAAAAAAAAAGGTAGATCAAAGCACTTTATAAAATGTAATGCATTCTATGGATGTTAATATCCATAGTGATCCTATAGTACAGAGTAGAACTGCCCCTTTGGGTTTCCAAGACTTTAAATCTTTATGAGGGTAGACAGCCCCATGGAACAGCTGCTGGGTTCAAGTTGCTGAGCTTGTAGTTAGCGGCTCACTGCGTTGTGCTACAGGGCTCGATGGGTCAGAGTCAGCTCAATGTCACTGAGTCTGAGATGAATGTTATAGAGCTCTGATGGAGAACATTAACCTCAAGATCAATAGTTCAACACCACTGGCTGCTACTTGAGAGAAATATGAGACCGTCTGCTCCTATAAATATTTACAGTTTTAAAAATCTGGAATAGGATCACTGTGAATCAGAATCAACTCAATGGAAGTGGTTGTGATGTTTGGTATATGAATGGTATTTGTATTAAAGTTATGCCTAGATGGTCAGTTCTTTGAAGAACAGAGAGAACTGTAATTCACAGCCATTAAATAAACCCACAAGTATGTATAGATTTGGCAGAGAATATTTCTACGTATGTGCTGCAGGTATGTCTAAGGATTTGTAGAGAAGATAAGGGACAACTCTCTGAAAGCTTCATAACTAGGTTAGGGACTGTGATGGTTAGGAATTAATGGTGGCATAGTGGTTCCAAGTTTTACTGTGATTCACATGGTCGGCAGTTCAAAACCACCTGAGTTTTCTATTCCCATAAACAGTTACAGCATTGGAAACCCACAGGAAAGTCAGCCTGAGTCAGCATCGACTCGATGGCAGTGAATTTGTTTGTTGTTGTTGTTTTGTTTTTGAAACACTCCTGGGTAAAGGTAGGAGTGCACTTAACCTATCATGTCGCTGCCTGATGACATTGCCTTCTTGTGTCATAAGAAGCCTTTTTGTGTAAGAGAGAGAGCGGAGCAGAGTCGACTCCCCTTTGGCTTTTTGCTCTCTGCCAGAGCTGGATCTCGAGTCTGGTTCCTCCATCTTTTGTTGCAGCACCTGTCAGTCCCAGGAGTCATCAGTGGACTACCCATGGTGCATTCATTATGTGGATTTGGACCTCTGTAGCCGCCAGCCTGTGTCCCTGGTTTCATCATACTGCTTCCTGTTCATCAGCTTCCATGAGCTAAAAGAAGCCTGACTTGAACTGGATTAGATTGGATTTAACTTTGTCTACAACTGTGTAAGCCATTGCTTGATATAAATTCATTATATATACAAAACGTACAGATGCCACTGGTTTTGACTCTTTAGAGAATCCAGCCTAACGCAGGGACTTAAGACCACCCAGTCTCATGGAACATCTAGGTCAACTGGCATAATGAAATCTACAATGACAGTACTCCACATCCTACTGTGTGAGTAGCAGCTGGAGTCTTACAGTTTGCAAGTGCAAGAGGTTGTCTATTGCCATGCAGCTATTGCTCTCTTCCTGTCTGGATCAAAGAAGAATGAAGAAAATCAAGGAGTCGAGGAAGCAATTAGTCCACAGAAGATATTAAACCACAGCTCCACTACTCTGAGACCAGAAGAATTTGATGGTGCCCATCGACCACTACCGGCCACTCTGATCAGGATCACAGTAGGAGATCCTAGGAAGAGAGGGAGGAAAATGTAGGACAAAATTCAAAATCATCAAAAAGCAGACTCGTTGGCCTGATGGAGACTGGTGGAAACGTTAAGACGGTTTCCCTTCAGGCCTGGAACAGAGCTTACTCCCAGGGATGAACTTTCAGCCAATCACAGGCCCAGGAGGGACTCACAACACCAGGGAGCGCACAGACCTCAGCGCCATCAACCATTCCGATCATACGGGCAGCATCTGCTCAAAAACAACTCAGGCACAGGAAGGGTCAAGAAAGAAGGACAAACGGAAATGGGGAACTAGGGAGGAAGTGACAGTTTAGGGGTTGCGACCAATGTCACGAAACAAAATGCGCGCACATGGTGAATGGAAGCATTCATCTGCTCTGTAAGCGTTCACCCAAACTACAATTGTAAAAAGCATTCCATTTTCCATTCAGCAATTCAAGGAATCCGTTGAAAATGTCCACGGCCTGAACTCACCAGTTGCTCTGAGAAAGATAGAGCAGGCTGCTTCTGGAAAGATTTACAGCTTTGGGAACCCTGTGGGGCAGTTCAAATATGTCCTAGAGGGATGCCGTGAAGTTGTAGTCAACATATGGCAACAGATTTCAGTAATTCTACTCATAGATATGTCCCCAAGAGATCGTGCTTGGTAAAGCAGAGAGGCGGTGAAAAAGAAGACCCTCAGAGACATGGATCAACACGGTGGCTGTCACAATTGGCTCAAACAACAATTGTTAGGGTGGCACAGGACAGAGTAGTGTTGGTTCTGTTGCGCACGAGTCAGAACCAGCTCAATGGCAACTAGCACACGTTAAACTACCAGCAAAGCTGTCTCAGAAGAAGTACAACCAGAATGCTCCTTGAAGGCCAGCATGGTGAGACTTCGTCTCACATATTTTGGACATGTTCCCAGGGGAGACCAGTCCCTGGGAAGGACACCATGCTTAGTAACGTAGTGGGGCAGTGAAAAAGAGGAAGCCCTTCGACAGTGGCTACATCAATTGGCACAAACCTGAGAACAATTATGAGGATGGCAAAGGAACAGGCAGTGTTCCATTGCACTTAGGGTCACTATAGGAGTTGGAACCAACTGGACGGTACCTAACAACAACAACAACAACAGCACAACACTGTATTTCATTACACTATAGAGCATTGCCATATGGGTAGGCTCAAACCTCCAACCTTCCAGTCAACAGCTGATCAGTTAACCATATGTGCCACCAGGGATCCGAGCCACTAAGATCAAAAGGAAAGGCAACAAGGTATGCAGGGCAACAGAAATCCCTCTAGTGATTTCCCACCCCTCTAGGAGTGGGACCAGGAGTCAGGATCTGAGGGAATGGTGACTGAGGTGGGAAACAAGTGAGGCATCCGGGGTGCTGGGGACATTCCATCGCTTGCTCTGGTCCTTAATTGATGGGTGTGTCCCGTCCTTGAGAGCATGTTGCACCCATGCTGAGTGGATGTGATAACACACAACCAAAGTGCAGGAAGGAATTCTGCAGTGGTTAATGGCATGATCTGGGGCAAACCACAGCTTCTCAACTCCCTCAGCTACCAGATGGGCCTAAGGATCCCAATCCGGCAAACTTACTCTGTGAACTACAAGGTGCTGCACAGGTGGAAGCTGACAGTTTTGGAGGGTTTGAGTCAGCCCTGATGGCGAGGTGCCTTGTAAAAACAGTCACAAAAATAATGGTCACTCCTGGTCACTCCTGGCCACAGCCATCTGAATATCGATGGGCGTTTTTCTAGGTCAAGTCAAAATCGTCCACCCAGACCAGCGACCTGTTACTCGTGTGTGGAGCTTTTGTTTGAGGCAGAGGATTCAAGAATTAAAACAGTGGCACTTTCTTTATTTTCAACTTTTTCATATGAATCAGGTGAACGTGTACAGAGCAAATCGGTTTTCCACTCAAAACACATTTTGCTTCACATCACTGATTGCAATCCCCACAAAGTACCAAACTCCACCTTCTCCCAGTGCTTCCTGGACCATTCCTCTTTTTCCAACCCTTCCTGCCTTCTGATCTTTCTCTCTAGACAAACACTGCCATTTTGGTTCCAAATGATAAATTTTGCTAAGGAGTACCTACCTCCTTAGTGTCATTGTTCACCTTATAAACCTACCTATTTTGGGGCTGAAAAAAATGATTTGTCACTAAAAGTACATTCAGTTCCAGCTTTACTGGATGACTACCCGCCATGGTAGGCGCAGGGAGGCTACCAATCTCTCCCCAACCAGTGGCCTGGGCTTTGTAACAACTCCAGTTTAATGCAGAATTATCCATCACGATCCTTCCAAACGTAAGGGCTTGTCTAATTCTCTGCATTATAAGACCAATCTTATCACTTTGTGATCAGCTATTGCTTGCACTTTTCAATCTTATGAGGTGTTCCTTCCAACGCGTGCGGCACTGAACTCTAATTTAGTCTAATTTTGGATCCGCCAATATAAACTTCACAGAGCATTTCCCTTCCTTCTGGAATAAAGTTATCGCTCCAGTTCTAAATTCCTTCCTCAAACACATTATTGTTTGTTGAATTATTGATCTGACTTGGAAAATTAGAATATTAACTTTCAAGTCCTTTACATTAAAATGCCATTTGTTAATTTGCATTAAATAGCTGGCATCATGAGCCCACTGAGAATTAACTTTGCTTCTAGCTGTTACTAATTATTAACATTTTTTATCTTTGCCTTCAAGTATTTGTTTTGATACCCTACTTTCCTATCTGTTCCATGCCATAAGTCATCGGGGAGGAAGCAATTAAGCCACCAGATTGCCCTAATGGCATTCATCTTGGGAGATCATTTACATTATGAACTAGAGTGTGCCTTTTAAAAACTGGTAACGATCAATCTCTTTAAACACAGGCACACCTTGTTTCACTGCGCCTTATTCTTTGGCACTTCGGAGATACTGGGTGTTGTTGTTTTTTCATAAAGTAAAGGTCTGTCAGGGTGTCGAGTATAGGAGAAGACTTTTTCTGTCGCCTCAAGGTTGAGAATAAAGTCCTCATCTCCAGTTTAGTTTCTGTGGGTCCAGAATCCCACGTAGTGTTCCATGTGCCTTGGTATCAATCTGCCCCTGGGTCTAGGAGGTCCCAAACACACGGACCCTAGGTCCGAAGAATACATTTCACTCTGGGATCTTTTTTCTGGGTGGTTGTATGAGGCTGAATTGTCTAGAGAAACAAACCCAGTGAGAATTATATGTATGACAGAAGTTGAAACCAAGAAAGAATTTTGTATTGAAAGAGCATTCCAATCCAGTCTAACTTGAGTCCATGGGTCAAATGCCAGGTGGAGCCAGCCCTCTCCAGACTGAGGCAACTGCAACTGGATGACGCAAGAAGATGAAGCGGAAGCCGGGAGATCACAGACCAGTGGGGCAGAGTCATGTGAATCCAAGGTCCGAAAGAACATGGCAGGAGTCCGGTACCTCTCAGGAGGGCAGGCCACAGGGGCTGCCAACACCAGAGCTAGATCTATATGCAATTTGTGGTAGTTACACAATTTCATGTCAACTTGATCAAAGAATGAGGGGTGGAGTCTAGCCTGTCAATCAGGTCACAGCCTGATGAACCCTCCTTGTGGGTGTGGCCTTCTCATGGGATTCTGGGAACTTCCTCTCCATTCTGCCATCAGAAGCAGGTCTCTCTCTCTCTCTCTCTCTCTCTCTCTCTCTCTCTCTCACACACACACACACACACACACACACACTCCTGTTAACAAGCCACATGGAGCCATGCTGATGGCAGCCAGATCCCTGGAGATGCTTCTACCACCATTGGATCCACAGGACTTTCTGCTCAGTGATCTTCCTGCATTAAGCATCATTGCATGTGCTGCATGAGTCTGAAGAGGAATTCATGGGCTAAAATCAAACTTAAGGATTTGATCTCGACCGGGATGGGATGTTTTATTGATGCATAATTACTTCTTGATATAAAGTTCTCTCACACACATGTAAGTGTCTCTGGGTTTGTTTTTCTAGTCAACCCAGACTAACACACAACCCAATCAAGCAAGAAGGTGAAGAGGGGCAAAAAAGAGAGAGAAGTTCTCAGTGTCATATAAAACGGCCCTGCCTCCCAGGAGGCATTATTAGGCTGTGAGCTGACTGATAGGTGGGACTCCACACCTACCTCTACACAGGTACTATCAAACTGACATAAAATCTAACCATCAAAAACCACCCTGTGTCAAATTCATACCTGTATCCAGCTCATTAGTCATACATAATGTCCAAAGGCAAAAATAAAATCACAGTTGCACCTAACAAAATACAACTAAAACACATACAAACAAAAATGCACCAATCCTATTTATATCTTATATTGTATAAGCGGGGGAAAATTGATTTCTAACAATTGAAATTATGTGAACAATCTCCTTCACCTATACTTTATGTTAGTCTGGGTATATTAGAGAAACAAATCCACAGAAACTCATATGTATAAGAGAAAGTTTTGTATAAAGGGTAAGTGCACATCAAGAAAACATCCCAACCCAGTGCTGCTCAAGCCACAAGTCCAACATTAACCCATATGCCTGACACCAATCTACAAAGTCCTCCTCCATCTCCCAAAACACACACAATGATGCCGACTACAGAAGGAAAGCTGAATCAGTGAACATGTAAGCATCTCAGGCTGGCGGGGGTCTCCACACAGCTGCTCCAGCACCCAGGGCTGCATCAGGTATGTCCATTAGGCTTCTCTTCAAGGATGTCTTGCAGGAGATGAGCCTTGCCAGCTGAGGCAGGGAACTGGCTAAGGCAGCTGCACCCAGGTCCAACCATCAGAAAACAAGAGACCCAAGAACTAGAAAGGCAAGGCTCACTGAGCCATTTATCTCTCCACCCTTCAATTAACTCCACATGTGTTTATCAGCCAGGTTAGCACAATAAACTTTAACTAACTCAAATCCCATCAACATCTCCCCTGCCCCCCATGCTCTCTTCCTTAGATACATTAGGAAATGAATACTATTCAGTGGGGATCCTCCCTTGTGCCACTCACCAAGTCTGCATACACCCATGAATGTTTGTAAGTCAGCCACTTCATCCCTTGATCTTTCCCCATTTTGGTTATCCATTTCTAACCGTTTCTGCCCATTCCTATCAGCCCAGTGCTCTGAGGAGACAAGCATGCTCTTTCATGTGAAGAATCTTCATTCCAGTGGAGTTTTGTGTGTTTGTCTCCAGAAGTGAAGTCCTATCTAGAGGAGGCCATCCATCAAAACTGCCAGCAATATGTACCGACTCACAGGATTAAACTTCTTTCACTTCATCTGGTTGGGTCTGGTCAACTCGTCACGAGCCATTGCAACCTAGGTCAATGACTACCAGGTACAAGCTGAGTATTCACCCATTTCCCCCCACTTCAGACCCATGGCCCCTTCATGTATTCCTGTTAAGCCACATACCCTCAGGCTAGGGAGACTCAAAGTCAGAGCAACACCTTCAACTTCAACCTTGCCAGCCCTTCCTCATCTCCCCTCTCTAGTCCCTGTGAACCAGGGCACTGACACTGTGGCTATAACAATGAGCTCAGACATAACTGTGAGAATGGCCCAGGACTGGACTGTGGTTCTTTCTGCTGTCCATAGGGCTGTGATGGATCAGAATCAACTCCATGTCACCCAACAACAACAACGAGGCCAGGAAGTTCAGGATTGGCATCCAACTCTTTCGGACCCCAGTACCCAGCATCTCCTCTAGAGCTGAGCTTCTCCACCACAGCACAGTTCATGTTGGGGCCCTGTGGTAGTTACATCATCTGGTGTCAATTTGAGAGGATTATGAGTAAAGGGGTGGAGTCTGGCCTATCCATCAAGATATAACCAATAAGGCCTCTGTGTGGGCATGGTCTTCTCCTGGGAACTCCTGTTTGTCCTCCTTGGAGGCAGGAGACACTTTTCTTTCTGCTCACTCCCTGAGAGACGCTCTACTGATAAGCCCTGGGAGCTGAAGAAGACACATGGACCTACCCTGATGCAACCAGACCTCTGGAGCCGGAGAAGCCACCTAGAAACCCCTGCCAGCACTGCGATGCTTACAATGCCACTGGATCCACAAGACTTTCAACCCACTGGCCTGTGATCCTCCTGCATTCGGCATCATTGCATGTATTGCATGAATCCAAAGAGGTCATAGATAGGTATCAGATATATGGGCTAATATCTGACTTATGAACTTGATCTGGACTGGGTTGGGATGTTTTCTCAATGTTCAATTGCTCTTGTATATAAACCTCTTCCTTATACACATATGAGTCTCCCTAGATTTGTTTCTCTAGTCTACCCAGATTCTTTGTTGAGAAATTCTTTGTTAAGAATGTGTCTAGTTCATTTTATGATGTTTAGGTGCATCCCTGGCTTCTGCTAATGAGATGTCAGTAGCATCCCCACCACCATCACCACCACCCAGCCAGCCATGAGAATGTCTCCAGATATTGCCAAATGCCCACTGGGATGCAGTGGTGCATACCACCCCCCAGATTGAGAATTCCTGACACTGGCTCCTCTTCCAGCATCTCCAGATAGCAGGCTGTAGAACCCTCTTTGAACCAGGAGAAAAAGGTAGGTAAGCACTCCCGCCCCCAGCTCTAGGGTCCCCGTAGGGTCCATAGTCTCTCAGGCATTTTGACTTCAACAGGAACATGGATCAGTTATGATCTGAAGATTCAGCTCTGAACCCCCTTCATTCCCACGCACAAGAAAGTCCTTTGGGGTGTGTAAGCCCACGTGTCAGAAGTGGTATGCTTTTGAGAAATGAAGGAGTAGTTTCTGCCAACTCCACCATGTCCCCGGCTTAATAGACTCATTAAAATGGCACCCTAATAGGAGCCCCTGGAATGAATGGTCAGTGAACACAGAAAGCAACTTGTTCGCACTCTCATTGGCAGTCCAGTGAATCAGCCGCCGACTGCATAACACTCCATCCATTTACTCCGTATGCAGCAGTACCCAGAGGAATGAAGAGCCGTCAACACTATTAAAATTCTAGATACTTGTCAGGGAGGGCATAGGCCGCCCGGAGAACTCTAAAACACAGTCCGATCCCTTGCTTGAGATGACTGAAGAACTTAAATAAAAACAACAACTTGCGTTCTTGAAAAATACATTAGTTTCCTAAAATAAAACCAGAGTAAAATCTAACAGATTTCTTTCTTCTTTTTGACACGCATACCTATGAAAATCACAGGGTGAGAATGCAAAGTCGAGGGATGCCAGCTCTGTTGTCACTGTTACTGGGTGCAGCCCAGGTGAGTCAGACTCACGGCCATCCGAGCTGCCCCCGGGTTTCTCTGCTGCGGTCTGGAGAGAGGCAGAGCACCAGGCCTTCCTCTCCAGGAGCCACTGGACAGATTTGAACTGCCAAACTCTCATCACATTGGGGCTCCTTGGGTGTAAGGTGGCACACAGATGGGCGAGCACACAGATAAGCTATTAACTGTGGAAGAAAAGCTTAGCTTTCTGCTTCCAAAAGGTCCCAGCCATTAAAAAACCATAGGAGTGCCATTTTGCCCTGAACCACCCAAGGCTTCCATGGGTCAGAACGGACTGGATGGTGGCTACCTTTCCCTCCTCCCCTTTTCCTATTTACAGCCTTTTAAACTTGCGAAAGAGCCATGATATCCACATCTCATGTTATTTTTACAATCACTGAGTTAGAGAGGATGTGTTAGTCTGGGTGGACTAGAGAAATAAATCCAGAGACACTCTTATGTGTGTGAGAAAGAGCTTTATACAAAATAGCAATTGTATATTGAGAAAACATCCCAGCCCAGTCCAGATCAAGTCCATAAGTCCAATAGTAGCCCATATGTCCCATACCAATCTATAAATTCCTCTTCAGACTCACGAAACACAGGCAATGACGCCAAATGCAGGGAGATCACAGGCCAGCAGGTAGAAAGTCTTGTGGATGCAGTGGTGGTGGAAGCAGCTCAGTGCTGGCAGAGATCTCCACATGGCTCCTCTAGCTCCAGGGCTCTGGCTCCATCAGGGGTCTCCACGTGGCTTGTCAGCAGGAAGACAAGCAGAGTGTGTATGTCCCACCTCCAGGGAGAACAACAGGAGTTCCCAGAAACCTCAGGAGAAGGCCATGCTCACACAGAGGCCTCAATGGCTATGACCTGATTGACAGGCTAGACTCCACCCCCTCGCAAGTTGTTAGATTATGTAACTGCCACAGAGGGAGAGGAGTGTGGGCCATTAGTCTTAGATGAAATAATTTAGGTACTGAGCTTAGCTGAATTATCTGAGGTCACAGGCTATCCATTATGCATCAAGCCATGTACCCACATCCACCCCAGTCCACCACACGCTCACCCATGTCCACCCCATGCCCACACCCACCCGCCTCCATCCATCTATGTGAATCCACGCCCACCCAAGTCTAGCTGTTGGATATCTGCTCCATGAACTCCACACAGGTCAGGTTTCTCTTCGTTCTGAGACTGGCTCTGAGGTCCTGCTTACTCCACAGAGACACGAAATAAAGAGAAATCTGGAGATCAGTTTAAAAGGGTTGAAGTCAGTCTGGGTTCGAAAAATGGAACCTAAGAACCTAAGAAACACAGCTTTCGAGAAGCCAAGGATGCCAACCCCCAAATCCATTGTAGGGTCAACTCACAATGGCCCTACAGAACATAGCACCTCTGTACTGTAAGATGTGCAAGACTGCGCTACTTATGGACACAGACCACCACATCGTCCTCCCACCATGGCTGGCTGGTGGGTTTGAACCGATGACCTTTCTGTTAGCTGCTGAGTGCTTAACCACTGTGCCACCAGAGCTCCTTAAGGAGAGGGAAAACAAAGCCATGTATAGTTGTTCGGATCATCAGAATTAAAAACTAGCAAAAACATCCTCACCTGATTCAGACTGAGACCGGAGGGGCAGATCCCAAAACCAAACCCAGCCCGCTGCCATTGGGTTGCCGCTGACTCACGGCTGCCCGGGAGGAGAGAGGGCAGCTGCCCCAATGGGGTCCAAGACTGTAAATCTTCTTATTTTTTAATTTGTGCTTCACAGCTTTATGGGTGGTTAATTCGCACATCATGCACTTTAGTGGTTGGGTCGTCTCATCCAGAGTTGCTCAATCATCACCACAGTCAGTTCCAGAACATTTTCCTCCTCCCTGCCCCCACAGCTCCCAGCTCCCATTCCCTCCAACCTCCCTTTGGCATCACCCAGGACACCAGCCTACCCCCAATAAGCCATTAACCCCGTGGCAGTCATTATAGAGCGGTTCACCCTGAAGTCCATGCGCTGGACAACATACAATGAAGCCAGCACACACACACACACACACACACACACACACACACACACACACAAATAACAAAATAAACCAGAGAAAAGCCCCAATACAAAAGGAAGCAGGAAATGCCAAAAACCAGGACATATTTAAAATGGGTCAAAGGGAGATCAAACGATAAGGTGTTAGATTTTAACCTAACTGGTTTTGCAACCATCCACTCTCCATTGCACTCTGACCCTAGCATAGATTGGAAATCTTTTTAGGACAGCCTCATTTTTTTCCCTTAGAGGAGCTGGTGAGTTCAAACCTGACAGTTGGCATTGAACTTCTAACCCACAGCGCCACCAGGGCTCCTCAGTTTGTGGACCGGGTCTTGTAACAGGGTAGGTGTAGATGCCCAATCTCGGGGGACTCAGAAGGAGTAGGCAGGACGTGACTGCGAACGGCTGCTCTCCAATCTCTCTGCTGGTAGTTGTTGGGTAGTCCCCACCACACGGTGAACTCACACTCTGCATCAGAGTCGGGCTGTGCTCCACAGGGCTGCAGGGGCTGGTTTTTCAGAAGCAGACTGCCGGGCTTTCTTTGGAGGGGCCTCTGGGTGAACTGGACTATCCAGCCTTTCCGTTACATCACCCAGGACTTCAGTGCTGGCCCACGTCTCCCCAACTAACTCATCATGCTCCTCTCTCCAGTTCCCGCTATGGTTCCCGCTGGGCCCCTGGTTTCCATTTGGGCTTCAAAGACGCTGGAAGCAAAGGGTTGCTGTGTAAAGACCACAGGAGACCTCGGCCCTACACCTATGTCTGCCATCGACCAGCTCTTTGACCGGGCAAGGCACAAGCCTCTGTGGGGCATAATAGGATCCTCACTTGGCAATGAGGGTATGGACTAGTTGACCTTTCAGGTCACGTTCAACCTTGGACTCCAATAAGCCAACCCAGATAGATGGAAAATACTTAAATCCCTGAGGCCTACCCTCACATCCCTACCCTTTCCTTGTTTGTCCCTCTTTTTCCACATAAAGATGGGATAGAGTTCCATCGCTTGTACTTTGGCAGAGAGTTTTTAATGCAACCCATTGTCTGCCATTACATTCCACAGCAAGCCTCTGCATCTGGATTAATTCAGACAGAGATTCAGCCAATTCCAGGAGCAGAAATTTGATGTGGAACAGGAAGGCCAGAAGGTCCTTGCTGAGAAGGTCTATGAGGCTCATCCTAGGAGTAACCCGGCTGCAGTCATCTCAGTAATTCTGTGCAGCTGGGTAATATGGATTAAATTTTGCTGCCCACCCCAAAATAGGCATCCTAAATCTGAACCCCTCTATCTGTGGTTCTGACCCCATTTTGGAATAGGGTCTTCTTCATTGTGTTAATGAAGTGATGTGAATGTAAGGTGTGATTGACGTCCACCTCATCTGAGGAACAAAGGAGCAGGTTAAGCAAGTGTCCAAATAGCACAGAAAGAAAGACGGCAGGTGCCACATCACAGGGCACCTCCCAGGAACGAAGGACCAGAAGCTGGAAAGATTGGTATGAGGACCTCCCCCAGAGCCAACAGAGAGAGAAAGTCTTTCTCTAGCACCAGTGCCCTGAATTCAGATGCCTACCTTCCTACACTGTGGGACAAGTACCTATTTGTTAAAATCGCCCACTTGTGGTATTTCTGTGAACTAGGAGAGCACAGTAGCTAAGATACAGGGCCCACAGAGGAAACGTCCTGTAGCTTAGCCCCGCCCATTCCCCAAAAGAGACCTGGCAGGTAGGACACGTGGGTTGAGTTCTGAGGACCCGGGCTTGTGAAGAATCTCCTTGCCACCAGAGCTTGTACCTGCAAAGTCCACCATTTCTGGTGTCCACACATGTGGGAGACGTTTTGTTGAGAGCACCTTATCACTGTCAAGTCAAAGGTGCTTAAGGGTAAAGTGGGTATGTGGTGGTTTGTTGTTAGGTGCCCTCAAGTTGGTTCCAACTCATAGCGACCCTCCAGGGACAGCAGAACGAGACACCGCCCGGTTCAGCTCTGTCTTCAAAATTACTTTCATGTCTGAGCCCATTGTCGCAGCCACTGTGCCGACCCGCCTTGTTGAGGGCCTTCCTCTCTGTCACTGCCCCTCCGCTTTGCCAAATGTGATGTCCTTCTCCAGAGACTGGTCTCTCCTGATAACCTGGATATACTGAAAGCTTTTGGGGCTACTCAGTAACTGCTTACTTAATGACTCTGGTCTCCCAATTGGTTCATTTGTTGGCCCTCTTGGTTGGCTCTTGTGCTAGTCCAGGTTGACCAGAAAATCAAACTCAGAGACACTCATGTGTGTAAGAGAGAGTCTTATATCATAGAGTAAATGTGTATTGAGAAAACATCCCAGCTCAGTCCAGATCATGTCCTTACAGCTGATATTAGCCCATATGTCTGATACTAGTCTATAAATTCTTCTTCAGGTGCAAGCAGCACATGCAATGCTGCCAAATGCAGGAAGATCCCAGGCCGGTAGGTGAAAATTCTTGTGGATCCAGTGGTGGTGGAACCATCTCAGCGCTGGAGAGGGTCTCCACATGGCTCTTCAACAGGAAGATGAAACAGAGAGAGAGGAAGTTCCCAGAATCCCCATGGGAAGGCCATGCCCACAAAGAGGCATCATCAGGCTGTGACCTGTTTGACAGGCTAGACTCCACCCCTTCACTCTTAATATCCTCACATTGACACAAGATTATGTAACTACCACAGCTCTGGTTTCACAGTTGAGAGCTTTCTCTGATTTTTTTTACACATTTCTAATATCTCTCTTTATCTTTGTCTCTCTCTCTCTCTCTCTCTCTCTCTCTCTCTCTCTCACACACACACACACACACCAACACAACCAAAGGACTTAACTTGGTGTGATCAGAATTTCTGTGTCTCGAAAATCTCCTTCCAACACAATACACCTGTTTAGAATGACTAGCCTCCAAAACCCTGACCTTGCTAAATGCTGGCTGCAGATGTGGAGCAATGGGAACTCTCATTCACTGTAGTGAGGACACAGAATAGCTCAGGCACTTTGGAAGACAGTCTGGTAGTTTCTTACAAGGCT
The DNA here is from genome assembly GCF_000313985.2 of Echinops telfairi. NCBI lineage: Eukaryota > Metazoa > Chordata > Mammalia > Afrosoricida > Tenrecidae > Echinops > Echinops telfairi. The sequence continues at coordinate 142,326,613 of NW_022111373.1, forward strand.
AACCCCAGGCTGACCATACAATGCAGCAATCATGCTCCAAGCTAATTTCCCAAAAGGGCTGAAAACATACATCCTCTAGGCAAACTGCTGTGTTAGTCTGGGTTGACTAGAGAAACAAATTCATAGGCACACGTGTGTAAGAGAGAACTTTATATCAAAGAGCAATTGTACATTAAGAAAACATCCCTGCCCAGTCCAGATCAAGTCCATAAGTCTGATATTAGCCTATATGTCCAATACCAATCTATACATTCCTCTTTAGACTCACGCAACACCTGCTATGATGCTGAATGCAGGAAGATCACAGGCCAGTGGGTGGAATCCAGTGGTGGTGGAAGCATCTCAGCACTGGCATGGGTCTACACCTGGCTCCTCCAGTTCCAGGGCTCTGGCTCCATCAGTGTAACTCTATATGGCTTGTCAGCAGAAGAAGATACAGAGTGTATCCTGCCTCCAGGGAGGAATACAGGAGTTCCCAGAATCCTCAGGAGAAGGCCAGGCCCACACGGAGGCCTCATTGACAGACTAGACTCCACCCCTTCTCAAGTTGACAGGAGATTATGTAACTGCCACACCTGCCTACAAATACTTATGATTTATATTAATTACCAAAAATATTGCACATGGTCAAAATGTCCTTCAGTAGATAAGTGAGTTAATAAACTGGTATCATTACAACAAAGTACTTTTCTGCCATAAAAAGAAACTAGCTATTGAGTTAGGAAAAGGCATGGAGGAAACGTTAATGCACATGACTAAGTGGGAAGAAAAATCCGAAGAAGTTACATAGAGTGTGAGAGACTCATATGATCCCCGCTTTGCGACATTCTGGAAAACATGAGGCTGAGCCACAGCGAAAACATCAATCCAGTCAAGGGGAGATGAAAAAGCGGAACATGGGATTTAAGGACAAGGGGATGACATTTTTTACATGATACTATAATGGCTGATAGGTGACATTGTGAGTGTGTTAAAACCCGCACAAGTGCGCATCACACTGGATGAACTCTAACGGAAACTATGGACGTTCTTCTGTGATAATGTATCTATATTATTTTAGAAGTGGTAACCAACGTACCACATGATGGCAAAGACCAGAGCCAAACTCAATCCAATTCTTAGTCACGGACACCCCGCCCCGCATGTTCCAGAGTAGCACTGCTGCCTGAGCTGTGACCTTTACGGATGCAGACTGCCAGGCCTTTCTTTCCGAGTGCCGGGTTTGGCATTGGTGGGAAGGCACCGTGCAGAGGTGCAACCCAAACTCCAATATGGTGGAGTAACCCACGGGAAAAGGGTAACATTCTAGAAAAGAGAATGGAGCTAACATTTCAGAAAGCACGTTTATCCAGCAGAGAGTCAAGCAATAGAGATGAGAAGCCCTTTGTTCTTTGAGGCCTGAAACAGCGAATACCTATTTCTACAGGAAGCTGAGTGTGGGGATCATAAGAAATTGTCAAATAAACAGCAAATAAGACTTTCATTAAACATAGATGTCTCAGCCAGGGATCTCCAGGGAAATGAGACCAATAGTGTGTGTGTGTGTGTGTGTGTACCAAAATAGAAAGAGGAGAGTATGAGTGTGTGTGAGTGTGAATGTGTGTGTAGTATGTGTGAGGGTGTATACAGAAAAAAGATGAGAATGTGAATGTATGAGTAGGTATGTATTAGTGTATGTACACAGAAAAAGAGGATGAGTGTGTTAGAGGGTGAGTGTGTGTAAGTGTATCTACAGAAAAAGATGAAAGTGTGTGAATGTTTGAGTGTGTGTGGATGAGAGTGTGTGTGTAAGGGTGTGTGAGTGTTGTGTGTGTTGGCGTGAATATAAAAATAGAGTAGAGTATGCTTATGTTAGATTGTGAATGTGTGTAAGTGTGTGTGAATGTTTGAGAGGATGTATGTGCAAGTGTGCTTGATCATGAGTGTGAGTGTGTGCGTCTTACGTGAATGTGTGAGAGTATGTGTGTGTATGTATATACAGAAAAAGACAGAGAGGAGAATAAGTGTGTAGATGAGAGTGTGTATTGTGTGAGTGTGTGTGAATGAGTGTGTATACAGAAAACATATGGAGAGTGAGGGTGTGTATGAGAGAGTGTGAGAGTGTGTGAGGGAGTGTGGAGGGGAGCAAATATGTGAGTGTATATATACAGAGAAGGACAGAAAGGAAAGTGAGTGTGTGTGAAAGGGTGTGAGTATGTGGTATTGTTTGAGAGTATGTGTGTGAATAAGTGTGTGTGCATGTTCAGAAGGAGAGGAACGTGACTGTGTCTAACAGTGTGAATGTGTGAAAGTGTGTGAGTGAGTGTGTACGTGTGAGTATGTATTCAGAAAAATACAGAGAGCGGGCATATGTATGAGAGAGTGTGGATGCGTGAGTGAGTGAGTGAGTGAGTGAGTGAGTGAGTGAGTGAGTGAGTGAGTGAGCGTGCATGGGTGTGCATGGGTGCGTGCATAAACAGAAAGACAGAGAAGAGTGAAAGGGAGGGTGAGATTTTAAGAAAAAGATTTACACGATGGTGAGGCTAGCGATTCAGAAACCAGCCATTCGGGTGGCAGGCCAGCCTCAAGTAGACCGTCTGTGGGAGTCTTGGGGCAGAATTCCTTCCCAGGAAATCTCAGCACTTATTGTCAAGGCCGACAGCTCATTGGATGAGCCGTCAGAATTAGTGAGAGCAATCTCCTTAACTTGGAGTCCCCTGATCACAGATTCGCCAATGCCTCCTCGCTTAGCGACACTCTTGTTATCCAGCTTTTCACGTCTATAGCAGCTGTCAACAGCACCAGCTCTGACGGTCAAGGTGACACGTCCACTTGGCTGGGCGTGGTCTTCAGAGGTGCTGTCATGATACACTCTGGCAGGTACGAAATGGCGTGAGCTGACGGTTGTGTGATGATATCATTTGGCAGCTGTGTCGTGAGGACGCCACCTCCATTCAGGATCAGATGTGATCCGCTTCCATTTTCCAGGAAAGGTGATTTTTCACCTGAAGGCCTGGCCTTTGGAACCAAACCATATAGAGGAGCAAGGGATGACTAGCGATGTTAACCACACCTGAAACACACCTTCACAAGCAAGACCTAGAATGGCATTTGACGAGGCCACGGATGCCCGGCTGCCTCGGCAAGTCGTCACGTTGCAGTTCCACATCGCCACGGGCTTCTTCCTCCTGCTAGAAATAGGATATCCAGGGTAAGCAGACTGACAGCGGGAGAGAAAAGGAGACACGGAAAAGTGAGTATCCAAGAAACACAGCCCCACACAATGGGAAGCCTTAAAATTAAGCAAAAATATTGACTCCACATTATTAATCAACTGGAGCAGCACCCACATGCAATTTCCCAAATAAGAAGTAGTTATGGTTACTGTGCTTTGGAACCAGAAGCGGAGGGGCAAGTGTCACTTCAGATAACTGCAATTGAAGGAAAACAACAGCTTAATCAAGTGTCAGCAGCTCCCTCGCAGTGTAAAAACAGATGGGCTCTGCTACTGGGAAGAGTGAGGATTTTTAGAAGCACTGTCATTTGGAGAACCTGCCACTGCCCTTCCCTGAACCATTAGATGTCTGAAAAGCAGAAATGATGACAAAACTTTGCATCCACCCCGGACGCTTCGCTGCTGTGTATGTCCTGTGGTCAGGGGTCCAAACCGCACCTTCGTTTTCCAATCACGGCACCAAGAACAGACGTGTGGAGATGTGCACACTTGGACTAGGCTACAACTAGAGAGTACTTTCATTATGGAGTGGCCGGAAGGCAAGCACACTGGCTAACATCTCAGGGTCATTATATACAAGCACACTGGCTAACATCTCAGGGTCATTATATATATACACAAGCACCACTCATCTGTCAGTTTGTTGTCCTAAGGGACCTTCCATGCTGTTACAAGGCTGGGCAGTATCCCTTCGGCCTCTCAAATACCAGTTAAGTTCCTCATGTTGAGGAGGTTCCAGTAGAGCCCCAAAACAAAGAGAGTCTAGGAGGAAAGGCCTGGCTATCAAGTTCCAAACATTAACCGATGAAAACAGTAGGGGCTATTGCGCGACTTGAAGGGTGTCTTCAAGGGGAACGGACTGTCCATGTGGAATTGTTATGTTTTGTCGCGTATCCATTTGCCACCATGAAAATGCCATGGCTCGCAACAGACTATCGCTTGATGTCGCACTGGAAGATCAGCGGGAGTTCCCTGAGTTGGAAGGCTTTCAGAGTACGCAGTGGCGGCCATTGTTGTTAGGTGTCAAGTCAGTTCCAATAGAAAGAGCAACCCTCTCTCTGTACCGTAGAAAGAAGCACTGCCCGGTCCTGCACCATGCTCACAACCAATGTTAGGTTCCAGACCACTGCTGTAGCCATTGTGGAGATCCATCTGGTGAATGGTCTCTTTTGACCGACTCTCTACTTTACCGAGCCTGATGGCTCCAACTACGGATTAGAGGAAGCCAACCACGGCAAAGATGGCTCAGACCCAGGCAACATTTCTACGTCGAAGCGGATTCGGTGACAATTAGCAACAGCTGTTTATTTCAGGCAGGCAAGAGATAGCATTCCTTTCTGCCACAGGTAGAGGGACAACTTGTCCTGGTTTGCCTGAGACTTTCCCAAATCAACCCTAGGTGAACTAGGAAAGTCGGTCGCCCGAGCTGCCCCGGCCCTCGCCTCCATGATCTCATCTGTGACACTAAGTCTTAGCAGAGCCTCCTCCTTTCTGGAGATCCCGGGATGCTACGAAAGTCATGAGAAGCCTGTTTACTACCCTGGATGGTAACACCAGAGCTGGCAACCACCTTATTGAATGTACAAAGGGAAGACAAAGGGCTGGAGAGAGAATGTGTAGCCAGTGAAATGGTCCCACCAACAAACTAAGACGTTACCAAGACTTCCTGTGGCGCTTTCATCCCGGGCCCCCTGTGACCTTTAGGACCAGAGACCATCACATCCCTCAGAGAGGTGGAAGCAACCCTAGCCAAGTCAGGGCACCCGGGATCTTGTCCCAACTCTGCCTTCTACCCTGTTTCCCCAAAAGCAAGACAGTCCCTGAAAATAAGACCTACTTAAAGTTTTGCCTCTCACTGAAATATAAGGCATGCCCCCCGAAAATAAGACCTCCCCCAAAATAAGAGTTTGGATGGTTATGATGATGTTCCAGAAGATGATGACATGACTGTCACTGAATAAATGAGTAAATGTACCATAGATTATGAGTAAATGTACCATAGACTGTTGTACATGGAAATAATGGTAGTAACAAGAAATCCTTGATACTGTAGGATTCAGTTTGTCTGGTTATGCTGGTTTATGATGACAACTACTGCCGTACCGTATACAGGTAATAAATTTCCTTTTTTGTTGTTCAACAATAAATGTGTACCATATTCTTCTTCATAGAAAAATAAGATATCCCCTGAAAATAAGACCTAGAGCATCTTTGGGAGCAAAAGTTAATATGAGACACGGTCTTCTTTCTGGGAAGCAGGGGACGAGGTCTCCAATGCTGACTATGTCACTTCCCCTCTGTGGTTGACCGTCGAATGGTCAGCTGAGCACCAGTTCCTCTTCTAGACAGCCAGCTCCGTGCCGTCAGCTCTAGCTAATCTGTTTCGTAAGCTGTGTGACTCTCTGGTGTTGGACAACAAGAAGAGACAATGCAGACCTTCAGTAGGACATTTTTCAACAAGCTCCCAACACGTCTCCACACGAGTGATCGGGCCAGCAAATACCATGACTTCCGCCAAAGAACCAGGTTTGCTATTTCTCCTCAATTCCAAAAGCAGTGGGGTCTTCCAGGAGCCCCACAGAAGCACGTTTCAGACTAAATGAAACTACACCTTTTGTGTTTGATTTCTGATGAAAAGACGACACGGAGACATCGTTCCTCAAGTCAATAGATAAACTGGAGCCGTGGGAGACAAGAAATGACCCTCGAGTTTGACCCCATCTCTTTTTTTTTTTACGAGTTCATTTATTTATTAGTTCTTTTTTTTTTTTACATTTTATTAGGGGCTCATGCAACTCTATTCACAATCCATACAGGCACCATTTGTGTCCAGCACATTTGTACATTTGTTGCCATCATCATTCTCAAAGCACCTGCTTTCCACTTGAGCCCTTGGTATCAGCTCCTCATTTTCCCTGCCCTCCCTGCTCCCCGCCCCCAAATCTCTTTTAAACATATATCTCCTATATCTCCTATAGTTCTATGTGGATGCTTATTTCTACTAGAATTTGTTTCTTAATTTTTAAAAACTGTGTTTCTTACTAGTAATCCATTCATGGATATTTTATTTAAAATATTTCTCCCCAACTTAGAACTAATAGGGTACTGAGACAAGCCCTGGTGGCGTAGTGGGCTGCTAAGGTCAAGGTCAGCAGCTGGAACCCACCAGCCACGCCACGGGAGAAAGACAGGCTTTCAGTCCCTTCAACAGTTAGCCTTGGGAGCTCGCAGGGGCTGTTCTACGCTGTCCTGTAGACACCCCATGAGTCAGAATCAACTCTATGTCAGTAAGCTTGGTTTGAAATTGAGATGGCATTGAGTTCCTTGTGGCTTCTTGTCACAGTTGCAGATACAGCACATGGAAGCTGTTCTTCGGACTCGGAGAGGGAGCACGTTCATCTCCTTCCGTTTTATTTCCTGCCTCTGGAAGGTCCTGTCAATCAGCCGGTTCTGTATCTGCTCACACCTTCCACGTTCAAGAGGGAGCAGGTCAGTAAAAATTAATTAAAAGAGTTACTTAAGCAGAAAAGAGAAATTTACTGAGTGCTTTCCCACTTCTGGGTAAAATCCTTGTCCTGGGCAATGGTGTCTCCAGAACAAGTGGCTTTATGTTGCGATTGAACAGTGGGGTGTTTCTCAGCTTCCTCGTCCCATCTGCATCCATTTTCACAATGACTGAGCAAATGCAATTAGCCAGCAGTGAGCCAAATAATGGTTTTCTTAAAGGATTGCAAGTGCTTTCTTAAACTCTAATGTGCACAGATCTCTGCTGAAGAGTCTTCCAGCCAGGCCCCGTTAGAAGCAGCCACATGTCTGTCTCCAGTGTATCTAGGTCCGAGTTTCATTGCGGGGAAAACTCCATGGGACCCAAGAGCCAGTTGAGAGGGTGGATAGGGAGAGGCCTGTCTCACTTCTATTTTCAGCCTGTGAACTCTATCTGTAGTCTGCTCCACTCCCCTCACCGCCACCTAGTCCATTCTGACCCATAGCAACGCTGCAGGACAGAGCAGAACTGCCCCTGATGTTGCTACATCTTTATTTTATTTTATTTTATTTTTTTAACATTTTATTAGGGGCTCATACAACTGTTATCCCAATCCACACACACATCAATTGTGTAAAGCGCATTTGTACATCGTTTCTCAAAACATTTTCTCTCCATTCAAACCCCCGATATTAGGTCCTCATTTTTCCCCTCCCTCCCGGCTCCCCCCTCCCGCATGAGCCCTTGATAGTTTATAAATGGGTATTTTGTCGTATCTTGCCCTGTCCGACGTCTCCCTTCATCCACTTTTCGGTTGTCTGTCCCCCAGGGAGGAGGTCACACACAGTTCCATGTAATCGGTTCCCTCTTTCCTACCCATTCTCCCTTTACCCTCCCTGTTTTGCCACTCACACCACTGGTCCTGTAGGGCTCATCCACCCTGGATTCCCTGTATTTTCAGTTCCTATCTGTACCAGTGTACCTCCTCTGGTCCAGCCAGTCTTGCAAGATAGAATTCGAGTCATGGTACATCTTTATGTGAGCAGAAAGACTCATCTTTCTGCCTCTGAGTGGCTAGTGGGTTCAAACTGCTTACCTTGTGGTTAGCAGGCCAACATGTAACCCACTATCTGCCTAGGAAGACTGAAACCTGAAACTCCTGGCACACCACCTGAATGCTGGCTCTCAGAACCAATCGTTCACGTACATCACAAATCATCCGAGGAGAACTGAGGCCTCGGCTGTCTTGTTCAGCACCAGTCTTCACGCTACACATGATTGCTATTGTTGGGTGTCGTCAGGTTGGTTCTGACCGGTAGTCACCTCATATGCAACAGGAGGAACCATTACCCAGTCCTGTGTCACCTTCACCGGGGTTGTTTTCCCAGTGTTGAGGCATCTCCTGGAAGGGCTTCCTCTTTTTGCTGATCTTCTAGCTTACCGAGCACAATGTTTTTCCCCCCAGGGGTTGGTCTCTCCTGATAATATTTCCAAAATACTTACCATTCTTAATCCCTTGCATGTTCTAGCTGTACTTCTTCCAAGACAGATTTCTTTGCTCTTCTGGCAGTTCATGGTGTTTTCAGTATTGTTCAACATCGCCGTAGTGCAAATGCATCCATTCGTCGGTCCTGGGTCAATGTCCAACTTTCCCGTGTGGATGAGGTGATTGAAAACACCACGGCTTGGGTCGGGCGTATCTTAGTCCTCAAGGTCACATCCTTGCTCTTCAACGTTTTGAAAAGGTCTCAAGCAGCCGAGTTACCGAATGCAATGAGTTATTTGATCTCATTGCTTCCATAAGCATTAATTGTAGATCCAGGCAACTTTAATCTTATCCCCGCTTGTCATGATGTTATTACCTATTGATCTAGTTGTGAGGACTTTTATTTTATTTACATTAAGTTGTCATCCACATTGAAGGTTTCCATATTTGGTCTTCATCAGTAAGTGCATCAAATCCTCGTCATCAGCACATCACAGGTTGTTAATAAGCCTTCCTTCAATCCTCATGCCACATTCCTCCTCATACAGTTCAGTTTCTCTGATGATTTGCTCAGCACACAGATTGAATCAGTATGGGGAAAGGATACAACCCTGGCACACACATGTCCTGATTTCATGCATGCACTATCCCCTGGTTCTGTTGGCACGACTGCCTCTGGATCCATGTGCAGGTTCAGCGTGAGCACAATGACGTGTTCTGGAGTTTCAAGGTTATTCCTGGTTTGCTATAGTCCACAATCAAATGCCTTTGCATAGTAAATAAAACACAAGTAAACAACTTGCTGGTACTCTGTGCTTTGAGCTAAGATCCATCTGACACCCTCTTCTTAATCTGGCCTGCGTTTCTGACAGCTCCCTGTCAATGTGCTGCTACAACTGTTATTGCAGTTACTCAAAGAATTTGTTTTGGAAAATGAACAGAAGATGTCTAAGAGTCAACTCGGACCTTAGAGTTGACAGAATCCAAGGTCTCTTTGTACACTCAGGTAGTCCTGAAACCTGCCTGGCTTTCCAGGAGCCGTGACACCCAGGAATTCTCCAGGAGCCTGAGGGTCAAGTCCCATGACCTTCATGGCTGAGGAAACTGACAGACATTGTCATGAATATGTTTGATGATACACATGCTAATGACCACAAAATGGAAAATGCTATCTCAATGAGACAATCTGGTTTGGACAAAGCGTCCTCTCACTATAGTTATCCTTGTCTATGGATTGACACACACAATGGCTGCAGCAATGGCCTCAAACATGACAATTGTAAGGATGGCGCAGGACTGGCCAGTTCTCTGTTCTGTTGTACATGGGATCGCAATGAGTTGGAACTGACCCAAGGGTACCTACCAACAATCTAATACCACTGTCTATAAAGCTACTAAGTCACTTAATATTCTTCTGTATTTCTTCAATAGGTGGGCAAATATATGAGTCTACAATGGGTTTACCTTACTACGGACAATGAGGACTCCAAACTGACCAAAATGGCTTCAGTTGACCAGCTGGCCAACAGGAAGACTTCTGTATGCCAGCCCACTGATCATGGTATCTCATCAAACCCACGACACATCCACTAAAGGCCCATCCCAACGTCAGAGGTGGTAAACCATGAAGCATGATTGTTCTCTTTCTCCTTGCTCTTAGTCCACAGACGAGATCAAATAAGAAATCTGGACACGCATGACGGTATACGAGAGAACCTTCTCACAGAACATAGATTGTAACATAGATGACCTGTTAAATTATCCTAAGCCTCCTTAGCCTTCTACAATGACACGTCATCATACCACTTCATTTGAATGCACACTATTGCACACACATGCGTGCTATCAGAGGCTGTTGAGTAGATTCCGACTCATAGCAACCCTACATACAGCAGAACCATCTGGTCCTGTCCTATCCTCACACTTGTTCGGAGTCCATTGATTCAGCCACTGTGTCAGTCCATCTACCTCATCATGCGTGATGTCCTTCTCCAAGGACTGGCCTCCGGACAACATGTTTAAAATACATGAGATGAAGTCTCACCATCCTTGCCTCTGATACTCTAAGAAGCATTCTGGCATTCTTTAACCTGCAGTAAAACCAGTTTTATTTGCCAGTTTGCTATCCTGTGGTGGTTGATATGGTGTTGTGATAGGACAAACTGTGCTATGAGTATTTTAAATACCTATGGTGGACAGATACCAGAAGAGACTAAGAACAGACTATGAACAGGGAATGAGCTGCCCTCTCCTGGGGTATGAGACACAGACTAGCAGTGAGACATTGTCTCCTGTACTGTAAACATGTGATCTGGAGATATAAGTCCATGGGAAATAAAATCATGCTTGGTAAATTAGAGGATCATTGAAAAAGAGGAAGGCTCCCAATGAGATGGTTGCAATAATGCTCTCAAACATAAAGCAACAGCTTTGAGGGTGTTACAGGACTGGGAAGTGCTTCTTTCTGCTGTGTCTAGGGCTTCTCTAAGTCAAAACCGACTTGACAGTCCTTAACAACAACAAAATCATACCACCTTCATTTGAATATACACTCTTGCACTCGCACACACTGTCTACTGAATGTGCTGCCAACGTGAGCACAACATATGCTTCCTAATAATTGATAGCAAAAATACAGTTTAATGAAAGTAAAACAAAATAATCTGATCATTGAAAAACTAAATTCCCATTCTTCTGTACTATGTGGTAGATCTATGCTTAAGTTTTATTGCTACGTATAAAAATGCCTGTTTTGTCCCAATCAATATAAAACTATTTTGCCATGAAAACACTGATATTTCACGTGCGTTTTATTCTAGGTAGAAATGTCCATCTAGTTAATCTAACAATCACTTCCCAGTTTGACTTCAGAAATTTATCAAGTCATTACTTGTGTTTTTGAAGCCCCATGATACTGGCCTCAATAGCACATTCAAAAGAAGAAAGTTGAAAGTAATTTTGCCTTAAAATAATTTTTTTATACTTTTTGATTTCTTGATGGAGCCAAGAGTCCACCATTACGAAAAAGAAGCCTGGGGTGGAGGGAGCTCACGTGATATTTCCATATAAGTAAATTAAGATTTATTATATAGAATGGCTTTTTAAAACCAAATCTCCCAGGGCCTATCTGTAGGCAACTGGACATCCCCTTACAGAAGGGTCTTGGGGAGAAGACAAGACCATCATGGTGCAATATAGCACTGAGGAAACATACAACTTTTCTCTAGTTCTTTAACGCTTCCTCCCTCCCCCACCATCATGACCCCAATTCTACCTTACAAATACAGCTAGACCAGAGGATGTACACTGGTACAGATCAGAGCTGGAAACACAGGGAACCCAGGACAAATAAACCCCTCAGGACCAATAATGAGAGTGGCAATACCAGGAGGGGAAGGGAAAGGTGGGAGGAGAAAAGGGGAACTGATCACAAGGATCTACCTATAATCCCCTCCGTGAGGGACAGACAACAGAAAAGTGGGTGAAGAGAGACATCGGACAGTGTAAGACATGACAAAATAATAATAATTTATAAATTATCAAGGGTTC
>NW_022111373.1:142339147-142353506 GCF_000313985.2 Echinops telfairi
GTCAGACACGGGAACCATGGTGAGGATGGTGACGTCGGACACGGGAACCATGGTGAGGATGGTGACGTCAGACACGGGAACCATGGTGAGGATGGTGACGTCAGACATAGGAGCAATGGTGAGGATGGTGACGGACCGTGCAGTGTGTCATTCTGTTGTGCGTAGGGTCGCTCTGGGGTCGGAGCCGACTCGATGGCATCTAACAACCACACCGACATAAGTATGAGCCTGTGAGTGGCCAGCCTCCACAAAGGACAAACGCTAGGTTTTATGAGTTGGAATGGACTCAATGGAGGTGAGTGAGGTATGCAGCAGGGGAGATATTCAGACAGGGCGGTGCGTATACACACCCACACCACTCCGATTCCCTTCCAACGGGTTTTCTTAATATTGTATTGGGCAAAATACAACAAACAAACCCACCCCCTCCCGTGGAATCTATTCTGACTCATAGCGACCCTACAAAAAGTTTCTGAGACTATAAATCATTATGGGAGCCAACAGCCTGATCATTCTCCCACGGGTTGGATGGTGGGTCTAAATCACCAAGCTTGGGGTCAGCAGCCTAACACCTATCCTATGGCACCACCAGGTTTCCAAAAGTTTTCCATTTTAACTATTTTTATATGCACAATTCAAGAACATTCACTGCATACGTCATGTTGTGCCACCGTCAGCACTATCTCCACAATCTTTCCATCATCCCCGCCCCCCCCCCTGCGCCCCCCACCTAAATCCATTCTCCCTTAAACAATAACACACCTTTTCTCCCTCCCCACAGTTCCTTGTAACCTCCAGCCAGCTTTCTGTCTCTATAAATTTGCCCCTTGTTGTCTGACAGTGGCTGCAGCAATGGCTCCAATATAACAGTTTTGAAGGTGGTACAGGACCAGGCAATTTCTGTTCTGCTGTACATAGTTGGATCGCGTGATCGCTTCGGCAGCACATATACTAAAGTCAGAACGCAGTAGGATCACTATGAGTCAGAACTGAGTGGGCAACACCTAACAACAATCTTGTTAAGGTTCAGTTCATGTTGTAGCATGAACTTCATTTCTCAAAGAGCTGGATAATCGTGGATTGCGTGGCTGGACCACATTTTGTTTATCGATTCACAATTGGCTTGGTTTCAGCATTGTACTATTATAAATAACACTGCAATGGGAGGCTGTGGGTGACAGGGATCTCCCCATATGTCTTTGCAGAGTTCTCACACAGATTAAGTCTCTATTGAATTCCCTGCGACCACTGACCTGGGATGAGAATAGTCTTCCTCTCGGGCAAAGTGCATTGGAAAGTGGATTATTACAGACAGCATTAGGTTACAATTTAACTTATTTCCATTTGTTTTCCCAATGGACCCATATTTAATGTGTTCTAGGTTCTTCCAGTAACAGTGCATTGAATGTTGGTACGAAAGTGCCTGAGGTTTTGGAGGGATATACCTAGGACTGGAACTAATGATTCATGGCTTAATAAAACATGTAGTAACTGAATGTGCTCATTAAGGGATGGAAGTTGAATAAATGATTTATTTAGCAGTGTCAGAAGAAGTTGTCATTAGGAAAGCGTGGTTGTGGCACATTCAAGATGCAGCTGGATGATTCAAGAACAGAGACGGTACTGGGGAAACCATGGTACTGCTTTCCATGTGGATTACAACTAAAACTCCAGAGAAATAAAAGAGAAGTCCCCAACAGCCAGCCCATGATAAACAGAGCAAAGGTTGAAGCTACGAAGGAGTTCATCTTACTTGGACCCACAAGCAATATTTACGGGAGCAGCAATCAAGAAATCAAATGCTGGGTTGCATTGGGTAAATCTGCTGCCCAAGACCTTTCTGAAATACTGAAGGGCAAAGATGTCACTTTGAGGAATGAGGCACACCTGACCCTAGCCAGGGTCTTTTCCATTGATGCATATGCCTGTGAGAGTGGATATGGAAAGCCGTAGAACTGGTGCAGTTGAACGATGGTGCAGGCAAAGAATGCCAACAATCCCATGGGCTGCTTGAAGAGCAAACAAATCTGTTCTGGGGAAGTACAGCCAGAATGATCCTGACGAGAGAAGACCTCGGTGAGTGTTGATGGCTGCATCAAGGAGCTTGGGTTGGGTTTGACTGGGGAGTCGCACAGTGGAAGCATTTCATGACTTATCTCTTGGCGATTTCCCAGTCCAAGTAAGATAAGCCTCAAGCCCACGTCTCCTGAATCCACATCCACAGCTGATTCTCCTAACACCTGACACCTCCACCCCTGCATCTCTATCACCAAGGCAGAGCTGCCTGAACTTGACTATCATCGTGCCTGAAGGCAAACAAACAGACTAGCATTTGACAATTCACTTCTTCTCATCTCCTAACCAAAGTGACAGGGGGCAGGTGCTGCTGGTGACCAGCTCCACCCACCGTCGCACAAGCTCAGTCCCAGCGAGGGGTGGGAGGGCGCAGCCCCGGAATGGCTTGCTCTCATTCAGGCTGCGCCACAGTGGCACTTGGCTGCAGAACGGCTGAGTCAGCTTTTGCTTGGCCTCAGGTGTCTCCAACAACGTTGTCAGTTAAGCAGGGATTGCTGAATCTTTATTCCTGGCAATGAAGCGAGAAATAGAAAGTGCACAGCTGGATTTTCTGATCACAGGTTGGGTTTGCAAGGCTTAAAGGCTGAGGAGGGCACTGCCTTCTCTGGATACACTGACTGATCACTCCAGTTGGAAGTCAAAACCTCTGAGGAACGTCAAAGCGGACATCTCATACTTCGCCTGCTTCCCATGCTCTGGTGGGACTGCTCTTTTAAAGGAAACAGCAATTTCCTTTTAGGTAATTAAATTCTATCAGCAATGTCCCCCAAAAGTACAAGTCACTGGATTTGAAAATTGAGTATACAAATCCTGTCCTCTCTCTATAGCTAGACAATCAATTCCTGGAAGCAGGGAGCTTGTCTTCCACCTCTTTGCAAACCTCCCAGTGCAATTTGTGGTGAGCACAGCGGAAAGTGAACACGTATTTTTGGGCGGAGTGAAAGCACATGGCCCTACTGCTGCTGAACCATCCATCCAGCAGAAATGCACAGGCCACGAGGGAGAGATGGAAGGAGACCTGTGGGATAACTACAGCCCACTAAGCCGTTTGGGAGCAAAGTCCTAAGAGAAGAACAAAGAGATGGAGGGAAAGGGGGTTAGGACTCAAATCCTCACTCACTGTCTTCTCCCAGTGTGGCTGCCAGGGCTGTAATTGTTTCTTTGAGCCTGAACAGCTGACTTGGGTGGATTTTCATGATCCTAGGACGACCACGAGGGCGTCTGGGTGGTGTAGTAGGTTATGAATTAACCATAAGGTCTGCAGTTCAATACCACTAGCCACTCCTTGGGAGAAAGGTGAGGCTTTCTACTCCCATAAAGAGTGGAGTGACAGTCTCAGAAACCTGCAGGAGCACTTCGACCCTGTTCCAGACGGTTGCTGTGAGTTGGGATTCACTCACTGGCAGTGAATGTGGTTTGGGGTTGTTGTTGTTTTTTTAGAACAACCACACATCTCTCATGTGCTATTGTGTGATGGCTCCCATGTTGTTCTGAAGCTGGAATAGGCCTCTGGGGCTTCCAATGGTAGCAGGGCTGTCCCTTGCAGAGGGAGAAGGAAGACAGGAGAAGGAAGACAGACCTGGTGGTCTACTCATAAGACAGGGGGCCGGTGGAAACCTTATGGGTAATAGAGGAACCGTCTGACATGGTGCTGGAAGAGGAGACTTCACATCAGGAGGCGTTGTCCGCAAGGGCAACAGCAGGGACTCGTGAAAGCAGCAGTCAAGACGCAGTGGCTACAGTTGTGTTGTGTATGATTAGGTGCCATCAAGTCGGTTCCAACGCATAGCGACCCTGTGGACGCCAGAACCCAACGCTGCCAAGTCCTGCACCATCCTAACAATGCTTTCAATCAACTCATATGCACGTGAAAAGTGAGCATTGAATAAGGAAGGCCAAAGAAGAATTGATGTGTTTGAATAAGGGTGCAGACAAAGAACATTGAAAGTCCCTTCGAAGGTACTGGAAACACAGGGAATCCAGGGTGGATGATCCCTTCAGGACCAGTGGTGTGAGTGGTGATACTGGGAGGGTAGAGGGAGAATGGGTTGGAAAGAGGGAGCCAATTACAAGGATCAATATATGACCTCCTCCCTGGGGGACGGACAACAGGAAAGTGGGTGAGGGGAGACATCGGACAGGGCAAGATATGACAAAATGATAATTTATACATTATCAAGGGCTCATGAGGTAGGGGGGAATGGGGAGGGAGGGGAAACAAATGAGGACCTGATGCTGGGGGGCTTAAGTGGAAAGCAAATGTTTTGAGAATGATGAGAACAATGAATGTACAAATGTGCTTTACACAATTGATATATGTATGCATTGTGATGAGTCGTATGAGCCCCTAATAAAACAATTAAAAAGAAGAAGAAAGAAAGTCCCATCGACTGCCCAAAGAACCAACAGACTGGGAGAAGTACAGCCAGCATGATCTTTCGTGGCAAAGATGAGGAGCGTTAGTCTCACTTGTTTTGGACATGCTATCAAGAGAGACAGGCCCCTAAAGAAGGAGGCCATGCTTGGGAAAGTGGTGGGGCAGTGAAAAAGACAAAAGCTTTGACAAGATGGATGGACACAGTGGCTGCAACAATGGGCTCAAACATAAGAACAATCATAAGAATGGAGCGGGCCTGGGCAGAGTCTGGTTCTGTTGTGCACAGGCCCGATGAGTCAGAACAGGTGACATCTAATTGCAACAACAAGGTACTGGAGAACTAAGAAAATTGGGGGCTTTGGGGATTCTTTGGAAAGCCTCTTATCCCATCTCTGTCCAAGAGTAAATATCAATAGAAAATAACTATAAGCACACAAAGGTGTGACCCTTGAGGACTATGACCCTTTAGGAATGGGGTTATGGCTGGAGGAGGGAAAATGTGGAAAGGGTAATCGCAGAAAGTCACTCGATATCAGTAATGGCCTTGTGACTAATTTCAAACATGAAGACTCCAGTCAGTCACTCGGCCTGCTTTCTATTTGGCATGGATCTGTGGCTATTTATTATCATAATGAGTTTCTTTCTGGTATTCTAGCATATTGAAAGTACCATGGACTGCTCAAATGCCCAACAGACCCGTCTTGGAAGAAGCTTGGCCTGAGTGCTCCTTGGCAGCAAGGATGGCAAGATTTTGTCTTCCATACTTTGGCCATGTTGCCAGGAGAGACCGGTCCCTGGAGAAGGGCGTCGTGTTTGGTAAAGTAAAGGAACTGGAGTGGCTCACAGTGGCTGCAACAGTGGGTCCGAGCACAGGAGCAACTGTGAGGACCATGCAGAGCGGGCAGTGTTTGGCTCTGCGGTGCGTGAGGTTGCCGTGAGTCAGAAGCAGCGCGACACCTAACAACGAAGACTTTCTTCTCTAGCCTGCCCATGTTGATCGTGTACCAAGTTGTTGGCATTTCAACTTCCGTGTGGACTCTCAGGGGACACACCCTTCATGAGGACTGCGGCTGACTCTGAAGAAGGAACAAGGTGTCTGTAGAGACCGCCCTTGTCATCTGGGGAAGAGGAGGAGAATCTCTTCTCTCGTAAAAAGAATGGCGCCAAGAAACGTAGACTGGCTCTGTCGTTGCTTTCTGAAATGTCAGCTTCATTCTCCTTTCTGTCCGCATTTCCTCTGGGTGACTTCCTGGGAATATGAGTTTGTGGATCCCCCTTAGGCAAGGGTGCCTTCCCCACTGATGTGGTCAGACCTACGAAACACACAAGGCTCTAGAAGGGGCATCTGTTAGGAACAGTTTACAAAGAAACACCACCTTCCCAAGCTCTTGATACTTGTCCACCTGCCTGGCTTACGGACGCCCTCAGCTGACTTTGACCACCCCACTGAGAAGGGTATGAGAGACATGGAAGGACAAGTGGCCTTGAAAGGACTGAAGAAGAGAAACATTCAGCACCGCCAAATGTTGGGGTCCTCCTCTCCCTCCCTGGAGTGTCCTCATTTGCATCCCATTCATCTACAGGTCCAAGCCTACAGTCATTCTACTGGCAGTGCAGCCCCCACCACCACCACCACCACAACTTCAGTGGTGACCAGAGGCTCCGGTGAGGGATGGTACTCTCAAGCCCAGAGGGAGCCTAGGACATCTCACGGAGCACAGGAAGGATATTTTTTAAATAGTTTGTTGGGGTTTTTTTGAGCAGTTTAAGGTTTACAGAAATTTTATGCAGAAAGTGGAGAGATGTTTTGCTTCTTTTAAGGAGAAAGGGGTTTCCTATCTGATTCTGATGTGCTCATCTCACCAGGGAACGCTGAGGTGTCTCTGTAGCTCAGCTTCCACAACACAGGTCATGTCCTCAGAGTGCTGCTCTGGGAGCACTTAGCCATCAGCAGGTCCACCAGTATTCCACCTTGGATGGATCCTGAGCAGAGGGCTTCCAGGGAAACTCCTCCCACAAAAAATCCATCGTGCGCAGTAAAGGGTGACTTTCTGGCAGTACTCATGGTGTTGTACGAAACTCTGTCTCCTCTAACATGACATAAGCTCCAGCCACACCTTCTCCAAGAAGACAGGGGTTCTTGCTTCTACGATGACTCTTCTTGGTCATCTTACCTCCAGAAAGGTGGCTGCTTCTCATATATGTAGTCCCGTAATCTTGATCATTTTAGAGTTCTTTTGTTTCTTATCATCTACCTCTCCTTGTTACTGTGGTCCCTTGCTATAGTTAATGATTCTTTGCGTTCAATTCTCCTTATTAAATTACAGGTGGTCACCTAGGGGGCGAGTATTGGTGACGTCTGCACAGAATTGGGAGGGTGCACACAGATCCCACCACAGGGCACCCAACCATGAGGACAACGGAGCCACATAGAGGAGTGCAGGGCATGATTGGGCTACAGAGCCAGCCCCAACCAGAGCCAACTGACTCCTCCCTAGAAGTATGTGCGACAGAGAGCAACACTAAACCTACAGGTTGGGGTGAGGGGCTGGCATACCACAACCACACGGAAGCAAATCAAGAAGGAAAAATAGAGAAAAGGATGGTTGGTCTAGACCCCATATTGGCACACCAACCCAGGAGAATGGCTTCCCTGCATGGAACCGCTAAGGCACAGAGAGGAACGTAGGGCCAACAACAGCTGCTAACATGTTGTCTCTTTACTGTAGCATACTGCGACAGAGGACAATGCTGGGGGCACACGGTGGGGAGGTAGTACGGTCTGAAACCCCACACACACACACACACATCCAGAGGGGCAAACCAAGAAGGGAACATAACAGATCAGCAGCTGGAGCCAAGCCAAGCCACCAAGACCCTAAAGAACCCCACTTCAGGCTAGGAGGGGTACTTCCGGAATTCCCCCAGGACCAATGGGGAGAGTCATAAAGGTCAGTGGACAGACCTGGAATTATGTATGTTTTCTCTATTTTTCTTTTCTATTTTCAATCTTTTGTTTTCTTTTTGTTTGGCCTATGACATTGTTGGTTTGCCTACTTTTATAAGACATGATGAGAAGCAAGCTCAAGGAGAAAGCAATGGGACCCTTGGCCCTGGAGGAACTTGGCGGGAGAAGGTGGGGTTAGGGTGCGGTGAGCAAGCAACACAAGTTGTTCCCCATAGACAGGGGAATAACTAGGGAATTATAATCAACAGCAAGGAGGATATAGAGATCCTGGGCGTGTTGGAGCAACGACAATCTAGCTGAGAGGAAGTACTATGAGGCAGAAGTAGGGTGAGCATGATGGTGGGGCAGAAGGAAGGTAAAAGGAAACAGAAATTATCTAGGAAGCAAAGCTATGGATAGGGGTATAAGCATGGGTGTGTACATATTTAAATAAACAAATCCATAAAAATAGAGGTATTGGCCTATGTACATATATTTATATGGCAATACACTGAGGTAGGGGATGGACTTTGGGCCTCTGCTCATACCCTCCCTCAATACAAGAACGCTTTGTTCTAACAAACTATCATTTTGTGATGCTCACCCTCCCAGCACATCAATGAAGAAAAATTTGGTGTTTAAGCAAATGTGGTGAAGAAAGCAGATGGTGCCCAGCTATTAAATGATGCAGCATCTGGGGTCTTGAAGTGAAACAAGTGGCCATTCAGCAAAAAAGCAACAGGCCCACATGGAAGAAGCACACCAGCCTGTATGATCATGAGGTGTCACCAGGACAGGGTATCAGAAGACCCATAACAAACAAACAAACAAACCATGAAAAAACATGTCGCTGAGAATGAGGGGGGTTGGGGCAGAGACCCAAAGCCCATGAAATATCCCTGCGCAGAAGCATCACTGGGAAGGGGTGAGTCAACCAGGGCGCAGTGAACCACCGATGAAACACACACTATTCCTCTGTTCCTGGAGCCTTCCTCACT
The DNA here is from genome assembly GCF_000313985.2 of Echinops telfairi. NCBI lineage: Eukaryota > Metazoa > Chordata > Mammalia > Afrosoricida > Tenrecidae > Echinops > Echinops telfairi. The sequence continues at coordinate 142,347,546 of NW_022111373.1, forward strand.
CCCCACTATCATGGCGCCATGCTGCTTCTCACTTCGGACTAGCCCAGAGCATGGACACAGGTATAGATAAGAGATAAGAGCTCAGGACACACAGAATCCAGGAACAAGAATGGGAATAGCAATACCAGAAAGGGAAGGGGAAGAGGTGGAGAGGAAGGGAAGAAGTGGGAACTGATGGACAAATAACCACACACACCCCCTCCAGGGAGACGAACAACAGAAACCATGGGGGAAGGGAGACAGCGGTCGGTATGAGATATGAAAATAATAATAATTTATAACCCATCAAGGGGTCATGGGCATTGGGGGTGGAGAAGAGGAGCTGATACCAAGGGTTCAATAGAAAATAGATGTCTAGAAAAGAATGATGACAACATATGTACAAATATACCTGATACAACTGATGTATGGATTGTAATAACAGTTGTAAGAACCCACAATAAAATGATCTTTTAATAAAGTAAATAAATAAATGACAGGGTGGTTTCTGTCCCCTGATTGGACTCTGGCTAATACAGCGTCATTTTCTGGCATCCCTCTGTGATCTGGTCCATGGTTCTGGGGATATCACCATGCAGGATGGTGTTCAAACACTGGCACACGGCAGCTCTCTTAGTTATCTCAGGCAGGAACACCACAATTGGATGGTTTAACAAACAGAAGTTTATTCTCTCACAGTTTAGGAGGCTAGAAATCTTAATTCAGGACACCAACCCTAAGGGAAGTGTTGCTCTCTCTTTGGGCTCTAAAGAAAGCCTCTGATGGTTCCTCAGATAAGCAAGCAATATGGCAAGCCATTGCCTCAAGGCCAAGAGGACAGAGGTTAATAAACCAGATGCAGGATCCCAAACTGGCAAAAGGCAAACAAGCTTTTACACAAGGTCCTTATAGAGCAAGTAGATAGGACACTTCCTATTAATTGCATCGGGGTGTGACCTGAGTAAAGGGGCTGTATCCGACTCTGGTCTTCTTAGAACTGACTGCCTGCTCACCTCTGGTCTTCTTAGAACTGACTGCCTGCTCACCGTAGATCCCATTAGGCAGTTGATTACATTGGTTTAGGTCATATCACAGGGGTTTACTATGGCCCAACTGCCAAACCACTGAGAAATATGGCCCAGTCATGTTGACCCAAAACCTAATCATCACAATTCCACAGCAAAGTTTCCCCAAGCTGACTTGAATTAAAATTACTTAAGGACTATAGTGACTCGAGATGGATTCTCTGCTGTGGCATTCCTGTCAAAACAAATCCAAGAATGAAAAACATCATCACAACAACATAATTAGGGATTTTGCTGACCTGAAGGCAAAGAATGTAAATATATGGGGAAATGCTTTATTTGTGAACCGCACGGGCTTTGATTTTCTAACTCATTAACAGTCACAGCAACAGAAAACTCAGGTGTGCATGTTGTTGCTGGGGCCCATTGAGTCAGTTCCAACTCATGGTGACCCTGCGTATGACAGAACGAAACACCTCCATTCTCAAAGCCGTTCTTATGCGTAAGCCACCGCAGTGGCAGCTACTGTGTAAATCCATCTGCTCAAGGGCCTTCCAATTTTTCACTGTCCCTCTACTTTGCCAAGTGTGATGTCCTACTCCAGGGGCCAGCCTCTCCCAACAACATGCCTAAAGTATGTGAGACAATCTTGCCATCCTTGCCTCTAAGGAACATCCTGGCTGCGCTTCTTCTAAGACAGATTTTTAGCAGCCCATGGGTCTTTCAATTTTCTTGGCCAGCACCATAATTCAAATGCATCAATTCTCCTTTGGTCTTCCTTCTTTGGTGTCCACCTTGTACGTGCATAGGAGGCCCCTGAAAACAGCATGGCTTGGGTCAGGCACACCTTAACCTTGATCTTTGCTCTGCCACACTCCAAAGAGGCCTTTGCATCTGATTTACCCAATTCACTACATTTGATTGCTTGACTGCTGCTTCCATCAGCACTGATTGTGGATCCAAGCAAGATGAAATCCTTGACAACGTCAACCTTTTCTCTGTTTATCATGATGTTACCTACTGGTCCAGTTGTAAGGATTGCTCAATTCACTAAAGACACTTACAGTTGCTGTATTGATGGCCCTGGACCATCTCAGAACAAATTTTTAAATTGAAATTATGAATGGCCCTTTGTCAAGGTAGGAGGATAGAAACTAACAGTATAATTTGATTTGTAGTTTCTGATATTTAGAGTTAATGTATATGGATCTTCATTTGTTCCCTTGCCCTGCACTTCACAATTTCAACAGCCCGAAAACTGGAGAGCAGTCAACCTACTTCCTCACTTTTCAGATCTTTACTCCAGTGCTCTCCGCTCACTGAGGTCAATCCTGACCATTCTATTTAAAATTGTTCCCCAACAGCTCTCAATTGTAATTCTGGTCGCTCGGTGCCTCTTGCTGTAATATGTGAGCTCAGGAACTTCCTGCACCTTCTGTTCTTCTTAACGGCTTCCTTTATTTCTCTTGCGCAACACCCTGCCCATGCAGAGTCACTCTTCTCCAATTAGACGTAGGTGGAAGTTGGCTTCCTAGTCAACCATTCAGAGGATCAGCCAACAGAGTACGGAAACAAATATGTTATAGAGAAGCTAATTCCTCATGGCGTGAACCTTCACCAATGGGAATGGGAAGATGGAAAGGAGCCAGACCGATAAGTTTCTCCCTGGTGGTGTAGTGGTCACATTTTGGGTTGTGATCCATATGGTCAGCAGTTCAAAACCACCAGCAGCTCCTCAGGAGAACCACTGGGCTTTCTATTGCCATAAACAGTTAAAGTCTGGGAAACCCACAGGGGGCGCTGTGAGTCAGCATGGACTCGATGGCAGGGAGTCTGGTTGGGTTTGGTGTCTGCCTCAAGACAGAATTCCATCTCACAGCCCTCCCAGGGAATTCTTACACACTGAAAGAAGGAGCAAACTGCTCGCCTCCTGACAACTCAGAGTGTAGCTGCAGCCCGCACCGCATGTGGCGTGCCCCTTTGTTTCTCATCCTTCTCCAACTCTCTCCCCTCCTGACTTTTTCTCCACCCCAATGGTGCATCTTCCAAATAAAGTGTTAGCCCTGTAGCCTTTGTCCTAGTCTTTGCCTTCCTGAAGAGTTGGACTAAGTAGATTTGATATCGTTTGCTTATTTATTGAGCTTATTTCCTGTCTCCCTTTTATACTGGAAGTGCAGTGAGGGCAGAGATTTTATTTATTTTATTCATTGCCATGCCCTCGACACTTCCTATGGTACCTGGAACTCAATAAATATGTGTCGATTGAACAGGTGGGTTTCTAGCATAGCGGCTGGTATTGTATCTAGCACACAGAAGTTGCCCGACAGATGGGGATGTTCACCGCTGTTCTGATTATCTGTCATCTTCAGGATCAGCTAAACTTGCAAGCACTATGTACTTGACATTATACACACACGCAAAAACATTTTTTTTCTAAGAGCAAAGCTGTGAATGCATATGGTTTTTTAAAGAGATATGATTTTTTTAAGAATGTATTATTTGGGTTGGCTGGATATTTTACATTTTTATTTTGCTTTTGGCTTAATTATATTTCAATATTTCTAGGAGCCCTGGTACAGCTGTGAAGCACTCAGCTACTAACTAAAAGGCTGGTGGTTTGAATCCACCCAGCAGCTCTGGGGTAGAGAAACACAGTGATGTGCTTCTGTCAAGATTTAAAAACACACTGGCTGCCAGCAAGCTGATCCCAACTCGCAGGGACCCTTTAGGACAGAGTAGAACTGCTCCTGGGGGCTCCAAGGCTGTAAACCTTTGTAGAAGCTGACAGCCTCACCTTTCTCCTGCAGAGTGGCCCGTGGGTTGAAACCACTGTCCTTTAGGATTGTAGCCAAATGCCTAACACACCGCACCATTAGGGTGCCTTCTGCTTTCCACAGAGATTGCAGTCTAGAAAATACGATGGCAGCCAACAATAGCAATCGAATCCCACTGCTCTTACTAATATGGGTAAAGGGGGAAACAGCCAACAAAAATACAGTGAACCCTCGCCACTTCGCGCTTCGACTTCCGCAGCTTCACTCTATCGCGGTTTTTGCGTAACAGCGCATGCTCTGTCATTACTGCCACTGATTGGCTCATACTGTACACGCTTCTGTCTGCATCGCTACGTATCGGAGCTACGTATCAGATGCATTTTTGCTTTTGTACAGTGTACTGTAATTGTTTGCGATTTTTAAGAAATTGTATCTAAGCCTTCAGAGGAAAAAGACGGTGACCCACCTGTAGAGTACATCCCTTAAGTCATTTCATAGGCTATTGATTACAGTATTTGTAAGAACTATGTATAATAATACTGTATGTGAAATATGTAATACTGTAAACTAGATGCCATAAATAATAAATGATAATTGTAACGTCCAAACTGTTTTACTGTATTTTCCCTTTTTCGTTTAATAAATTGGGTAATACGAGTGTAATGGTGACTAAAGGGTGTTTTTTCATGTCCTCTATGCTCTAACTACAAAAATATTTGATTTACAAATAAGGAATCCTACTTCGCGGAATTTCATTTATCACGGTAGGGTCTAGAACCGATTAACCGCGATAAAACGAGGGTCCACTGTATAACCTAAGATCAAACCAAACCCATTTCTGCCTAGTTAATCCTCACCCATAGGGACCCTATAGGACAGAGAAGAGCGGCTCCACACCAGTTCCCAGGCTGCAATCCTTTGAGAAGTCGGCGGCTACCTCTTCCTCCTGTAGAGCGGATGCTGGGCCCAAATGCTGCCCTTTCAGTTGCCAGTCAAGCTACCCACTGCCCTGCCAGAGCGCCCAGCAAGGGACGAACGCTCTGTGGTCACATAAGAAGGCAGCTGGGGTGGCAGCAGAGGAAAAGAAGCTTGAGAAAGAACAGGCCAATGGAAACGGATTGTGTCTTTGCTCGATGTTAACCACAAAGTCTGTCACTGTAAGCCTGCAGTCTGGGCACTTCAAAGGTCATGTGTTTTTCCCCCTTGCAGATATTTCGACTAGAGTGGACTGATACATTGTGGCCACCCTGCCCCCATGGTTCATAAAGGAGGCACCTTATCAGAGTCTCAGGCTTCAGACATTTCTGCAGAGTTGATGACATAAAAAATATTTGCTTGATACTTTTTTTATCTGGAAGACCTGAAAGAAGCCAAAGAAATGCTACTAGAATAGTAAGAGAATAAGTCTACTGTGACAGTAATGTGGCCTTTTAAAAATTTTAGCAAAGATAAGCCAGTACTTGTCACATATCCCAAACAAAAACAGCAGGATGACACAAGAGAATGCCCCATTTATAACACAGAGAGAGAGAGAAATACTTTGGCACAAAATTTACAAACCAGTATCCAAAACCTATCTATTAAACACACACACACACACACACACCCTATAAGACACAAAAACGGACTGGAACAAATAGATCTTGTCTTAGGCCAGGTTGTCTAGAGAAATAAACCCCATGACACTCATCCATGTCAAAGAAAAAGCGTTCTATCAGGAGATAATTACATATTAAGAGAGCATCCTAGCCAACTCAGGTCCAGCTCAAATCCATAAGTCACATGCGAGCCCACGGGCCCATCGTCATAGCACTGTAGCTGCAGGCAGATATGATGCAGAAGAGGGAACCAGTGAATAAGATCATAGGTTGGTGAGTGCAGAGTCATGTGGATCCAAGGTCGGTGGAAACGTGGCATGACAGAGATAACGCTCAGAGTTGGGTGTCCCATATGGGGCCACGCTTGGAGACAGGCAGAGTTCCCGCAGGCAGGAAGGTTGGGGGTCAGAGAGAGAGCCACACCTCCAGGGAGGCATCATCACGCTGTCGCTTGGTGGACAGGTTGGCCTACAATCTGACACTAACTTTCTTTTTTTTTTTTTAAACATTTTATTAGGGGCTCATACAACTGTTATCACAATCCATACACACATCAATTGTGTAAAGCGCATTTGTACATCATTC
>NW_022111373.1:142354338-142356174 GCF_000313985.2 Echinops telfairi
GCTTTGATATAAAGCTCTTTCTTGTGCGCATATGAGTGTCTCTGCATTTGCTTCTCTAGTCAACTCATACTATGACAAGGTCATTATGATCTGCAGGTCACATTCATGGTCTATTACAGATAGGCTCATTGTGATCTGTGGAGTTTTTAGTGGGTGGTTTTTCAGAATGAAGGAGAGGATGCCAGAGACATAGACGGAGGAGATACCAAAACACACTTGGAGGTTCCTCATCGTTTTTATTGGTGCTTCCATAGGCAAGCTGACCAATGGACTAGAACAGAATCTCCGGAAATAGATCCCCATGGACATGGATATGGAGACAGGACATACACTAAAGACGGCGTTTAAGTCAGCCGTGCAAGGAGGGGCTTGTTCATAGGTGGTCCTGGAATAACTGGATAGCCATGTGTGGAAAAGAATAAAGCCATGTGACTTGCTCATACAGTATACCAGGATACATTCCAAATAGCATATCCTTAAGGATAAGAAAAACAACCCCAAATTAGATGAAGGGAGTGGAAAATAAGGATGAACAGCTCTTTCCCCTGGAAGAGATCAGAACTTTCCTAATTATGGCTTACAATCTAGAAACAATAAGTGGGAAGAGTGATAAACTTGACTTTTTTTAAAAAAAGAGAAAGAATATCTCTATGAAAAAAGTATACAGCTTAAGCAAACCAAAAAGACAAATGACATCCCAAGAAAACAATATGCACATTAGATAGTATTAACTGTAGATTACTTTAAAGTATATTAATGCCTAATTTATAAGGTGATTCTAAAACTAAATAAGAAAATGCTCAGCCATCCTACCAAAAATTTATCTAGCAATATGAACCAATAATTTGTAGAAAAATAAGTTCAACCATCTCTTAAACAATGAAAAGATGTTTAGCTTCACTCATAAGAACAATGCACATTAAAACTTCACTCAGATGTCATTTGATTAAAGCACATCAAAAACAGTTAAACCCATCGATTTGTGATACAGGTGAAAAGTATTGGCCACCTTCATTGGATGCCTGGGAACTAATTAATTGTTGTGAAAATCAGTGAATAGAAGAGAAATTTAATTATTCTGCAGGTCCTAAGACCTTTTTAAAGTATTGAAGACCAAGGATGTTACTTTGAGGACCAAGGTGCACCTGACCCAAGCCATGCTATTTTCAATTGCCTTAGATGCATGTGAAAGTTGGACATTGAAAAGGGAAGACCAAAGAAGAATCAGTGCATTTGAATTATGAGGCTGGCGAAGAACATTGAAAGAACCATGGACCGCCAAAAGAACCAACAAATCTGTCTTGAAAGAAAAACGGTCAGAATGCTCCTTCAAAGGCAAGAATGGTGAGATTTTGTCTCATGTACTTTAGAGATGTTATCAAGAGAGAGCAGTCTCCAGGGAAGGACACCAAGCTTGATACAGCAGAGAGGCAGTGTAAAGCGGCAGACCTTCAACCAGATGCATTGACACAGTGGCTGTAACAATGGGCTCAAACATAACAATTGTGAGGATGGACCAGGACCTGGTGGTGCACATAGGGTCACTATGAGTCAACAGAACCTAACCATAAAGCCAGTCTGGGACATAAAACAGACCAAATGAGCCTGGGACATTTTTTCACACCAGGAAGCAAGGAAGGTGCCAAAGACGACTAGGATTGTGTCCTGAAAAAGAAAAGCATCCTCAGCCATGTAACAACAGTGATCTAGAGAAGGAGGTATGAAGGATGCATGACTGCAACTTACCAAGAACCAAATCCATGGTCATCAAGTCAGTTCTGATTCATAATGACAGACTTGGGGTTTCTGAGATTCTAAATCTCTACAGGAGCAGAC
>NW_022111373.1:142356987-142364854 GCF_000313985.2 Echinops telfairi
AAAATTTCTAGCAGCTTTTTGAAGTCCTCGCAGAACAAACTCCAAATGCAGTTGATACAGTGTCACTCGAGATTCATGGTGACCTCAGGCATGTCAGTGCAGATCTGGGCCCCTGCAGTTTTCAAAGACGATGTTTTTCAACTTTTTATTGTGACTTGGGTGACGCTTTACAGAGAGGATCATGGGCTTTCCATTTAACGATTGACACACATTCTGATTGAAGTCATCCATAGCAGTCCCCTCAGTGCCCATCAGCGATCCATTTCCTCCCAGCGCTTTCCATTGCTCCTTCCTTGTTAACTCTCTGGATTAGGTAAATGCTGTGCTTTCTCTGCTAACACAGGGTGAATTTAGTTCCAGACCTGAACGATGACCAAAGGCCATTGTCTTGGGGCAGGGGATGGGGGTGGGGGTCTCCAATAAGCCTAGTATCTTCTATAATTTTCAGTTGTGTTCCATATTTTTCTTCTACTACACCCAGGATTTCCTGAGATCTTTTTCAAAGTAACTGACAGTGGGACCCAGGCCCCATTTAAGTCTGATCTCAGGGTTGTGGAGACTGATGTTCGCATGAACAATGACTAATTTCTTGGAATTGCATTATCAAGAGTCTTGTTAGGTCTTGCATCAGCTTGACTGGGCCAGGATTCTCAGAAGTTTCCCTGTGGGGGCCTCTCTCCTGATGAGCTATAACATTATGTGAACACCTCCATGATGGAATCTGCTGTGAGCAGCAATGCCATTGTAAGAGGATTAGGGAGGAGTCCAGTCTCTTTTCTCAGGTCAACACCCTCATGCAGTTAAAAGGCAGTTTCTTGAGTGGGGTTGGGGTGGGGGGGTATTATGGTGGACTCCTGTTTAAGCAGACTTGGTGGGAAGGCTTGCCTCTTCTTGATGGCCCAGATCATACACCTGGATCACCAATCTCTTCTTTGGATTTGAACTAATAGTTTGCCATACGGCCCGCCAACCCTGGGAGCTTACAGAGACCTGCCATATTGCTACCGAACTTGGATTCATTGGATTCTGCAGACAGGAGCCTGGTCGACTGACTTTGGATTCACTTGCCTCTTTGGGGACTAAAATGTGCCTGACTCAAGCATTGGTATTTTCAAGTAGCTCTAACAATGGTGAAGATGGTGCAGAACCAGGCAATGTTTCATTCTGTTGTGCATAGAACCACTATCAGTCAGGACTCAACAGTACCCAACAGCCACAATAACTCTTCCCAATGACCATTCATTTGTCCGTTTTCTTGTACTGTGTACTTGCATACTGGAACCTATACTATCCTGCCAGATTAATCCATTCATACTCAAACTGAGAGAAAATTATTTGCTCTAAATCTCTTAGAACAAGCAAAATGTTAGATTTTTCCTCGCTGCCTAACTCAAATATTCATTCCTTTACCTTCAGCTATCATTTCTCCTTCCTTCCATTTGTTATTTATTTTTACCCAAAATTCTCCACTTTGGGACAGGACATCAGGTTCCGCTGCTGTGCTAGTCCAGATTGATGGTAGCAAAGCCAGTCTAGCAAGTGCTTCTCCCTCAGTCCATTTTCGTTCATGGTGGATGTGGCTATTACATAAGTTCAAGACTAGTGGACTATCTCAACCACTGGGCAATAGGACACTACACACAGTCAACTCCAGTTTGGGGAAGAGGGTATAATCCATACTAGCAGGCCCTCAGGAATTCTCACATATAGATTCCGGGGTATAGTTACAGTCTCTTGCTAAGGGATCACCCCTGCTTCTGGAACTACACCATCTGGCAGAAAAATGGGGTCACTGTGAATCAGAACCAAATCAATAGCACCCAAATGGTGTTGGTTTCCTATGTTCTGTGCATTTGGGGGAACAGAGAGCAGTCTGGAAAGCTTCCGTAAGAAGCACTATCCAGTCTTTAGGGGAGCTAAAGTAAGCGTTCCCAACAAAATTCACATGGGGTTACCTTTGAAGAGTGAAGTGGTGCATTGCCATGATGGAAAAGCAAACAAAAAAATTCCTTGGCACAACTTTTATAGCCTTTTGTCACCAATACAATTACCAATTTTCTTAAAACATCTTCCTAATAAGCCTTCGTGGGCATTCTGTGTCCTTTGAGAAAATAGATCAAGATGACCCATTGGGAATCCCTAAAAATCAGCCTTATCTTCAGAGCTGACCTTTCTGTCTTGAATTGAACTGGGCCAGATCTCCTCAAAACCACTGCTTGGGTTGGGCCATTTGTGAAGGCCGTGTAACAAGATTAGCATATTAGTGAGAGAGCATGTCTGCAGCCATCCATTGACCCTAGAGACACATTCAAATATTTTTATTTGGGATAAACCCATACATGTACAAACTGGGACCCTTGTAGCAAGACTTACTTACCATCATATAAAACTGCTGTATAACCCATCGACCCTAACCCATGTTGTTGTTGTTATTGTTAGATGCCATCAAGTTGATTCCAATCCATAGCCACCTTACGCACCACAGAACAAAACACTGCATGGTCCTGCACCATCCTCACAATTAGTTGTTCCTGTGCTTGAGCCCATTGCTGCAGCCACTGTCAGTCCATCTCATCAGGGCCTTCCTCTCTTTCACTGCCCCTCCACTGTACCAAGCGTGAGGTCCTTCTCCAGGGACTGGTCTCTCCTGACAACATGTCCAAAGTCTGTGAGATGAAGACTCGCCATCCTTGCCTCTAAGGAGCACTCTTGGCCATACTTCTTCCGATACAGATTTGTTGTCCTTTCAGCAACCCATGGGACTTCTAACCTGTACAAGAGGACAATCCAGCGCATTTAGTATCCAAACAACAATGTGCCTACACCCCTTCCATTTGGGGGTCTAATATTGGTCCTAAAATTCCCACATTTTGCTTTTCACAGTAACAATTTTTGCCCCTAACCTAAGAGTTACATCTCCCTTCCTGTACTGATGAGGAGCCTACCTGCTGTTGTCACCTGGGCACCTTTCCATCTCCACCTGCCTCCTTCACTGCTCGGGGCTGGCCCGAGGCAAATCTGGGAAGTCAGCACAGCTTCTCTCCCCCACCGTCTCCCCACGTCTTCCACTCCTCTCCCTCACATACTGCCTTTGCGAGGAAAGTGCCGTTCCAAAACTACTCTGCGCGAAGACATTAGTGGTTGGCAGGCATGAGTTCTTTCTAGAATTGTGCATCCAGGTGGTGGCTGTATTTTCAAAGACGGCGTCAGAGAAAAGGCTTGGTTAACAGCAGTATGACCAGCTCCGGCGCTGACTTCTTCCATTCTCTGTGCAGGAGATGCACAGTTCACATCTGCCACCAGCTGGTACCTCCAGCCCCCAGCGCTGAAAGTGGTGACAGAGTTCACCTCTGCCCAACCTTGTCCTCGGGAAGAAGTTTCTCCACCACCAGCTACCCTAGTAGGCAGTGAACAGTGACTAAACATGGAGATGTGAAGAGCTGACCTCTTTACTTCAAAGCAGACTAACTTTCTGGCGCTGTGCTTGCTCCAGGGATTCTGGGAGATCAGGCTAAAGCCCTGGGTGGTGCCAATGGTTCCCACTTGACTGGTAACCAAACAATTGGGGGGTTCGTACCTGGCCAGCTGCACCACGTAGACAAGGCCGAGCTACCTGCTTCCATAAAGAGGACCCTCAAGACTGTTGCAAGGGAAGTGTGAAACAACTAAGTCCCACTGCAGTTATCCGGGATGGGAGGAGTAGAGATAAGGAAAGAAGACAAGAGTTGTTGCTGTCATTGTTCGGCGTTACTGAGTTGGCTCTGACTGGTAGCAACACCGTGTAGACTAAACTAAAACCCCACCTGGCCCTGCACCATTCTCACAGTCATTGTGGTGTTTGAGCCCATTGTGGCAGCCTCTGTGTCCGTCCATCTGGTCGAGGGCCTTCCTCTGCCGTGCTGACTCTCTACCAAGCTCAATGTCCTTCTCCAGGGTCTGGTCCCTCTTGATCATATGTCCATGAGACAAAATCTCACCATCCTGGCCTTTAAGGACTGGCCTGGCTATCATTGCTTCAAGACAAATCTGTCTGTTCAGTCAAGATTTAGGAAGTGATCGTGTGTAACTGTTTCAGCCCTCAAGAAAGCACTTTCTGATGAAGGTCAAGGACTGCAGCCTTCAGTGTGGATGACAGCTCAATGTAAAGAAGACAAAGCCCTCACAACTGGACCAATAGACAACGTCGTCCTTAATGGAGGAAAAACTGAAGTGGTCGATGAATTTATCTTGCTTAGAGCCACAGTCAGACTCGTGTAAGCAATAGTTGAGCAATCGAATGATGTGTTGGTATTGGGCAAATCAAGTCAAAAAACCTGCTATTGTTTGAAAAATTAAAGGCATTACTTTCATGACCTAGGTTTGTCTGACCCAAGCCCCAGTGTTGCCAATCACCTTCGATACATGTGAAAACTGGAAAATGGAAAAGGAAAACAGGAGAAAGATTGATGAAGTGTTGGGAGGGGGGACGGGTAGCAGAAAATACTGACTATATGGTAGGCTGCTGAAAAATAAGCAAAAGCAATCTTACAAGAAACACGGCCAGAATGTTCCTTAAATGCAAGGACAGCAAGACTTTGGCTTGCTTCCCGTGGACACATCATGAGGACACATCATGTGTAAATTCTATGTGGTTTCCAACCCCCTAGTCCCTGCTGTGTTCAAGGGTCATTTTTCATTGGCTTGGGAGGTGGGGGGTGGGAGGGGCGTGGGGAGGGGTTGGTAGGTAATTATGGGTTGTGCATAAACTAAGGTGACCAGATTTTAACATTGGTAAAGCAGGACACCCTTGATAAAACTCATATCCTGGCAAAATAGCCACATGGTGGCCGAAAACCATATACTGTACCCTAGCTTGTTGTGCATTCTTTCCAAAATGCGGAACTTTTTAAAAATGCCGCGGGATGCAGGAAAAATTGTTAAAAATCAGGACTGTCCCGCCAAAAGCGGGACGTCTGGTCACCTTAGTGTAAACCTGGCTTTCACACCCCTGGAACTGCCCGTCCTGTGATGCGGACACATCTTGCTGGCACCTGGGCACTTGCCCAATCCTGCTGGTGCAGCAGGTCCTAACCACCACCCTGGCTCATAGCTTTCCTTCCATAAAACTGCTCAGACTGCAGGGATGTAAGGTCAGCAAGCTCCCCACCCCCAGGGACATACCTGAGCCTCCTCTCCTCAAGTGGCCACCCATAGGACAAAAAGAAACTCTTCTCCATGAATCTCTCCTTCCCTGTGCTGTTTGCCATTCCTCAATCCACCTCAATGTGTCCCCTGTTTGGGGTGGCCTGGGGATCATTACAGCACTGACGACACCAGCCCTGTCAGCAAGGCTCACCATGGGACCGGGTAGCGATGGCGCAGGGGAGGAAAGGAAAAGGTTGGCAGGAAAACACCCTGCGGCTTTAAAATCCACAAGGGGAACGTTCCACCTGTTTTCTCTGGCGGGCTTATGGGGCAGGAGTTTCAGCTCCTGGGTTTCTTCCGCAAAGAGGTTTTCTTGTGCTTTCTGGATTCTGCAGCACTCTGAGGGGAAGAGGGGGAAGTAATAATTTTGTGCTTGCCTTTTCCTCTAATTAAGCTCCACCCCACACCCCGACCCTAATGATGCCCGACCTCTGATCAGCTCTCCAACAGCTCTGGGCAAACCTACACCTACCAGCCATCAGGGCTTCCATGTGCTGTTTGCCCAGCAGATGAGCATTAAGGGGGTTCACTCGCCCTTAGAAACCAGCTCCCTGTGAATGCAATGCTGTTCCCGTTTGGCTCATGTTCCTCCAGAGCAAGTCAAGGCCTTCACAAGCCCTCCACCCAGCCAGCTTCCCCTGGCAAAGCCTCTGTTGGGTTGCCTCCAGAAGTCAACCCTTCCCATACCCGTTCAGCCTGCTTGTCTATCTCTGTATCTACAGTAGATGTCAGCTATTGTTTTTATTGCAGGACTGTGCATGTAGTAGTTAGTAGAAGGGTGGGTAAGTCTCTAACCAGAGACACTTCCTCACTTGAGTGAATGGCAAAGGAAATAAATAATGGGGAGGTGACCATAGAATAGGGCAAAAGCGGACCCTGGGAGGAGGGCAAGAGTTGGAGACAGGGTGGGATTCAGCCTGTTGGCACTGGTTTGCCACAACCAATGCCTACATTTTTGTGGTTTGGCAAACCAGTTGTTAAATGGAACTTGTCGTCAGGGTTCTCCCTAAGGTGGGCAGCCGGGTCGTGGTGCACTGTGGAATCATGGATTTAGTTTCCTTACTTTTTCATTATGTTCCTCTATGCAGCAGCACATTCTAAGTGTCCATAGTAATGTTCCTTCCACCAATAGGTATAAAAACTAAAATAAATAGGTGTAAAAAAGTAGATGCAACTATGCTTGTAATATTTATTTATTCATTTTATAAAACTCATTATACTTTTTGATCAACTGCTATATTCTTATTCCCTTGTGTTTGTTACTTCAGAAAACAGTGCCCCAAAACCAGTTTCAACTTTGTTACACCCAAATCCTCACGATATATTATAAGTGGATTATGCAATTCCTGAAAATGTTCAAAGAGCTCAAAATATCATCAGAACAATTGCTGTAAGTTCAGCAGAAGTGGAAATGAGTTTTTCAAAGATAAATAAAATATGTCCAGAGAGGAGATGTCACCTAGCTGTTTCTAATACATCAAACACAATGACTACTACTCTAATTGACCTACCTCTAAAGCAATGATGTCCTATTCCTACAGTGAAAAGATGATTAAGGATCATCACACAGCTGGTGATGCCCAGACAAAAGCAAAGAATATTGCAAGTAAGAACACCAATCAAGCAACATAGAAATATCTTAAACAGCAGTTTAATTGTTTATTTTCAGGTATACAGTAGTATTTTTTCATCCATATTTTAAAATTCCATCATATAACACAATCTATTTTTGTGGACCTCTTTTGTTGTTCGTATTTAAGTAGGAACTGTATGAAATAATAAACCAACTTTTGGTATATCTTTTATATATGTACATACATAGTTACAATGGTCACCAGGACAGCAAACTGGTTGTTACGTTATTTGGGTCCCAGCACTGGTTAAAGGCCAAGAAGTACATGCGGAGGGCGAGGGTTAAGTGATGCTACCGTGTGAGGGCTGCCATCAAGGAGGTGAAATTGTTGAGTAGAAGACTAATCTGCTCTGTAAACCTGCACCCAATTCACAAGAAGGTTTTGGGGGTTAAATTACAGGTAGCCAAGGCTGGAACCTGTGGGAACACGGCGCCATGTCCTTCATCCCGCTGAGAAGGTGGTGGGTTCGATCCGCTCGTGGTTCTGTTGGCAGATGAACACATCATGACTGCGCCCCCAAGGCTTCTTGAACCATGACAGAACACGGGTCTCAAAGGACAGATCAAGCCTCTGAGGACTGAAGATGGAGAAGAGGATTGAATTGGGTCCCAGGTGATGGAGGGAGCTGATGGATTAACCCACCTGGTAGGCCTAGCTCAGGGCTTGATGAAGGTCCTCAGCCTGGAGCTGCTTTGTCAGCTGCCTGTGACTTGTCTGCTTTAACCCTCTTCAGTTCATCTGGAGCGCCTCGCCCTGCCCTCTTCATCCCAGTTGGGGGTAGAAGGGGTGGGATGGTGGTGGTGAGTTTGGAAGATACTAGAGCTCATGGCTTATCCCTGGAGCTCTCCCTCAAAAAATAGCTAGGGTAAAAAGTGCCCTGTCCTGCCCTCACGGTGGTGTTGTTAGGCACCTTCCAGTTGGTTCTGTCCCATGGAGACTCTAGGTGCTAAAGAAGGAAGCACCGCCCAGTCCTGCACCGGCCTGACAGTCATTGCTACGTTTGAGCCAGTTGCTGCAGCTACTGTGTCAGCCCGTCTTGTCGAGCGAGG
>NW_022111373.1:142366082-142367575 GCF_000313985.2 Echinops telfairi
ACTGTTAGAAAGATGCAGGATCCGAGACGCATCCTCCTGAATCCATTCTCGCACCAGGTGAAACCATCCACAGCGGGCTGTCTCTGCCTGAGCCCCCTGCTGCAGACACTCTGTCCATCCATCTCGTTGAGGACCTTCCTCCTTTTCTCTGCCCCTCTGTTGTACCAAGCACGATGCCCTTCTCCAGGGACTGTGTCTCTTCACAACACCTCCCTAGACCTAGGAAATCCCTAAAGTCCTCCTGCAAACATAAGCTCTGGACCTGGAGCCAACAGCCTGAATTCAGAGCCACACCAGCAGATTGTGGCCTTAAAACAACAACAACAACAAAACAATGAAGCATTCTTCTGCATTATCACCATGTCCAGCCAAAACCCTCATCACCCAACTGCTAGTCATTCCCCTGCCTCCCATGGATTGTCTGTAGCTAGCAGTTATCCAAGATGTTCTGGATAAAACCTGAGACAGCGCTCAAAGAGAGGATGGAGCTTGTGTTCCAGTCCATTCGGGGAACTGCCTGTGGAATAGCAGGAGAGGAAACACTCTATATTTTTCTGAAAGCAATGGAGCCTCAAATCAGCCATGAAGATGCTCATATTCCAGAGGTGGGGGAGGAAGCCTTCAAGGCCAATAGAAACTATCCAATGAATTATCTCCATACCATTAAAAAAGTGTCCCAGCTGAGTGAACTAAGTACACTCAGGGTAGTCCAGATCCTTTAAAGCCGCAGGAACAAAGGCAGACACTAAATCACAATAGATCAGCTCCCCTCCAACACTGGCTCCGAGCAGAAAGCTGTAAGCCTGTTAGCAGTGCGGGCTTCCCAGCTCATCCTTCAGAGGTTTGCCGATGAAGCAACAAAGCCATCAGAGCCTGGATCCATTCGGTCCTGGCTCCGATGAACAGGAAACTCTGGTTTAATGAGAG
Organism: Echinops telfairi; assembly: GCF_000313985.2. Classification (NCBI taxonomy): domain Eukaryota; kingdom Metazoa; phylum Chordata; class Mammalia; order Afrosoricida; family Tenrecidae; genus Echinops; species Echinops telfairi. Next base: position 142,367,010 of record NW_022111373.1, read on the forward strand.
GAAGGGTATCAGTGGTTCCAGGTGTGACTGCCTAAGTAAAACCCCGTAGCCAAACCCCACTCCCCAAACACCCAAATGGGTTGGAAAGGAAGAGCTGGTTACTTCACGTGGGTTCTGCCAGTCAACCCTCACCCAACGCCAAAGGTGCCTTGCTTCATCAGAAAGGTAAACCTCCACTCAAGTCAGATTCACCCAAGATGCCCTGGGTCCAGCTGATCCATTCCCTTTCAACCACGCAGGAAGGGATGTGGTCGCCACCTTAGCACAAAGTCTTCTTTCCATAGCCTCCCCTTTAAAAATAACTTCCCCTCCTGGATTTAAGCACTATCAATAGCCTCCCAGTCCATGCGCTTTCTAGAAGCACGCCCCCCTGAAAGCACAGAGATGGTGGGCCTGCTCTCCCCGTGGCAGGGAGATAAACTCCCTGTGGAGATGCAGCTTCTTCCGCAGTGGAGAGGCTGTGAGGAGAGGCAAGAGGGACCTGGAACCTCCCATGGAGTCCTCCCTCCACAGCTGGTGTATGGCTGGGGGCCCTAGCATCCGTTCTGACTCACAGTGGCCCTGCA
>NW_022111373.1:142368313-142370550 GCF_000313985.2 Echinops telfairi
GCGCGGCAGGCTTTAACCATGGGAGGGAAATGATTTGCCCTCCCCAAGCCCAGAATGGAGACAGCCAGGCCAGCATGGGGAGACTGCCTTCCTCACCTGCTGTACCAGAATTGCTGCACATGGCCGTTATAAGTAAACAGAAACTGGTCTCTCTCTCGTAGGCTGAAGTCCAAACTCAGGGAGCCAGCTCGAATGTTGTTGTACCCCAAGTGCGTCACCAAAACACTGCCTGGACCGCCGTCATCCACAACCTTTTCACTGTTGGCACCACTATTGTGAACCCATCTCATTTGGAAGCGGGAGAAAAAGGCTCTCACTCTCTGTGTTGGTTCTTGGGGAGTGTGTCAGGCTGGGTTGTCTAGAGAAACAAAAACAGTGACACTCATATGTGTACAAATAAGAGCTTTATATCAAGAAGGAATCATATCAAGAAGGTATCCCAACCCGGTCTAACTGAAGTCCATGTGTCGCATGCTAGCCGGATTCCTCTTTAGTGTTCGTGCAGCGGCAGATGGATGGGACGCAAAAAGGTAAAGTGGGAAGCAGGGAGCTCACAGGCCGGTGGGTGCAGAATCGTGGGCTCTCAAGCTCAATGGAAACAAGGCAGGCCACCGACGGCTCTCAGGTCCAGTGTCCCACATAAGCATGGAAGCAGGCTGAGTCCCGCAAACAGGAAGCAAAGGAGCAGAGAGAGAGACAGGGAAGTTGCCAAGTTCTCCCTTATAACAAGGCCACACCCCCAAGGAGGCATCATCAGCAGTGATTGACAGGTTGAAATCCACCCCGACACTTTCATACAAATTTGCGTTGACATAAAATCTAACTGCCACAGGGAGGGTCCTTGTCTCCTTTCAGCATCTCTGGTCCTGGCCCTCCTTGAAGAGTTAGCATCCATCTTCCCCTGGGTCTAGAACAGTGGTTCTCAACCTTCCTAATGCCACAACCCTTTCATACAGTTCCTCTTGTTGTGGTGACCCCCAATCATAAAATTATTTTTGTTGCTACTTCATAACTGTAATTTTGCTACTGTTATGAATTGGGCGACCCCTGTGAAAGGGTCATTGACCTCCAAAGGGATCGAGACCCACAGGTTGAGAATCGCTGGTCTAGAAGCTTCTCCGTGCACGGACCCCAGGTACAAAGGATGGGCTCTGCTTCCAGCTCTTCTTTCTTCATGGTAGTAGCTTCCTCCATCCCTGGGCACTTCTCTCTCTCGTGAGCCCTGGTAAGCAAAAAGGTGATGTAAGCCACAGCCCAGTGAAGCCCCCTTCCATTGCTTCAGGGTACTGAATCCCACCCTTAATCTTCTTACAACTGATGCACTTCTCACATCAGATCACATCCTGGGAACTCATCACATAGTTTCTACCTTACACCATCACAGAAGTCCTATGTTATACCATCATGTAAGCACTATGGTACATTATCACACATCTGCCAGCTTACATCATTACATAGCCATCACTTGCAACATCATATAGCACTCACATTACATCATTACATAACCACATTCCATCATCAAACAACTGCCACGTCACATCGTCACACAACCACCATGCTATATTTTTACCTAAATGCCACATTACATCATTACATAACCGTCACACTACTGAGAATCATGACCCAGTCAAGGTGACACGTATTTTGTGGTTGCTGTTAGGCGCAATTGCATTTGGTTCTGACCCACAGTGACCTTATGCACAACAGAACGAAGCACTGTCCACTCCTGGGCCATCCTCACAGCTGTTCTTATATTTGAGCCCATTGTTGCAGCCACTGTGTCCTTGTTGAGGGCCCTCCTCTTTTCCACTGCCCCTCTACTTCATGAAGCATAACGTCCTTCTCCAGGGCCTGATCTCTCCTGACAGCACATCCAAGTACATGGGATGAAGCCTCTCCATTCTTGCTTCTAAGGGGCATTTTGACTGTACTTCTTTAAGGACAGATGTGTCTGTTCTTTTGGCTGTCTGTCGTACTTTCAATATTCTTCACCAGCACCATCATTCAGACGTATCAATTCTTCTCTAGCCTTCTCTATTCAGTGTCCTACATGCACATGCATAGGAGGACATTGAAAATACCATGGCTTGTGTCAGGTGCACCTTGGTCCTCAGAGTAACATCTTTGCTTTTCAACACTTTAAAGAGGTCTTGTGCCAATTGCTGAAGACAAAGCAGGTGAATAAGCAAATGTGGTGAAGAAAGCTGATGGTGCCCGGCTATCAAAAGATATAGCGT
>NW_022111373.1:142371984-142374222 GCF_000313985.2 Echinops telfairi
AGGAAACTTTACACATGGAGATAAATGGTCCACCACAGTATGGACTGGTTAGGTGAGTTCCCAAGTATGGTACGTAGTCCTGCCTCCGCACTGAATGTGTGAACAATTTGCAGAAGGTCAACGAAATGACTCAGTGGAGGAGCCAGAAATAAAATGATCCCTAACTTCCGCCCAGCCCCCGCATTTCCACACTAAAACATGGTTTGTTTGGTTTTTTTCCTTCCCATAAATAACTTCCAGAGCATTTGCAATTCTGAAGGAAATCAGTATTCATGGCTGCATGATGCTGGTCTTTTCTGCCATTTCTATTTTGTAAATTCCAACAGAGATAAGAGGACTGTTATCTTTTTCTTCTCCTTCTTCAAATTCAGACTTTCCTTCCTCTTCTTGAAATATCCTCAGCTGTAGAAGAACCTCACAACCCACTGTGGCCACCGAGTGGATTCCGACTCACAGCAGCCTGATGGGAGGCAGAGTAGAACTGCTCTTGGGCCCCTGAGACTGCAAATCCTTCTGGGAACAGACAGCTTGTCTTTCTCCCTAAGAGTGCCTGGGGGCTAACCACCTTCAGGTGAGCAGCCACACGCAAGGCAGAGCCCTCTATGTCACCAGCCTTCAATTTACCTCACTGCTGCATCACTGTTGAACATGCTCCGAAGTTCTCTTTTCCTCTAATCGACTGTGACTGACGTATATCTAAGTTGAAATGCCAACAAAACCCTCCAGGCACGTGTGTGTGATAGTCTACCCTATTTATTTGACTTAGGATCCCTGGGTACATGTTAGGCTTGTTAGCCATGAGGTAAGCAGTTCAAAACTACCAGCTACTCCAGGGAGATGAGGCTCTCTATCCCTGTAGAGAGTTAAAGTCTTGGAAACCCACAGGGGACATTTGACCCTGTCCTGTAGGGTCACCATGAGTCAGAATCGACTCAATGGCAGTGAGTTCAGGTGAGTTCTATTCAATAGTGCTGTCAGCTAAGCTCTGGATTGAGAACCATAAGATCAGAAGTTCAAGCCCACCAGCCACTGCACTGGAGAAAGATGAGGCTGCCCCCACAAAGATCAACAGTCTCAGAAAACCTTTCTAGGACCCTGTGAGGCAGATTCGATTCCGCTGCAGTAGGTTGGCCTTGGTTTGGTTTTTTATTCCAGGAAATGCGTGTCTTTCTTCAAGCATTGCAGATGTGTGTGCTAAGCGCATTACACTGAAATTCATGCCACCTCACATTTCCATAAGAGGAGAAGGCCTGGATGGTGCCAAGTTGAGAATGGCAGCTGCCATTCCTTCATGTGCAAAACCAAGCAGGAATTCCAGGTAGAGGAGGAGATGATCCAAGTTCTCCTTCATCAGACAGCTAGCCAAGAACACAGGAGGCGCCGGGCTGGGAGGATGAGAAAGCAGCATCCATCCAGCAGCAAGCCACAGCAAGGCACACGCATTCTGTGAGCGCTAATCACGACTCCCTTTATGGTGACAAGCGCACGTGCTAGAGCATATTGCAGTTGACAACGCCCATTCCAATCTGCAGTTGGACTGCTGACAAGAGCCGGGATCTCTTGGTCGCCATATACTCCACCAAGCTTGCACTTGATTTTCAGTCTCTGCTTCCTCGTCTGTCTGAGCAGCAGCCTGCCTCTGTCTCCTGACCTCCTGGAGAATAAAACAATCAAAGAAATTGCACACACACACACACAGGCACGCACGCATGCAGGGTCCATCGTCCCATTGGCCAACTGCAGTGCAATGAATTATTGAAGATGGCACTTCTAACCAGAAGGAACCCTGGTGGTGTAGTGGGCTAACTACAAGGGCAGCAGTTCCAGGCACCAGGAAGCTTATCACTTCTCTAAATCTTGGTACTGCACCTGTTAGGAGTCCTCCTGCCAGTTCAGACCCAGAGAGGGAGGCCCGATGTACAACAGTGCCTGGTCCTGCTCCGTCCTCACAATCATTCTTATGTTTGAGCCCGTCGATGCGGCCACTGTGTCAGTCCATCTCCTTGACCATGTTTCTCTTTGTTGGTGTCTTTCCACTCTACCAAGCACAAAGTTCTTTTCTATCGGCTGGTCTCTCCTGACAGCGTGTCAAAAGTACATGAGACGAAGTCTCGCCATACTTGCTTCTCAGAAGCATTCTGACTGTACTTCTTCCGAGACAGATTCGATTTTCCTTTTGGTAATCCATGGTACTTTCAGTATTCTTTGCCAGCACCGTAATTCAAATGCAATGATTCT
>NW_022111373.1:142376244-142385126 GCF_000313985.2 Echinops telfairi
TCACAGCTTGATAACCTCATTTGGAGGCACTAAGGAGATCAATAGCTCCCTGGAGGCAGGACACACACTGACTCCCTGCAAGACATTCCTGTGGACAAGACACATGAAGTTATGCTAGAGCCCTGGAGCTGAAGGGACCACGTGGAGACCCCTGCCAGCACTGAGATGCTTACAGCGCCACTGGATCCACAAGGCTTCCCAACCACTGACCTGTGATCTTCCTGCATTCGGCATCATTGTATGCGTTTTGTGAGTCTGAAGAGGACTTTATAGATTGGTATCGAAATATGGGCTTATGAACTTGATCTGAACTAGACTGGGATATTTTCTTAATGTACAATTACTCTATATAAAGCTCTTTCTTACACACATATGCATGTCTATGAATTTGTTTCTCTAGTCTACCCAGACTAACACATGGATACCAAAATAAATCTAAAGCAAACTCTGTGCCACTGAGTTGATACTGACTAAGAGTAACCGTACAGGACAGCATCCAACTGCCCCTTTGGGTTTCTGAGCCGTTTACGTCTTTACAGAAGCAGATGGCCTCATCTTCCTCCCTCGGAGTGACTCACTGGTGTGTTTGAACCACTCACTTGAGCTTAGCAACTCCATGCATAGCCCACGGTGCCCACCGGGCTCCTCAGAGATGTGGATCTGTTGCTGTCAGGTGCCATCATGTGGGTTCCAAATCACAGCAACCTGTAGCGCAACAGAACCAAGCACTGCATGTCCTGCCTCCTCCTCACAATTGCAGCTATGCCTGCGCCCATTGTTGCAAACACCATGTCAATCCATCTCCTCGAAGGTCTTCTTCTCTTTCGCTGTCCCTCCACTTTTCTGAGCACGATGTCCTTCTCCAGGGACTGGTTTCTCCTGATAACATATTCAAAGTATGTGGGACGAAATCCTTGCCTCAACGGAGCATTCTAGCTGTGCTTCCTCCAAGACAACAGACAGGGGTAGAAGAGTCATACTTAAGCAGCAGATCCAAGAGGCAGAACCTAAGACTGTGTAGGCTTCCTGCCCGTGGAGTGAGCAAGGCTGAATGTCTTTGGGCAGGAACTTCACATGCACAGCGGGGTGCTCCAAGCACTTAACTGGGGAGCTTGGTCTACTACTCCACAGAGCTAGGGTTGAGCACCTTCATGTTGAGCCTTATTGAGTGGAGTTCCCCTGGTCATTTATCAGCAGCAGTAAAAGAGCTTGGTAACATTGCCCAAGCAGGGCAGAGACCAGGCCAAGGAGATGAGGGCTAGAGAGAGGCCTACCTGGGCACAGCTGAGAAGAAGCTGTCCTGACCAAAGAACTGTATCCTGAGCATTTCTGATCCTGAATTGTAACCTATTACATAACTTCATTGATAGAGTTCATAATCTTGAGTTCTCTGTGGCCATTACCAGGAAACAGAACCCAACAGAGAAGTAAAGAGTGCCCTGGAAAGGAGAGATTGGAGTCAGAACTGGTAAAGGAGGATGAAAGGTAATCTTCTGGCAGCCCAGGGTATATTTCATATTCTTTCCAGACAGAAGCATAACAGATGTATGAGGAACTTCAGATGAAGATGCAACATGTCAGAAAGGCAGGGTGGGGTGTCAAGGGATGCCTGGGCTACTGTGTCAGGTTTGATTTTCTAGAGAAGCAAATCCAGTGATGCTTGTAGGTGTTGTGTCTAGAAAGAGACTTCTTGCAATAAATGGCTTTCACCGTTGTAGGAGGAGGCAAGTCCGTTCTGGTTCAAGCTCATCAGTCAGATGTGAGCTGAAGGCTTCTCTGACTTGTGTAGCTATGGAGGCTGATGAACAGGAAGCAGAAAGACAAAGGAGGAGGGCCACAGGTTGGTGGATGCAGAGGTAAGTGAGTCCAAGGTTGGCTGAATGAATCCAAGGTCGACAGTGTGCTGATGGCTCCTGTGATTGGTAGGCAACACAACAGGAGACTGACAAACCAGACAGAGTTTCCAGATTCAGGAGAAGGCGAAGGGGGCAACAGAGAGCTCCACTCTGCTCAGAGTATCTGTCTTATACCAAAAGTAACACTTCCAATGGCGTCATCAGTCTGCAACCTGATTGATAGCTTGTGCTCCACCCCTACCTTCTCCCAGGGGTGTCTAGTTGGCACAAGTGCTAACCATCACAGCTACCTTCTTCAGATAATTAATCTGAGGGGTGACTAATTATAGGATGACAGAGTCAAACATGCAAGGCTCTGGTTGTGTGTGTGTGTGTCATAGTTCCAGGTGGAGGGTAGGACCAGTGGCCAGGCTTATCACATTCAAGGAGCATCAGAAAAGCCATGATGTGGCCAGAGAGGGGAGTCGGACCCCATTGTTCGGAGCCTGGCAAGTCCTGAGCATTAGGGGTGTGTTTGTCTACACGTAAGGAAACAACAGCAAGAGTATGGCTGTCTTTATCCCACCACAAATAAGTCCACAGGGGGCCCACCGCTGCGTGTGCAGCCTCTCCAGGCCACCAACGTCCCCACACGCCTTCGACCTCTTGCTCTGCCTCTCCGCCATGTGGTTTTCACCCCCCGGGTGAACGTGGCTGCAATGTGATTGCTGTGCTCTTTGCCCCCCGTCTGAATTCAAGGCAGGGGCAACCTCCACGTCACAAGGAGGGCAGGAGGAGGCTCATATCCACAATGCCAAAGGAACGTCCCCAGAAATCTCCTCGCAGACTCCCCCTGGGATTTCAGCAGCCAGAACGGTGTCACTCGGCCACTCCCAGCTGCCAGGGTGGCTGGGAAATGTGGGGGTGGTGGGGTGTTTGGGGGGGTTTTGTTTCCCAAGCTAGATTCATTGCCTCCTGGAACAAAAGCACTCCTTTGGGGAAGACGGCAGCTGAGTAGGCAGCTACATTGTAACACGCACTGTCCCCCAGGACTGGATTAGCCCTCAGATGACTTTGCCCCTAGGCTTCTGATAAATCGGAGCAGGGTGGGAGGGGGCGGGGTACACTCCTGGGCTTCTCTTCTGGATGTCACTCGAGGCCATGTAGAGGTGTCCACAATTGCCCCTCCCCTTTGTAAATTTAAGTCCGTTCATTTCGATAGGAAGCCATGGGCAGGTGGGTAGGGACAGCAAGCCCTGTGTTTTGAGCACACGAAGTGCAGAGGGTTGCCACTCTGGAGAGTCCCAGGCAGCATAGTCTGTACCCCTCTCGGAAGCCCCACACCACGAACTCAACTGCTCCCCCAAAAGTCTCCTGCTGCCCCGTGTCAGGCCGGGTGGTCTAGAGAAACCGGGCCTGTGACACTCATCCATTGAGAAGAAAGCACTTTATATCAAGAAGCTAGCTCAGCCCAGTTGAACTCAAGTCCGTGGGTCTGGTGCCAGCCAGAATCCTCTTCAGCCTCACGTCACTGCGGGCCAAGGACACAGAAAGGCGAAGTGAGAAGCAGGGAGAGCTCAGGCCAGTGGTACAGACCTGCGTGGAGCCAAGGCCCGTGGAAACATGGCAGGAAGTTAACTCTCAAAATTCGGCAGATGCGTGGTCCCAGCAAGCAGGAAAGCGAAAAGACAGAGAAGGGGACCTTGTGTCTCTCCTATAAAAAGGCCACACCGCCCAGAAGGCATCATCAGGCTGTGGCCTGATTGACAGGTTAGCCTCCACCCCTACACAAGGGCCAAGTGGTCACAAAATCTAACTGCCACCTGCCCCAAAGACGTGTCCTATGCCATTGATCCTGAGATGCATTTGCTCACCAGGTGCATCTTTCTGGACCACTCAAGGGGGACAAATGGGAGTCCCTGGGATAAAGAAATCCATGGATGAAAACAGTGAATAGGCACACTTGCTAATTGAAAGGCTGGCGGTTTGAATGTACCTAGAGGTGCCTCAGCAGAAAGGCCTGGCAGTCTGTTTCCCCAATACTAGTCATGTAAAAGCTCAGTTCTCAGACACCCAGGCGGGTCACTATGGGGTGGAGCCGACTGGGAAGCAACTGGTTAAGGGAGGAACATGCTGCCAATTCAACCATGGCACGATGTCTCTTTTCACCTGGAGTGGTGGGTTTGTACTCTTTAGAAGCCATTCTAAGGAGCTCTGGTCACCCAGTGGTTATGGACCACAGCAATCTGAAACCATCAGATTCTCCAAGGGAGAAACAGGAGGCTTCTACTCCTGTAAAGGGTCACAATCTCGGAAACCCACGGGGGTGGTTCTACTCTGTCCTATAGGGTCTGTGAGTTGAAATCAACTCAATGGCAGGGAATGAGTGAGGGAGATGGCACAGTGGGTTATGCATTGGGTTGCTAACTTGCTGCCCCTCCGGAGGAAGATGAGGCTTCCTGTCCCCATGAGGATGTACAGCCTTGGAAATCCAAAGGGTCAGTTCTCCTGTGCCCCATCAGATCGCCACGAGTTGGAATCAACTCCACGGCAGTGGGTTGGACGGTTTGGAAGCTGCTCGAAGATTAAGACACCAGTGTTTAACCCTACGACTCTTGCGCACAACATAAAGCAGCCCAGGTGGAGTTGTGGGTTCCAAGCTGTGCTGCTAAGCACAGGTCTGTGGTTCGAAGCCACAGAGCGACCACAGTGGAGAAAGGATGAGGCTTTCAGCTCCTGTAAAGTCTCAGGCACCTGTAGGCTTGCTGTGAGTCAGAATCAACTCAATGGCAGTGGGTTTATTGGTTGGGCATAGGCAGAGTCTCCTCACGTCGGTCAAAGCGTCTGCGGTTTTCTTGCTCAGGGTTGGTGAGGCAGTGTTTCTGGAAGAAAACCCATGTCAGGGTTTTTTCTTCTGCTGACACCTGCCAGCAGGCTCAGCATCCAACTAACAGCTAACCTGCTGTGGTGGTGTGGCGGCCGCTGAAGTGCAGGCACAGAGAAGCGCCTCTCAGATCGCCATTTCCCTCTCTATGCCTACAGCGCTGTTACACACCGCAGGACGGACATGGGGGGAAGGGGTGGGGCTAGGAGTCTGAAGTTCAGTCCAAAGGTCAGGGGTGGAGTGGCGGCAGGCTTGCAGAGAGCTGCCAGCCTACCTGAGGTCCTCTCAGCAAAGTGAAGATGGGGGAGTGGATCAGTGCTGAAGGGACCGGCAGTGAGCAACAGAGGAACTGAGGAGTGAGCAAGGCAGGGATGTCGCACATCTTCACGGGGACACGACAGCTGGGCTAAGGGCAGGTAGAATGAGTGGAAAATTGACTAGTGGGTTTGGTCAGAGGCCAGGAGTGGCCTTGACAAAAGGCGTTTCTGAGGTTGGCGTCAGCCTCGTGGGGTGGAGAAGGCCAAAGAGTTTGAGCCAGGTTGACAGGGATGGGAGGGGTGACATTCCCCAGGCATTGCTGAGCAGCTTTCTTGTCTGAGGTACAGAGGTGGCCGTGACAGACATCTTAAGGACACTTCTCTGTGAATCCAGCAGGCGTGGTTGATGGTGCAGAAGAGGACCACGTGGCTGTGCTTCGGAAGGGAGGGGTGTGATCCAGCAAGCCATCTCAAGGGAATCAGGCACAGACGCACACCTGTCCAGGTGCACAGCGCTACCTTGGTGGCCAGGGTGAAGGCTGCCCTGCCTAACTACCTCTAACAAGCTATGCCCCCTCCAAAGACTCAGATGCCATGGGATTGATTCTGACTCTTGACGACTCCATAGGGCAGGGGCGAACTGCCCGTGTGGGTCTCTTGAGACTGTAACTCTTTACGGGAGCAGGAAGCCTCGTCTTCCTCCCTCGGTGTGTCTCGTGGTTTCAAACTGCCAACCTTTTAGTCAGCAGCCCCACTCCTCTTTGAAACCCCCAGCTTGCTCCCATCTGGGGCCTCATTTCAACGTTAACTGAGGGCCTGCAGTGGGAGGTGGTTAATGGCATGTTACAGCTGGCCCGCCCTGGGTGGAGACCCCGCAGTCCCAAGGTGCCTCCCCACTCTGGGGATTAGAAGCCGGTGGAGTGTGTCCCGCCCCGGGCCTCAGACTGGGACCTTTGTAGTCTCCCACAAGTCCCCTGCCAACCCCGCCCCCGTAGCTGCCACGCCAGCCGCAGAGCGCCCCGCCCCATCCTCCATCCTCCATCCTCCATCCTCCATTCTTCTGCGCTCCTGGACACCACCTCCAACGTGGCGCTGCCGACTGCGCATGCTCGCCCTCAGGGCTCCCGGGCGAGGCGGGGCGGGGCCGGGCTTAGTGACGCCATCACGCACGCCCGGGGCGGGCTGGCGGGGCGGGGTCGGACCGGACCACTGCGCCACGTCGGCTCTGGGGCCGGGGGCGTGGCTGGCACCCGCTGCCGCCTGTGGACCCACCCGCTTAATCCCGCCAGCCGTCGCCGCCGCAGCCACCGTCGCCTCGATCGTTCCAGTCCGCGCCATGTCTTCGCCTCCCGAAGGGAAGCAGGAGACGAAAGCTGGACACCCACCAGCCGGTACTATCTCGTTCCTCTCTCCTCGCGCGGTCTCTCTGCCCCGCTGACCCAAGGGCGGGCTCGAACCCGTGGACCCCCGGCCCGGGCAGGGGCTCCACAGGGAGGTCCGGCTCCCGATCGGTCCAGTCCCGGGCCCTAGTGCCCCGTGGAGACCGGGATCTGCCCGGTGTGGGAAGGACTGCCCCCACACCCATGCCCACCCGGTTTCTTAGAACCCGGGAAAGAGCCCGCCGTGCCCGAGGGATGGACGGTGAGAGGGGCGCGCAGAAGCCCAGCTGCTCAACTTTAAGCAAGCACACACCTGGGGGGGTCGGTGCTCCGGGACAGATACATATGCAGACGTAAAACGAGCAAACAGAAACCAACGGTTTTAGTATCCTAGACCCATCACAAGGGGCTCTGGTGCGTAGTGGTTACGAGTTGGGATGCTAACCTAAGGTACTGTGGTTTGAAACCACCAGCCGCTCCGCAAAAGAAAGAGGAGGCTTCCCACTGCCTTTACACTCTGCAAACTCCGCAGGGGCACTTCTGCCGTGCCGTTAGGGGCACTGTGAGTCAGCTTTGACTACATGGCAGTGAGTTTTGGGGGGCCAGTACATTTCATGTTGACACAAGATCTCCTAAAGCGTGTTTCTCTCTTCCCTTAAAAAAAAAAAAATCATCAGTTCCTCAGTAGGAGGGCGTATGCCTCCCCACTTCTTTCATATCCACCTTTCGGCCCAAGTGGTTTATCCCAGCAAGTGCCAGACTTCTGAGACAAGGAAGTGAAAGCCAGAGAGAGCCGTCTTTGGTAGAAAAACTGAATCTCAGCAACTTTCACCCTGCTCCGAGCCTGGCACCTGTTGGGTGCTGTCTCAGCTGTGCAAGCTGCCTATTTTGCTGTCTCCTGCCCCTTTTGAGTGGCAAGTCAGCCATATGGAGAGACAGCTGGCCAGAGAGACAGCTGGGCCCCAGGAGCCAAGTCACCTCACCATGTGGGCTGCCTGCAAGCAGGGCTCTGTCTTCATAGCACCTGTTTGCCATGCACACTCGAGCCTCCAGCAAGAGAAACCCGGCATTTATGTGTTTGTCACAGGGAAGCCCACCGCCATCCACTTGATTCCAATTGGTAGTGGGACAGAGGGGGAACTGCCCCACAGGGTTCCCAGACCTAACAGAATCAGACTGGCACACCTTTTACCCTCCCATCTGCTGGTGGGTTCGAACTGCTGACCTGGTGGTTAGAAGCCCAGTGCTTCCCCCACTATGCCAGCAGGGGGCTCCTGAGTTACAGTTCAGTTACACTCTGTGTGTCCCTACTCCCTGCAGTCTCATCCCTGTTGTTTGACAGCCCAGTGGGAGCAAGTCCTGAAACGCCCATTACTCTGGTGAAGCGTCGCCCGAGGTGTTGGAAACCTGTAGAGCCAGCCCTACCTTGTCCTACGGGGTTGCTGTGAGTCAGAATTGCCTCAATGGCAGTGAGTGTGAGTTTGTTTTTTCCGTCCGTTCAGCGGGGTGTGTTACATGTTGGGCTGCTCACCACGAGGTCAGCAGTTGGAAACCAGCAGCTGCTGGAGGGAGGAAGATAAGGCTTTCCACCCCCGTAAAGTGTTCCACTCAGAAACGCACAGGGGCCCTGAGTTCTCCATAGGGTCCGGGCACTCTGATGGTGTCAGTGAGTCAGGGCCAGGGGATTTCCTTTTCTGCTGGGGCAGCCTCCCACCCCCACCCTCAGGCAGCTGCAGAAGGGCCAAGCAGCACGCCATTATGTGCACTTCTGCACCTCCCGGGCCAGGTGCCCACAGACCCTACCGCTCCCCTGTCCCCGGGATCATGTGTGGCTTTTGGTGGAGATTAAAAGAGATCCATTCAGAGTCAGTGATTACTCGCAGGACAGGGGAGTCCCGGCAGAGATGCTAACATCAGAGAGGAAGCCCCAGAGCCGGCCTTCGCCGAGAAGGAGCGGGCCTTCATGCCGTGGACACTAAGGAGGCTGTGCATGCCTGAGGAGCGGAGGCCGCCCTTCGGGGCTGGTGCCTCGGTGAGCTTGGGTTTGAAGTCTTAAAGCATGGCACTGGACTTCTGAGCTGCAAGGTCCTGTGAAATGCCGGGGTTTGCACCAGGTGGTCTTCCTCTGTGATGTACCCCCCTCGCCCCCAGGCAGGCCTACAAATGAATGCCCCCAGGTGATTTAGCACATCATTTTAGCCTTTGGGGGTCCTGACTCGGGAGGAGGAGCAAGCCATTAACAGGCCAGATGCTCAAGGAAAGTTTGGAGGTTTGAGCCCACCGACGGGTGCCTCAGAAGAAAGTCCTGGCGATCTCCTCTGGGAAAATCCAAACCACATTCACTGTGCTCCAGTCGATGTCAGCCCACAGCGACCCATGACCCCAGTGACAGGGCAAACCTGCCCCTGCGTCTTTCCATGCTGTACCTCTTTACGGGAGCAGAAAGCCCCGTCATTCTCCCAAGGAGCAGCTGGTGGTTTCGAACTGCTGGCTTTGCGGTTAACAGCCCAACATGTGCCCACTGTAC
>NW_022111373.1:142385272-142393884 GCF_000313985.2 Echinops telfairi
GTGTGTGTGTGGCTGCTGCCACTGGGCTGGAATCAGGACCCCAACAGCTGGCTGTGGTGTTAGCCTGGGCGCCGGGCCTCACAGGCAGTGGGAGTTAGCAGCCATTGGCCCCTGCATGGGACCAGGCCTGTTGCCTCTATGGATCTGGAGAGCAGTGCACCCATGTGCCGACCACTCCGCAGTGACCCACTACAGCCGTCACCTCCCCACTAAATCCATGTCACTGGCCGGGGAGCCGACCCAAGCTTGTGTCGCAGAAATGCTCATAAATGTGCAGTGTCCCCACCCAGGTGCTCCTGATTTTACGGGGGGCTCCTCTGAATGGGCCCCCGCAGGGCCGCAGTTACAGCACTGGGCTGCGCTCTGCAGAAAGATGGCTCTCTGCTTCTGAAACCCTCTGGGGTGGTTCTGATTTGCCCTGTGGGCTCAGTGCTCTGCCCTGCGGGGTCAGTCGAAGTTAAAATTGACTTGACCACGGTGGGTTTTCGCAGTTTCTTTGAAAAGTGCGAATGGACTTCCAGAAGTCCATGGGAAATACCACTGCCTTTGAGCTCCGTTTTTTTCCACCAACTGTTGGACCACCTGCCCCCCTCCCCCGTTTCTTTAAGAAAGATTCCCATGATACAATAAAATTGGTTGTATTTTGTTGAATTAAAATGAGACCTTGATGTCTCATCTTTTTTCTGATACTTGAGGACAGCTCAGCCCTCTGCCCTGTTAACCACCAGGTTCATAAATGGGGGCCAGGGGCCCCAAAAGGTTGGGGGTGCTGACCGTTCCCAAGACCCCACCCAGCAGGCAGGCTTCGGGTGACCGGGCCCCTCTGTTACTGGCGGGGGCCGCATCTGTCTTTTCATTATGTTGGCCGTCCAGGAGAGCTATCAGGCCTCACCCCAGTCACTGTCGCCGACAAAGGTCACAGAGAACAGGGCTGCCCGGTTTGGGGTGGGGGCGGGAAGGTGTTCCCAAGTGATCATGGCCTCCAGGCCAATGACCTGCAGGACTTCTGAGGATGGCTCTGGTCTCGTGTAAACTCCAGCCCCTGTCACCTCTGGTCCCTGTCACTTCTGTTCGTGTCCTGAGCTGTGTAACAAATGGTGACACATGGGGTGGCTGGGCCTGATGGAGACCTTGCTCAATTCTGGTGACTGGCAGGGCTAGTCTCTCAGCGGGCTCTCTGTGAGGGGTCTGCCCCAGCCTTCCTCTGAGCTGCTGGCTGCCCTCGCTTCGGATCTCTGCCTGCCTCCTCCATCACATGTTGTAGTGTTTTCTGTCCGGCATGGGTCACCAGCCAGAACGAGGTGTCAGCGACTCCCCCTTTCAGTGAGTGCCCTGTCATGTGGCACCTGGGCCCCGAGGAGGTCAAAGGCCTGGGGCATTGGCCGCGCGCGCCCTCACCTGCCAATGGAGCAAGCGTCCTCCTCAAAGGGCCGAGGGCAGGCGGACAGAAGGCCCTTCTGCTGGACAGTTCAGAGCTCACTTTGTTTTCCGAAGGAGCACTAGTGGGCTGTAGCCTCGGCTTTGAGCTGTAACTGAAAGGTCATCAGTTCAAACCTACCAGCCGCTCTGAGGGAAAAAGATGAGGCAGTCCGCTCCCATAGGCTTATGGTCTTGGATCGCTTTGAATCAGAATCAGTCCAATGGCTCTCACTCAGCATGTTTCCCCCTCCTGACTTAGGTGTCCCAATACGAGGACCCGCCTGCAGCCTATGAGTGATGTCACAGAGGGCTGATGGCACTCACTGTCCTGGAAAGCCATGGGTGAGGGGCCTAAGGGGCAGCCTGCCTGCGCAGAGCCTGCTCTCCCACCTGCTGGCACCCTCCACCTGTGCCTCTATAGCTACTGCTGCCTTGCTGAGAGCAAAGCAGACTTGAAGCACTTACTGAGGAAGATCAGAGACCACAGGCTTCAGCATCAAGAAAACAAAACCCGCTTGACTGGACAGTAGAGAACATCATGGCCGGCATTGGAAAGACCGGGCTGCCAAGGCTTTCGGCTAACTCAAGTCTGCAGTCGATGACCATGGCAGCAGAATCAGAACATCAGATGGTGTATTGTCCTGGGCTGCTGCAGACCTTAGCACAGTGCTTCCCAACCTCCCTAATGCCACGACCCTTTCATACAGTTCCTCACGTTGTGGTGACCTCCCCAGCCATAAAGTTATTTTCATTGCTACTTCATCACTGTCATTTTGCTACTGTTATGAATCGGGCAACCCCCACAGGTCGAGAGCTGCTGCCTTAGAGCAGGCGTCCTCAAACTGCGGCCCACGGGCCACACGTGGCCCGCCGAGGACATTTGTTTTTTTTTACTTCAAAACAAGATATGTGCAGTGTGCATAGGAATTTGTTCATAGTTTGTTTTTTTGGTTTTTTTTAACTATAGTTCGGCCCTCCAACGGGTCTGAGGGATAGTGAACTGGCCCCTTGTTTAAAAAGTCTGAGGACCCCTGCCTTAGACTGTTAAAAATAAAGGTGTCTCCTGAGGGCTAAGGTGCTCCTGACCCCAGCATGGGAAAGTTGGGCGTTGAACAAGGAAGGCTGTAGAAGAATCGGTGCATCTGCAAGAATTGCGGTGCCGGAGAAGAATATTCAAAGTACCATGGACTGCCAAAGAACACACAAATCTGCCCTGGATGGAGTACAGCCAGAATGCTCCTTAGAGGTGAGGATGGGGAGACTTCTCCTTAGGTGCTGTGGCAGTTAGATTTTGTGTCACTCGACCCTGTGTGAAGTAAGGGTGGGGTCCAACCTGTCAGTCAGGTCACAGCCTGATGATGCCTCCCGGGGTGTGTCCCCTTTCTCTAAGGAAGACGATGAGAAAGCCCCTTCTGCTCCCTGACCCTTCACCTTCCTCCTCGCTGGGACTGTGTCTGCCTCCAGGGGTGCCCCCCATGTGGGTGGGCTGCCCCACCCTAGGAGCTGATGCCCTGCTGCCTTCCCGGTGACCTCCCAGCCTGTGCCCCCTGCAGCACCCTTCCCCTCTGCATCACGGAACAGAAGCTACGTGAGTCTGAAGGGGGCGCTGACTAGCATCGGCCGCATGGACTTAAGTTGGCCTGGACTGGGAGGTCTTCCTGATATGAAACTACTTCTTGAAAAAAAAGAAAGAAAGAAAGAAAGAAATTACTTCTTGATATATAGTTCTTCCTTGTGTGGTCCTATAAGGACACTGATTTTGTTTCTCTAGACAACGCAGCCTAACAGAGCTACTCTGGACATGTTACAGAGAGACTGGTCCCGGGAAAGGACATCAGCTTGGCTGAGTAGAGGGGCAGCCACAAAGAGGAAGCCTAGCTGAGATGGATTGACACACAGACTGCCCCAGTGGGCTCAGATAACATGAGGGATTGACACACAGACTGCCCCAGTGGGCTCAGATAACGTGAGGACCACTGTGAGGGTGGCACAGGGCCAGGCAGTGCTTCATTCTGTTGTACGTAGGGTCGCTATGAGTCAGAACCAACTCACCTCTGCTTAGCAACTTGTAAAGCTTCGCGGACCCCTGGGGATAAAGGGCATTATCACCTTCTCTGCACAGATAGAGGGCGGGGGCACAGACAGAGGCACTCCGCGCTTTGCCCATCCAGAAACACACAAGGCAAGGCTGAGGTTGGGACCTGGTGGTCGGGCTCCGGCCTCTGCTGTTACTTCCTCTGAGAAGGGGCCTGTTGCTCTTCCCTGGGGAAGCTCTGGTCTGAATGTTGGAGCAGGTGCGGCTGCTGAGGTTGGACCTGGAGTCCCTCCCAGAGGCACCTCGGAAGAAAGACCTGGCAATCTAGTTCTGAAAGAAGAGCTCTGCGGCCCCGTGGGACCCAGGTCTGCTCTTCTGACTCAGGAGCCGCCAGAGTTGAGGTCAAATGCGGTTAGTTGGAAGAACCCCGCCACTGCAAGAATCTGTTCGGTTCCCTACCCGCCCGCCCCAAGTGTGTCTCGTCAAACTGCTTATTACGGTTGCAAATTGCCAAGATCTGTGTACAACTCGCCCTGCCGCCTGCTTGTGCAGCAGGAAGCGTTGAGAGCGAGTGAGGAAACGTCTGGAAGGTGCTGTCGCATTTCACTGGCAGCACCGCAAGTTGAAATGGACCTGTCTCCAGCCCTGAGTTATTACTGTCATCAGCCAGCGTCTATTGCCGCGTTAATCACCAAACCTACTGTGAGGCATTGATGGAGCTGATTGCTTTTATGAAGGAAAGGAAATGGCAGAGTGAATGCCAAGTGACGTGGCAAAGGCCGCCCGCTGGTCCCTGGGAGGGAGGGGCAGGAGCATCTCACGAGTCACCTTGACATTGGTCAGCGCTGCCATTGCCTTCAGCCATGCAGGTCTTTTCATTGCTGGTCCGTGTACAGAACACACCTGCAAGTGATCAACCCTCAGCACAGGTTGAAAGGATTCAGAGGCTGCGTGTGTGTGTGTGTGTGTGTGTGTGTGTGTGTGTGTGTGTGTGTAAGTGTGTAAGAGAGAGAACTGAGTGAAGGTTACGGAGCAGATCCATGTTCCCTTTAACAGTCCATATCCACTTCGTTTCATCTCATTGACTGCTGTCCCCACAATGAAACTAACTGACCTCTCCCCCTTGGGAGGAAAGACCAATCGAAAGCTAATGGTAACAGCCCACTGGATTCACGGACCACACAAACAGCAGTCTCCACAACCCTGAGACCAGAAGACCTAGATGGTGCCCAGCTCCCATGCCAACTGCTCTGAAAGGTTCCCCTCCCCAGGTCCTGGGCAGAGTGGGAGAGAAATGTGGAACAGCTCCAGAGGATAAACAGGCCCGGGTTTACTGGTCATCTCAAGATGGGGGAACAGAGAGATGGCGGCGCCCTTCACCCTTCAGCTCTGGAACTGAGCTCAGGCTCAGTTGTTTCTAAGCGGGCACTTCGATCCTTCTCTGATTGGCCTGGGAGAGATGGAAGAGCCCCCGGGTGGGAGAAACGGCAGATGCACCTGGCTGCTCACAGAGTGGTCCACCCAGAGGCGCCCCAATGCCTGCCAGGTGATCTTTTCCTGGAAAGCTTGCATCCTTTGCAATCTTGGGAAGCACATTTCCACTGCGTCCTACGTGAGGCGGCCACTGGGCAGTCGCCACTAGGTGGAGTCGGCTCACAGGCAACCAAAGGCTGTTTTAAAGACTCAGCAGGGCGGTTCAGGCTTCTCTGAGCCAACACTCAGAACTCTGAGCTGAGTGAGAAACGCCCTCACCTTACTGTTGCATTTCATTTTCAATCTCCATTTCCCACAGCTCTGGGAGCTCTTGGTTCAGAAACAACAAAACCAACAAACCTGGAAGTGCTGGATCCCGTGTGCCTTTGTTAATCCAGGCTCCCAGTGAGAACAACCCTGAGGGACCAGAAACACAAGGTGGAACTCTCACCCCAAACCTGCCCCAGCCGGGGACTCTGGCCTAAAGCTTGGTGCTCAGGCCAGATGTTCCGGGGGAGAAGGAGGAAAGAGGGCCAGCCTAGCAGTAGGATGCCAACATGGGCTGCTTCAGCCTGGATCGGGCTCCTGAAGGATATGTGAATGCAGGCCTACTCTCCAGTGGGCAGGGAGTGTGTATTTACAGCTTGGTCCGGAAACTTCTATTCTGAGAAGTCTGGCATCTCGAAGATTCTGGACACCCAGACTCCGGATCTGGCACAAGTATTTCCAGCCTCTCTCCCAATGCCACTGTCTCCTCCTTTTGCCCTGGGGTCCCCAAGCGAGGCCCTGCTGGAGACAGGCTGCCGCCCTCAGTCACCCAGCATCAGGACACAGCCGGCCTGGCCCCCCAACAGCCTCCCCTAACAAAGCAGCTGCAGGCTTTTACTTCCGGCCTCCATTTCCAAAGGTGTAGTGGACCGGACCACGGGGCCCGGAACTACTGGCTCAAAGCAACCCTGGAGCCCTGGGCTCAGTCTCTTGGGTGTTTTCTGAGCCCAAAGAAGGGAAATCCCACAGGCCAAGAAAAAGGGATCCGGGAATCCAAACGGGGGACAAGAGCAGTAAGCAGACGTTGCTCAGTGTCGTCACAACCACCCTGCGTGGCGGAGGGACTGCATTTGTTTGAACTGCCGACCTTGGTTTAGCAGCCTAATGCCTTGAATACTCAAAAGGAGGAGCGCATGGGCCTTTGTTTAGGCCAGCACTGCACTCCCTCCCTGAGATTCCAGAGTGCATATGCTGTGGTGGGTCTTCCTTGTAACACAGTATCAACGTTGTATCAGATTAAACCATAATGAGCTGCCCCTCCCACCCACTACGACAGTTGAGGACAGGAAGGAGTTAAAACCCTCATCCATCCCTGGTGGGGTTGTAACAGGGTGCAGTCCCAGTGGGAACCTATGTACTGAAGCCTCTGGAATGAACAGATGGCCTAGCAGTCCTACCTCTCAACACCACAGAGAGCCAAAAACACAACCACCCTTGTGTTGACACAAATGAGAGCCCTGGGGGCGTAGTGGCTACACTTTGGGCCACTAACCTCGAGGTCCGCGGTTCAAAACCAGCAGCTGCTCCACGGGAGAAAGACAGGGTTTTCTACTCCCGTAAAGAGTTACAGTCTCAATACCGGACAGTGTAAGACATGACAAAATAAATTATCAAGGGTTCATGAGGGAGGGAGGGGAAAAAATGAGGCCCTGATGCCAAGGGCTCAAGTAGAAAGCAAATGTTTTGAGAATGATGAGGGCAACAAATGTACAAATGTGCTTGACACAATGGATGGATGGATGGATTGTGGTAAGAGTTGGACGAGCCCCCAATAAATGGTTTTTAAAAAACCAAACAAAACCAAAAAAGGAGTTACAGTCCCAGAAACCCACAGGGGCAGCCCTGCCCTGTCCTGTAGGGTCACTTGCTAGCAGTGAGCGTTTTTGGAGCGGACACAAAAGTACATACGGGTCTGTAGGTGCTGTCGGGCCTGTTCAGATCCATAGGGACCTCGTGTACCGCAGAACCAACACTGCCTGCTCCCGTGCATCTTCACAAGGGTTACATATTCCTCTGTGTCAATCCATCTTGTCAAGTGCCTTCCTTCTCCACTGCCCGCCCCCCTTTACCAACCAACCACGATGTCCTGCTCCAGGAACTGATCTCCTGATACCGTGTCCAAAGTAGTGTGACAACGCCTCGAAGGAGCATTCTGGCTGCACTTCTGAGACAGGTCTGTTTGTTCTTCTGGCAGTCCATGTTGCTTTCAGGCGTCTTCACCAGCACCACTGTTCAAATGCATCCATCTTCTTCGTGTGAATTCAGTGTCCAGTGTTCACAGGCATATGAGGCAATTGAGAATACCATGGCTCCAGTCAGGTGCACCTTAATCCTCAAAGTGACTTGTACTGGGGCTTCAAAAAGTTCATGGAACAATTCTATTATCTTTTAATACTACTTTCCCACCAGCTGCTCCCATGAGGGAAACATGGGGCTCTCTACTCCCATAAACAGCCTTAGAAACCCCCAATGCTAGTTCTACCCTGACCTATAGGGTCAATATGGGTCGGAATCAACTCTCTGGCAGTGAGTAAGTGCTATAAAAATGTTCATAGCAATAGTTCATAATACTCCGAGTAGAAACAGCCCACATGTCCGTTAGGTGGTGAATAGACGGTGAATAAAGTGGCCTATATCCCCCTGTATCCATGCAGCAGGGTACCCTGCAGCAAGAAGGGCTGAAGGCCCAATCAGGCTGCATCCATCTTGACTGAGCCTGGCACTCCTGTTGAGGGCAAGAGGTGCCCAGTGGGTGATGGGTTTATATGAAACGGACAGACTTTGCAAGTGCACAGGGGCAGGAAGAGGCCCTGAGTGGTCAGAAAACCCGGAGATTGCGGTTCAAACCCACCGAGCATCTCCTCAGAAGAAAATGCAAAACCAAACTCACTGCCATCAAGTCCATGCCAACTTACAGTGACCTCATAGGGCAGGGTGGAGCTGCCCTGTGGGCTTCCAAGACTGTTACTCTGACGGGAGTGGAAAGCCTCTTCTTTCTCATGAGGACTGGCAGGTGGTTTCAAACTGCTGGCCTTGCAGTCAGCAGCCCCACTTGTACTGCAGCCCTAGGCCTCCTCCGAGGGAGAAAGGCCCAGGTGACGTGCTGCCTTCAAGGTGATCGCGAAGCAGACCACATGGAGCGGTTCTCCTCTGTGACTGGCTTGCCAGGCGCGGGCAGCGGCAGCCCTGCCCAGAGGCAGGAAGTCGATGACTAGTGGTGGGTGTGGGCTTCCTCGTGGAGTGGTGGAAAACCCCTGTGAATGTGGGACAGCGACAGGAGCATGCTCATGACCATGAACACAGCATTCCAGACAGGTGCATTGTGTAACGAACATGTGGATAGTGTGTGTGTATCTGTTGGTGTGCATGATGTGTGTGTGTGTGTGTAGTATCCGTTGGCGTGTATGATGCATGCGTATATGTATCTCTGATGCTGTAGCCCTTAGGGACCAGAAACACAAGGTGGAACTCTCACCCCAAACCTGCCCCAGCCGGGGACTCTGGCCTAACGCTCGGTGCTCAGGCCAGATGTTCCGGGGGATAAGGAGGAAAGAGGGCCAGCCTAGCAGTAGGATGCCAACATGGGCTGCTTCAGCCTGGATCGGGCTCCTGAAGGATATGTGAATGCAGGCCTACT
>NW_022111373.1:142393984-142412581 GCF_000313985.2 Echinops telfairi
TGTCCTCAAGGGTCGCCATGAGTCAGAATCAACTCGACGGTGGTGCATGTGGCGTCTCGGAGCAATCGTGATAAGCGGAGGCAGAATTCGTCGTAGTCACACCCACTCCAGGGGGCCCTGGGGACACAGTCGTTCTGCTGCCCAAGTAGGGGGGCGGCAGTTTGAGCTCCGCGCAGGGATAGAGGCCTGGCTATTGCTTCCATGAAGGCAGCGGCTGTGGGCCCTCCAGCCAGTTCCCTTTGGTGGCCAACCCTGTCGGTTCCCTGCTGACCTTGATGGAGCCCGCCGGGTCTGTGTCTCTGGCCTGGTCGCCATATCACCATCACCAGCAGCTGTCCCCTCAGACACTGCCGCCCTTCCGTGATAGGTGGTTGTGCAGCCGGGGGTCCCGGGCGGACGGACCCAGCCCAGCTGCTCCGGCTCGCACAGTGCTCACCCCCTGCCCTGTGTTCCCATTGCAGTGAGAGCGGGCGGCATGCGCATCGTGCAGAAGCACCCACACGCTGAAGGCCGGGAGAAGGACAAGGACGACCAGGAATGGGAGAGCCCCAGGTGGGTGACCGTGGGATGCAGGGCGGTGTGTCTGAGCCCTGGCCTGGGCTCGAATGCCCGGCCCCTGGCCCACTTATTGCGGAGGGGGCTGGTGCCCAGGCGAGAGGAAAGGGCCCTGGAGCAGGTCCCTCACCCTACCTGAACCTGATTGCCCCACACTGCTGCCATCTCCACCATCCCACACTCCACCTCCTTTCTCTTTACTATCCCATAATGCTCCCTACACCCCATACCCTGTGGTGCCTTCACCTCTCCCCACCATGCCTGCTATTCCGCACCCCCTCCATTCGCAGTTCCCCTGCCCCACACTGCTCACCCCCCATCATCCCACCGCCCCACCCCCAGCCCTGGCCAGACCTGTCTCGGTTGTTCTTCACCGTGCAGGGTAGCTGCAGACAGGTTAGCAAATGGCCCCCTGCCACCTTCTCTGTGTCCCCAGGGGTCACCTGTGTCAGCTGAGTGACAGTAGATATGAGTGGCGGTCAGCTTGGGTATAGACTGGCTCTGTCTGGACACCTCTGCACAGTGCCCTTGGGTCTTTGGGACTCCTCCTGCGGGTGGGCGGGCACCGGGCAGAGCACTGCCTCGTGTCAGGCGTGCCCACTCACCAAGGCACGCAGGCCTTCCCTCAACCCGGGGCCTGGAGTGGCCCCTGCCGAGGGACAGAGCGCTGGTGTCCAGTGTGACAAGAGTGGAGTGCCCTGCCCATCCCCAGTGACCCCTGTGACCCTGAGAGCACTCACAGGGACACACCCCTGCCGCCCCCTGAACCCCACTGCTCTGAGAACGCAAGACCCTCACAGGCCCACCAGCGCTCCGCCCCAGGGACACTTGTGTGCGGTCACAGTGCGCCCACTCAGCAGCTGCATTTACCAGGGCGAAACCGTGTCGTGGCAATGGGATGGTTCAGTCCTGAGAGCCGGCTTAGGGAAGGCATCGGGTTTGAGAAACGTCCAGAGTTCTCAGTGTCTGTCTTTGCAGGTTGTTCTTGGAACGCCACCGCCTGCACATCCCCACATCTGGAATTGTGGGGGCCGTGCTCTTCCGAATCTAGAAATGGGGGCTTTGGGAGGGTTGCCACAACTTTGGGAGGCAAGGCCTGGCAGTTCCCCTGTGTCAGCAGCCAGCGCAAGACCCCTGGTCACCAGGCTGAGCTGTGGGCGGGCGCTGCCGTCACTGAGGCTCAGCTGGCAAGACAATTGCCTGGTTCGGCTGCTGACCAGGTGGCTGAAGGCGTGAGTCTCCCAAACTGTCAGCCCTCAAATGCCCTGTCATGTGGGCCGCCCACTGTCATCTGCCCACACCCTCGTCCCCTCATGGGGTAAAGTTTAAGAACCTACACTCTTCATGCCCATTCAAACAAGGTTTGACGTCACAAGGGAAGCTGGGCTGGCAGAGTTCAGCACCAGGCATTGATTGAAGTCCCAGTCAGCCACGAGGTACAGGGGAGGTGACGAGAGGATCAAAGGAGAGCCTTCCGAGGGCTCGATGACCAGCAGGTCAGGTTTGGGACAGGGCTGGAGAGAGGGCAGAGAGAAGGGCACTTAGGAGCAGGCCTGTTTGCCATCTGACAGACCAGCAGAAGGGTTAACTTCTGCCCATTTGCGTAAGAAGAATCAGAACTCTATAGAAACCGTCAGCGCCAGGTACTGAAGTGTGCGTGGGCTCTCGGCATTGCATAACAGAAACCCCTTAGATTACGGTGAGATGACAATCTCTCTCCAGCCAGAGAGCCAAGCTCACTGCCAGAGTCGCTTCTGACTCACGACAACCGTACAGGACAGAGGAGAACTGCCCCTGAGGGTTTCCCAGGCTGTTGACCAGAACAGAAAGCCTTTCTCCTGCAGAGCAGCTGGTGGTGTTGAACTGCTGACCTCAGGGATCACAGCCCAGTGCATAACCACTATGCCAGCAGGGCTCCACCACGTGGTTTCTGTTGGGTGAGGGCACATTCTCTCCGGGTGTCTCTGTGGGAGGGCACGTTGTCCCTAGGGGTCTCCGTGGGAGGAGGCCACAATCCGGGGGCCGCAGCTGCCCCAAGTGCAGGATGAACAGGCACAGCTTTAGCAGCAACTTTGGGAAGACCGTGTTCCCACCATGTCTGCACGTCAGGGGGAGTTTTCCCGGTCTCCTGTGTGTGATACGTTCCTTGGGAATTCAGGTTTCTCTCAGGGGCTTTGATTTCCTCTGTCCTGCGTAACAGGAGCACACCAGAGGACAGGCACGTCGCCTCGGGGCCCGGAGGCCAGCCCCTGCCTCTCTCTCCCCTGGCATCTAGTGGCCTGACCCTTCTACAGCTGTTCCTGTCGGGCCCTCTTTCCACATCCCGTCTCTTCTCAGAGGGCTCTGGGGAGGGGCCTACAACTCCGACCCCGACAGCTGACACCCACCATCTGCAGAGAGAGACCCTGCCTCCCAACAAGGTCTCATCACAGGGACAGGGACAGGAGGAAGGACTTCAACACAGCTTTAGTGGAGACACAGCTCCGTCTGTTACCCGCAACTCCCCTTAGCCTGTGAAAATGAAAGCCCTGGGGCACTCCGTCTCATAGGGGGACCCTGTAAGTGGTGTGCAGCTGCCCCTGGGGGTCCAGCCTGGGAGCTGTACCGAGCCCACTTCTGTCTCCTGCAGAGTGGATGGTGGATTCAAACCACTGACCTTTCAGGGAGCAGCTGAGTGCTTAACCACCGCACTACCAGGGTTCCTCAAAGCCCCCAGACCAAACCCACTGCCATCGGGTCCGTTGGCACTCACAAGGACCCTATAAGATGGGCTGGAACTGCCCCTGTGAGTTTCTGACAACCAGGCAGGCGACGGCAGCGTCTCCAGATGCAGTGGCAAGTGGCTTCGAACCACTGACCTTACACGCAGCTGCACAACGCTTAACCACTGCACCAGCAGGGCTCCAGCTGTGAGCTGGGGGGGAGAGGGCTTCCGATTGTTTGTGACAGATGACAAGGAGGCATGTGAGGAGAGTGATTACTAGTTGGGTGCTGCTGCCCTGGGGGCAGGAGTGGAGGGGCTGCCCCGTGCTTTGTCCCCTACTCCACCCCAGCTGCAGATTTGGGAAGGCCCCTCTCTGTGCCGCCTCTACCCGCCTCTGCCCCTGTCCTGGACCAGGGCACCAGCTGTGACAGCAAGGCCGTTGCCATCATCAGCCGCCACCGTGTCTCCAGAGGCTGGCCTGGCTGCCAGGAGTGAGGCAAGCCACTGCCCACAGTGGGCCCGGCCCAGGCAGACCCATGGGCACCGCATAGAACTGCACTGCGGTTCTGTGCCTTACAGACATGTCGCATTCATGACAGTGTATTTGCACTGCTGGGAAGAATTGCTTGGCACTGGTGGCAGGTCACCTGGAGGCTGAGCGGTGCCCAGTGCCCACTCCCCGCCCCCTATTTTATCGCTTTAGAAGCATTAATCCTGGGTCCCTCTCAGCCTCCTGCTTTTCCTTCCTTTCCATCCGTTTTGTTGTTCGTCGCCTGTTTGTGGTCACTTTTTCTCTTGACTCCTCCTGTGAGGATGCTGTTTCAAAATGGAAAAGGCTGCCTTTCGGTCCACCTGCCTGCCCTTTCCCCATGCCCAGAGACTCCCAGAACCCCTGTAACCACGGGCCAGCCGGCTGCGCTCCAGCTCACCTCAGTGCAGCAGAGCTGATGAGAAAATACTTGTCACAAAACACACACCGGCCACACGGAGAGCTCACTGACACTGATTGTACTTCCCAAGCGGCGCCCACTCTCACTGTCCTTGTTCAGTGTCCCTTCCCCCTCCTCCCTCTGGCAACCTCTGACCAGTTCAGGCTCCTATGTGCTTCTGCCTGGGACCCACCACCAGCCCAGCTGAGCTCAGTGGCCCTGTGTGCTCAGCCATGCCCCGTCCACCTGGTGCTGTGCAGTGAAGGCGCCACCTCTTGGCGACCGTGAGAAGTGCAGGCGCGATGTTGACAGACTGGCTTCCGTTTGCCTTGCAAGCCCCTCCTCCTTCAGGGCTCCAGGGGGTTGTCCGACAGAAAAAGCAGACAAACTGCCATCGAATCCTGGAGTCAATGGCCACTCGTAGCAACCCTGGAGGACAGGCTAGCACTGCACCTGTGGGTTTTGGAGACTGAAACTCTAATGGGTCAGACAGGCCCGTCTGTCTCTCGAGAGGGCTGTTGGGCTGGCTGGCTTTTCATAGATAGATTGTCCGGTCTGACTTCCCAGTCACCGCTGGGTGGACTTGAACATGCAGCCCCCAGGACTGTGGGTTCCCAGAGGCCTGGAAGCACTGTCCACTCCTGAACCAGAGTCGGACACATCCAGCCTGACCTGCTGTCACAGCCACTGTCAGTGAGCCAAAGGCAAGACCCCCTGGCTGTGGGGAGGGGCTGCCAACCTCAAGGTCAGCTGTTCAAGCCCACCAGCCACTCCAGGGAAAATGATGAGGTTTTCTACTCCTGGGAAGGATCCAGGGTTGGCAGTCTGCTGATGGCTCCTGGGATCGGTGGCAACGCAACAGGCCCGTGCAGGACCCAGATCCCGCAGAAGTGAACGAGGTTCTCCGCGTGCTCGAGCTGGGTTCCTGTAAGGGCAGCCTGAGGATCTCCAGTGGGCGGGGTGCAAAGCGGTGGGTTCCCCACTGTCTGACCTCACAGAGCAGATACTTCTCAGAAGGTGGGCGCCAGCAGCCTGAGCAGTCCAGACCAGAGGAAACTGCCTGAAATAAAGCACACGGTCCCTCCAGTGGCCAGAGAGGGCACTGCAGCAGCGGGTTGGCTATGAGTCAGACTCCACTCAGCAGTGGAGCTGGTTTGGTTTATATAGATCTTACGCTGCGTGAGCACACATTTTGACATTTAAAATTAACTTCGTATGCAACTTTAAGCGTTGTGTTGTCAGAATTAAAGTCCTTCACCTCATGTCACTCACTGCCTTGGAGTTGAATCCAGCTCATGGTGACCCTATAGGACAGGGTAGAACTGCCCCCTGTAGGTTTCCAAGACTGTAAACCTTTACTGGAATACAAGGCCTCATCTTTCTCCAGCGGAGCTGCCGATGGTTTTGAACCTATGACCTTACAGTGATCAGCCCAACGCATAACCTAACCTGTTACTGAGTTGATTCCAACAAAAACAAGGCTAGTTGACGCTTTCGGAGGACAGCAGCATAGAAAATACGTGCCCTCTGGCAGGACACTCCTTTCAGGAGCCCCAGCACCGACACAGCCCCGACCCATAAAGACCAGGTTTTTCCTGGACACTCACACTGGCTGCCAAACTCAAGGTCAACTGTTCAAGCCCACCAGCTCCGCCTTGAAGCAGATGCCTCCTGTTGGGCATGCGGCTACCTCAGTTTTTTGTAAGTCGCTGCCCGTCCCCTCTCCACCTTCTTGCACAGTCGCACAGACCCATCGGCCCTGTCCATGTCAGCCTCTAACCTCTGCTGTCTCGTGGTCGAGCCCCGGCCACACTCCAGCCCCAAGCCTCTCCCCACAGGCTCCTACCCCCTCTGGTTTCCATGGTGATGACTCACTGCACCAGCCACACAAAGGTTTCTGGCTTCCAGATTTCTCCCCATGTCCACACGGCTCCTCGTGTGTCCAGAGTGTGCTCCAACTGTGGGGGACACATTGCCTGGCAGTGGGACTCTTCTTTAGCAGCCCTGGTAGCACAGTGCCTCCACGTTAGGCTGCTAACCGCAAGGATGGTAGTTGGAAACCACTAGCCACTCCAACGGAGAAAGATGAGGCTTTGTACTCCCATAAAGAGTTACAGTCTTAGAAGCCCCTATAGACAGCTCTCCCCGTTCCTATAGAGTCTCCATGAGTTAGCATCAACTTGTCAGGGAGTGAGGGTTCTCTATCCTGTAACCTGTGACCCCTGAGAAGCTGGGGCCTTGGGATAGTTTGTAGAGCACTCCAGGCCTGTGTGGAGTCCCAGACTACCCCCATCCCCCAGTGCCAGGAGGCAGACCCTGGGCTGTGCCCACTGCTGCGTCTGCTGCTCCGGGCACCCCACCAGACAGTGGTTCAGTGAATGCTTTTTACAATAAATGTCCATTGTTAGTGGGCGGTGAGCACTTATTATAAACCGGTGGCTGACTAACACTGCATGTTACTAAGACGCCCCGGCGGTGTGCTCGGAGTCCTGGCAGTGCAATGGGGTACATGTGGGTCTGCAGTTGGATTCCACCAGTCCCTCCTGGCGAGAGAGATGAGCTTGCTGCCCCTGCAGAGGTCAGCATGTGGCTTTGGAGACCCAGAGGGTGCTTCTCTGCCGTAGAGGGCAGCCGTGAGTCAACACTGACTTAATGGCAGTGAGTTGACGCTGTGGCTGTTAACCCCAAGGTCCGCAGTTCGAACCCACCAGCTGTTGCTGCAAGGAAAAGGGAGGCTCTCTGCTCCTGTAAGACTGGCATGAGCGGGAGAGGGGTGAGCTCAGCTGCCTTCCAGGATCTCCCATCTGACAAACCTACGCAAGGCCGCTCTGAGTCGGCAATGACTTGGTGGCAGTGGTCTCCTTGTCATATGCCATTGTTGTTGCCGATAGGTGCCAACGAGTTGGTTCAGACTCAGAGTGACCCTGTGCATCACAGAGTGGGACTCAGCGCCCACCTCACCGCTGTTAGGTGTGAGCCCCCTGAGCGGCCTCTGTGTCAGTCCTTCTTGCCAAGGGCGTGCCTCTTTCCTGACCGAGCATGATGCCCTTCTCCAGGGACAAGAAAGCCTTGAAAACCCCAGGAGACAGAATCCACTCGCAACCAACGTTTTTAAAAATTATTATTTGGAGCATATCTGCATAGGTTTGCTGTTTGCATAATTTCTCGTTAAAGAAGTAACAGCCTTGCGGTGGGCCTCAGGAAGCCCGTGGGGCTGAAAGATGGTGGGGTTCCCCACAGTGTGTGACGTCCTCTTGTGTTGCTTTGTACTGGGAACAGCTTAGAGTGGGACTTGGACCTGGAAGCCCACCCACTGAGGCCTGCGGCAACACCAGGCAAGAAGCTCGCCCTGTTTGCAGGCACAAGGCGGGGCCCTAGGGCACAGCTGAGAACCGTTGCACCCGGATCTGGGCCACGTGTCTGCTTGTCTGCTGGGGCGCAGGCCTTCTGCCTGGAGAGCAAGCCCTCCCAGCAGGTCCTTCCTGGTCCCTTAGGACCCTGTCCAGAGCCGAGTTAGGATATAAAGGCAGGCCTGTTGCCAGCGCCTGCCATCTGGGCCAGTCAGTGAGCACGAAGCCAAAACAACCCAAAATCTTTCATCTTGCCTTTGCTTAAGGCATGCCAATGGCGTAGTGGTTACAAGTTTGGCTATGGCCGCAAGGTCAGCAGTTTGAAACCACCATCCACTCCTGGGAGAAAGGGGACTTTTTACTCCCACAAAGAGTTACAGGTTTGGAAAGGAAAGGAAAAATCTGGTTTTCCATCTGCTGAACTCGGAAGTGTTTTAAAGCTTCCCCGTGGGAGAATGCGTATCAGTCAGCCTTGTGAAGACACAAAGCCACAGAGGCAGCGAGAGGGGAGCTTGACCTTGAGGCCGCCTCCACCAGGGACCTGGTGCCTTAGCCAGGGACCAGCCCCCTTCACCAGTGACCACCCCCTTAACCGGGACAGGGCTACCTTAACCAGGGAAAGGACCTCCTTAACCAGGGACAGAGCCTCCTTAACCAAGGACAGGGCACCTTCCAGTTGGGGTTTGAAGTGGCCTCCTGAGGGGACTGGATGTGGGCAGATGGTCAGTGACACCACAGGCTCGGTGGAGGGCAGTGTTGTGTCCACTGCCAAGTGGGGCCCTCACCCTGGCCCTGCCACACACTGCTTCTCTGGAAACTTCCGGGGAAATACTGAGCGCACGCCCCTGATCTCACCAGGAAGGGCAGTGCGTGTAGCCGGAGGACTCCTTGCTGCTCTCCCATGGACCGTTTTCAAAGTGGCCGTTGGCAGCTGCGGGAGAAAGGGTCCAAGGCCCCGGGCCTTCTCCTGGGAGCCAGGCTCCCCCAGAGCTCAGGGAAGCTGGCCTGGGCACCCGGCCCCTGCAGGACTTCCCCCCTGTCTTGTCGTCATCAGTCCGTCTGTCCTCCATGGCCTGCAAGCTCAGCTCAGCAGAATTGGTCCACCTCTTCCCCAGGTCTGGCCAGCTGACCGGCAGCCAGTGCCCCTAAGGGTGGGTGACCTCTTTGCTTGCGTGGTCGGCCTTCTGGCCCAGACGAGTAGCGCTTTGCTGACCAGGTTGTGAGACAGTGGCGGTTCTGTGGTGGGATCCTCGTGAAGAAAGACTCTCTACATGGACAGACGGATGGGCGCAGTGGCTGTGGTCCTGGGCATCAGAGCAGTTGTGTTGGCGCAGGCCCGGGTGCCGTGTGGCGCAGTTGTGCATGGGGTCGCTACGGGACGGACTGGTCTGGGGCCCCCAGCAGCAACAACGATGAAGCGGTCCTGTTTGGTTCCCAGCCAGTGCACCTCAGGCGTCACCACCCGCCACTTGTCTGTGTGTGCATGCGTGCATGTATGTGGCCATGCCACCGTGACCCAGGCTCCAGCAGAGCTTCTCGACTCGGACTGTCTGCTTCATCACTCAGCCAGAGAAAGCCCGAGAGTTGCACGACCTGACCAGCACCAGGTTGGGGTGTGGCAGGACCCAGACAGGCAGTCTCTCCTCCCCTTGTGCTGGGGGTTGTTTCCCCAGCAGCGCACAGCAACTCTCCAAAGAGGAGACCAGGCAACACCCTGAGGATCCGCACCCAGGTCCATCCATAGCCGAGCTGGGGCAGAGGGTGGGCCATGCCCGAGTGATTGTCTCACGGCTGCTATCTACGGGATGCTTGTAGCCTGCTCAGTGACATGACTGTCACCTGTCACTCCCTGCCATAGAGTCACTCCAACTCAGGGTGCCAGGACAGGGTAGAACTGCCCCTGTGTGATTCCAAGACTGTAACTCTTTACGGGGCAGAAAGCTTCACCTTCCTCCCGCAGAGAAGCCTTGCAGTTAGCAGCCCACATACAACGCACTACGGAGGCCACCAGGGCTCCTGACGGTCACCTCAGAGAGGTCATCAGCCGAGCCAGGGTCTGAGCAAACACCGGGTGTCAGAACCATTCTCTGCTGGGCCGCAGTGTAACCCCAGGGACACTTTGAAGCCTTCTCAGGGCTTTATTTCGAAAGGGTGGGGGGGCAGGAGCGATATGTCTGGCTGGTGGGACAGTCACCTATACACAGCCTTGACCTGCATGCCCAGGAACCCAGGCCCCGCCAGGCTCTGCTCTGCCCCCATCCCCCCGCACATGGGGTCCAGCCTCTCAGACTGCCGGCTCATCCCCTGACCGTGGAGGAAGGGCCTGCATAGGCCCATCAAGGGCGGCCACAGTGTGCGCTCACACACTTCGTGCTGCAGAGCCAAATGGTCCTTTGCCCAAAAACCCAGGATCAAGTTAGAAGGAACTTGTGGACAGGTTTGAATCTACAGTGCGGTCTGGCTGGGGAAGGGCACCCGTGTGCATGTAGATGACTTACTTTAAAACTCTGCCTCTGAAACTGGAGACAGAACCCAAAATAGAGGCTGCCTGGCCACATGCTCATCTCCGAAGCCAGGGTGGGCCAGGAGCCGAGCCCCCTGTCTGCACAGCCGAGTCCAAACCCAACCCCAGCCACCTGCTTTCTGTGGCACCGTTGAACATGTGGGTGCATCTCTCTATGGGCCATTCCCCTGTCCGAGAAACAGGGACACCGCATGAAGGGTCCAGGGCTGCCCACCCCCATGCCTGGTCCTTCCGAGTGGCCAGTCAGAACAGCTGTTTCTATCTGAGGTCATTCTCCCACCTCAGAAAAGAGCCAGTGCAGTGACCCATCCCCTCTGTGAACAGCTCCCTCTGAGGCTGGCAGGGCGCGTGTCAGGAGAGCTTTGGTAGATTGCACCTGAAGCGGGGCTCCTGGAATCAGGTCCAGGGTGCTGGCACGGGAAGGGAGCTGTGGCTTACTGCTCACCCCGAATGTCGGGCTGCTACTGTGCTTCGCTGTACAGGGCCAGGTGTGTTTGTAGTGTGCTGGCGTGTCTGTGTGCATGTGCACGCACACCCATCCCTAAATGTCCCATGTGGTAGCACTTGGTGGTGCTGCAGCTGCTGTGTGGTTGAGTTGATTCCAATTCACAGCGACCCTGTTGTAGGACGGGGTAGAACTGCCCGCGTGCATTTCCAAGACTGTAACTCTTTACAGGAATAGAAAGCCTGGTCTTTCTCCTAAGGAGTGGCTGGGTGGATATGAACCTCAGACATGGCAGTTAGCAGCCAGCCACTTACCCAGTACAGCACCCAAGTCAAACCAACTCAAACCCACTGACATCAAGTTGATACTGACTCACAGCCACCCTACAGGACAGGGTAGAACTGCCCCTGTGAGTTTCTAAGACTGTAACTCTTCATGGGAGTAGAAAGCCTTGCCTTCCTCCTGAAGAGCGTCTGGTGGTTTGGAACTGTTGACCTTACTGTTAGCAACCCAACATGTTCCCACGTGGCCTCCAGGGCTCCTGGTGCCCGACCAGGCCCACTCTGTTCCCGCCAGGGACTTGGAGAGGAGCGGGCAGAGTGGTCAGTGTAGGCAGTAGACTGATGTCTTCAGAAGCTTCCAGTCCTGGATTAAAGATGGGAGAAGAGAGGCCCACACAGCTGGGGGGAGTGGGGCGGTGGGCAACACAGCTGAAGGTCAGGAAGTGGCCCAGGACTGGGATGGGGGTGGAGGGTTAACGTTAAGCTGGTTCCAAGTCATGGGGACCTGTGGCTAGAAGGACACACTGCCCAGGCCTGCACCACCTCCCTGGCCGTTGGTGAACTTGAGGCCATGCTGCTCACCATCCCATCGAAGGTGCCCTTTCCGAGCTGTTGCTGTGCACAGGGTTTTCACACGTTGGTCACCAGGCCTTTCTTCTTAGTCTGCCACCGACTGGGCACTGGGCTGAGCCCTGCCCACCATGGCTGATCCTGCTGATGTCTGACGTGCCAGTGGCACCGCAGCTAACATCACAGCCACACGCAGACCCACTCGGTCGGGTGCTTGGCAGATGGGTTGGGGCCGCCATCTGGCCCCTTCTGCCTTGCATGCAGTTTGCTCACACCGAAGTGGGGGTGGGGGGTGATCCAATCAGACAAGCATGGGGGGGCTGTGTTCACCATTCCATTTCCTGGGAGAGAGGCCTGTTGCTTCTTCAAAACAACATCTGTTTTCATCAGATTAGATAAATCCTCAAAGCCGCCGGCCCAGCTTGGAGAATCTGAGAAATGTAGGTTAGACCCACCCCGGAGTCCTGATGGAATTTAAAATGCCTGTACTGAGCCGCACTGCTTCTGCAGGCAGGCTCTCTGCCAGCTTCTGTCTGCGAGGTTTGTTCTCTGAGCGCCTGCCCATTGCCAGGTGCTTCGGAAACATCTTTGCTTGGCAAATAGAATGCCCGGTGATGTGCAGCCTCCCTGGGCAGCACCTGCACAGCTGCAGAAGCACTGCCCACAAGGACCCTCAGAGAAGCGGCATTGCTGCTGGACACTGTGTGAAGAGGCCGCTGCCAGGTCTACCTAGAGTAGATGCCCAGGGGAGAGAACACCCCTTTTAGGGGACTCTAGGCCAGAAGACCCCGACTGATTGGCCAACACCAAATAGACACTGTTCCCAGCTACAAAGACACTGGCTCTGGTGTTGCCAGCCAAACTTGCTGGGCTTTTAAAGCCCACTTTGGTGGGACAGGGGACGCACTCTTGGAGGCGACTAGAGTCTCAGCCTGGAGCTGACCAGAGCCAGAGGGGCTTCTGCAGTGTCCCCAGCAGCTCCCACTGAACCAGCTAGGATGGCCTGAGCAGCCCAGCGAGTTTGAGAACACCCAGAGCCCCACCCCCGGGCATGTGCGGGGTGACAGGACCACTCCTCCTTGCTCTCGGGACCTTGTTCCATCTCCATGCCAACACGTGATGGCATCTGAGATCAGGATGCTTCCCTGTCCAGACTCACTGGCACTTACTGCCCCAAGTCCATAGCGACCCTAGAGGGCAGGGTAGCACTGCCCTTGTGAATTTTCCAAGACTTAACTCTTGAGGGGCAGGAAGCCTCATCTTTGTCCCTAAGTCAGCTGGTGGTTCCCAACTGCTGACCTTACGGTAGCCCACTTCACCGGGCTCTCAATCCTATCTGTGAACTGTCTGACCAGGCCCCAAGGAGCCTGCCAGCACAGTAGGTCAGCAGGTGGCTGCTAACGGAGAGATTGGCAGTGTGAAGCTCTGCAGCTGCTCCGCAGGAGAAAGCCGAGTAGGGGCCCCTGTGGGCCTGCTGTCTTGTAAGACCACTGCCAGTGGAATGGGCCGCAGGCCCTGGAAGAAACCCTGTATGTCACAGGCCGCCTGGGCAGACCGTGTACACTCGGCCCTGCCCTGCCAGCTGTCCCAGCCTGGCGAGGGCCCTGAGTAAAAGGTCTTGAAAAAGAAAAATCTAAGCTGGGCTGAGGGGTCTTCACCTTGACCTGCCCTCATGCCTCTGCCTGTCTGCTATAAAAAAAATAATAATAATAAATCTTACTCCACCTCCTACTTACCCTGTATAAAACCAACAATACAGCCAAGGGCTAGTCTGAGCAGCTCAGTGAGTCCGTGTGGCTTGGCCTCATTAAGTTCCCGGCATCCCGTGAGGGTTTGGGGCTTTTTCTCCCTTCCTCTGGATGCAAGCAGATCCGGGAAGGTCCTGGGGAGTTGGAACTCTGCCTGCAGCCAAGCAAAGCTGAGGCTCTGGTGGTCCTTAAAAGGACCCTGGGCTTCAGCGAAGCTGGGTGACTCACTCGGGAGGCTGGGGGGATGAGGTTGAGGGCAGGAGGTGTGGTGAAGACTGCCTGCCAGCCAGACCGTGGGACCACCTCCAGCCCACCTGCCCCTCACAGCACTGGGGGACCTCCTTCAGCCCTGCCCATCCACGTGATAAGAGAAGTATCTACTCCTTCCTCTCCCCCCCCAACATAAATGCAAGGTCCAGCGCCTTCCAGTGTTATCAAGGAGAGTGTCATCCTTCCCCTCCTATTTTGTATCTCGAGATGCCCAGGCCCTGCTCCTGGGGAAGCTTGCTGCCCCTGCCCTCCTCTCTGGTCACTGTGTGCCCTGGCACCCCCTCGGGCACTGCCCCTGGCTGTGTCTCCATATTGTGAACCGGCTCTGGCCTCCCAGTGACTCGAGTGCCGGCCCACCTGGGGGCACACCCCCAACCTACCCTGCTCAGGCAGCAGGATACAAACAACAAGACAGGAGAATGGGGCATTTCACAAGGAAGCCAACGTGTATTGGGTCCACAGCCCGGCACTTCGGAGGGCCCACCTGCAGGCGGTCTAAGTTCTTGGTGTCTGGTGACCTCACCTCAGGTTGGTGCCACACTCCACCCTCGGTGAGCTCAGGAGGGTCTGCAGGGTGACAGGGAGTTAGCGGCGCCCCCTTAGGCACTTGGATGGCTCTGGGGGGGGGGGCGGCGAGGCTGGGCAGGGGCATACCCCTGCCCCCCAGGGAAGCCTCTGTGGTGATCACACACACTGGACACAGCCTGCCCCTTGTTTAATTGAGGATTAAACAAAAATACTCCTGCGCCAAGAAGGAACCGAGTTTCAGCAAACCTGTACCCCACTTGTCTGGGCTGACCTCAGGAGTAGAGGGCTTCACAGGACACCAGCCCCCCCACCAGGTGATTCCATCACCCGTCTCCACCATGTACCCCTTCCCTCAAAGAAGCCAGAACGGCCACTGTTGCCAACCTTGCCAAGACCCCTAGGCCGCACGCCCCTTTGCAACCGTTGTGTTAGGGCATTTTCCTTTCTTGTTTTCCAGCCCCCCGAAGCCAACTGTGTTCATTTCCGGCGTCATTGCCCGGGTAAGTGCCCTGCCTTTGTGGAGGGGAGTGGGTACAAGGCCTAGGATCAGAGCTGGCTGGGAGCCCCTGGTGCCCAGCATGTAAGGCCACTTCACAGTTTGGCATTCATGCCACTCAGGGCAAGCAGATAGGGGCTTTCTCGGTTTCATTTCCGTAGGCAGGCATTTAATGAGGAGTCACCTGCGGGGCCTGCTGCTGGGCTGAGTCATAATAACCCCCTTGGAACTGCAAACTGCCTGCCTTTTCTTCCACCTCACCCTATATTTGAACTAACTGCTCCTGCCACCCCCCAAAAAATCTGCCATTGAGTCTATTTCATCTCATAGCAACTCTAGAGGACAGGATAGAACTGCCCCCATGGGTTTCCAAGACTATTAACTATGAGAGTAGAAAGCCTCATCTTTCTCCTACAGAGCAGCTGGTGGTTTTGAACTGGTGACCTCACAGAGTCCAATGTGTAAACACTGCCGCTCGGGCTCATTCTATAGTAACCCGGGGTCCTCAAACTAAAGGCCAAAGGCCAAAGGGAGTCTCCGTGGCCCACGATCTACAGATGTGATGCATTTATAAATTGGGGTGGGGGTAACAGTCAAAAGAGAATGAAACTAAACTCAGCTTTCCACATCTGGGAGCAGTTTTACTGGGATGCGGCTGCCAGGTCATTCCCGTGTCACCTGCATGCATTTCTGGGGCTGAGATGGGAAAGACAGGATGACCCTAAAATCTGGACCTCTGCAAAAAACGAATGCCCACCCCTGGCCCAAACTTATGGCGTTTGTTAACCGTTTACCTTCAGAGAAGAGCCCTGGGGTGCACCAGTTAGGCGCACAGCTGCTATGGGAAAGACCAGCAGTCAGACCCACCGGAATTTACCAAGTGTCCACTGGAGAAACACGTGGCAGTCTGCCCAGGTTTCAAAATAAATAAATAAAACTCCCCTGCATTCAAGTCTGTATGCCAACTCATAGTGACCCTCTGGGATCGGCTGGAACTGCCCTGATGAGTTTCGGAAGCTGTAACTCTTTATGAAGAGGAAAGCCTCTTTCTCCCCTAAGCGTAACCACTACGCCTCCAGGGCGCCCCACACAGCCTGGGGATGCCGGTGGGCAGTTCCACTGCTGCCCTCCAGGGGCGCTGTGGGCCAACTCTCCGACAGTGTGTTCGTTGCCTTTGCTATCTGGAGGCTCCGCAGCCCCGCCCCGGCTCCGAGCTGGGGGCTCCGGGGCTTCGGGGCTGCTGTGCGAAAACGACGGGCCCCTCTGCTGCTCGGGAGCCGTGGGCCTGTGGCTGGGTTCGACCAGCCCGGTGCCCCGCCCAGCACAGCGAGCCCAGAGGCCATTCCCACGGGGAGAAGGCCGCCCCGCACAGCCCCACCCCTGCCCAGCCACGGCCTCCAGGCGCCTTTGGAGCGTTAGGTTGGACTGTTGTCCCTAAGCCAGATGGCCGCTACACCTCGTGGAGAAAGAGTCACATCAGCGGCCAGTTCCGTCCAGAGGCTTGTGGCTGCCCCGCCTGGGCCGGGGTGCTGGTCCCGCCCCCGCCCCGACCCCCAGGCAGCCTAGGCTCCCTTAGCGCCCCAGAGCTGAAGGCCTGTGTGCATGTCTCCGCAGGGTGACAAGGACTTCCCCCCGGCGGCCGCGCAGGTGGCCCACCAGAAGCCGCACGCCTCCATAGACAAGCACCCCCCGACCCCCCGGAGTCAGCACATCCAGCAGCCACGGAAGTGAAGATGGGGCAGGCGCCCCACCCTCCGCGGTAACCCCGAGACGCGCGCCGCCCACCCAACCGCCAGCCCGGAAATCCAAGACAAAGCAAAGCCCCGCCCCTTGCCTTAAATTCCCGGGGGGCTCCCAGCAATGGAGGGGACCCCAGGCCTGTCGGTCCGTGGGAGGATCAGCAAGGGCCTTTGCCGCCTGGGTCTTCATCCACAGAAAAATTGGGGGCAGAAAAATCTCTTAAAAAGCCAGTTGCCGCGGAGTCAATTCTGGGAGACCCCGCGCGGGACCGTGTGCCAGGCTTCTCCGAAGATGCGCGGGGCTCTGGTGGGTGGGGTGCGCTGTTTGCAGCCAGGGCGTGCCCTGGTCTCCCTCGGCAGCTCCAAGTCCACATTCCTGCAGTCCCAGTACCGAAACATGTGGGTCAGCCTGCCTGCACATTCTCCCGGGCCTCCTGCCACATTCTGCAGTGTGCCTGCCCGGGCATGGCTCACCTCTCCACACCGCCCAGAGCCGGCCGCTGCCCACCGGTCTCTGCTGCCGGTCGGCAGGGCTCCTGTGAGCAGAGGCTGCACTCAGCCTTTGCCAGACAGCTGTAGAGTCACGAGTGGGCTCGCGCCTCGGCCACCCACCTCCCGCCGCCCCGCAGTGTCAGCAGTCGATGTGGCTATGGGTCCAGAGGCTGTTGTCTCTGCTCTTGGTGCACCGACACCGAGTGTCAGGCCTGGCCGAGCTAGCCGTGCATCCCCTGCCCCTCTGCTGCAGACACCTAGACCACCTTCCTCTCTCGCTTTCCAGCTAGGCCCCGGCCAAAGATGCAGCGTAAGCGTGCTTCACACTCTTCCATGTGTCTTTGGGCGCTGGGTCACTGATCACAAAATGCTGTCTTTTAATGAGTTTATCGATTGTGAATCTCCAGAATCATAATGATTAATAAATCTGCCGCATTTCCTCTTGGGCTGGTGCTTCCTTCCATATGCGGCTTCCAGAGGTGGATGCTCTAGGCCAACAGACAGACAGACAGACAGACATGCTCTCACCACCGGTTTTCGAGCAGCCCCCGCTGGGGGCTGGCCCCTGGGCTCAGTGGAGGGGGGGGTGCCCCGTGAGGCTGGCCCAGCAGTCAGCCCTTTTGCTCAGAGGTGCCAACCATGTCAGAATAACCATGAGCAGGTCAGAGGTCCACCTATAACCTCCTGTATCTCCCCTTCAGGCTGCCCACCAATCCTCACTGTCACTCACCTGGTGTGACCCCTTTATCTCCCCATCATGCTGCCCACCCTAGCACACAGCAGAAGAAAGCCCTTCCCGCCCTCACCATCGCCCACCCTGTGTTGGCCGTCATGGACTGGTCAGTCTGCCTCACAGAGGGCCTGCCTCTCACACCAGCAAGGTCATTGGTGTTCAGCATAGCTTCCAGGCTGAGACCAGGAAGAAAGGCGTGGTACTTCCCAACGAATGACCAGGGAACACCATAGAGGGACAGCAGCTGCCAGGCCCCATCACAGGATGTGTGATTCAGGACAGGCGGGCGGAGCCTGTGGTCTCAGGCAGAGGTGACCAGGATGGACGGACAGCACTGACCATATAGCCCCACAGGAAGGAGACAGCAGTGGGCAGCCATTCAGGCCAGAGCCTGGGGTGCCTACTTAGCCTCGCAGAGATGCTGTGGAGCATTTGATAAGGTGAGACCCAAGTTTGGGGGGATGGAAATGTCCAGAACCTGCCAGGCAGGGCTCAGTGTAAGAGAACATACCAAGCTTGATCTCCTTTTCCGGAACTGGTCTCTCCTGATGACACGTCCAAAGTCCGTGAGACCAGGTCTCTCCACCCTTGCCTCCGAGGAGCATTCCGGCTGTACTTCTTCCAGGACAGATGTGTTTGTTTGTTCACAGTCCATGGCACTGTCAGTATTCTCCCAGCACCAACATCACATGCATCGATCCTTTACTCTTTCTTACTCAATGTCCAACTTTCACATGCAGATGGGGTGATTGGAATACCATGGCTTGAGCCAGACACCCCTCGTCAAAACTTCTTTACGACTCATAGCGACCCTACAGAACAGAGTAGAACTGCTCCCGTGGGTTTCCAAGACTGACTCGTAATGGGAGCAGAAAAGTTCTGCAGAAAGGCTGGTGGTTTCAAACTACTGCCCTTGCTGTTTGCAACTCAAAGCATAACCACTACACCCCCAGGGCTCCTGGAATGGCCTTCCAGAATAAATTCTTTATTCACTCTTGGGCAGTGGTTTCACCGCAGCTGGGATGGGGGGAGGGGGGAGTGTGTTTTTGGATCCCAGGGGCCATTTGTCAATGTCTGGAGACCCTTGTGGCTATCCTGCCCTGGTGTGGGGAGAGTCTAGTGGAGAAAGACCAGGGGGCTGAACATTCTCCCATGCACTGGAACTGAGCATTCTCCCAAGCACTGGAACAGAACATTCTCCCATGCACTGGAACAGAACTGAGCATTCTCCCA
>NW_022111373.1:142412876-142414185 GCF_000313985.2 Echinops telfairi
AGAACATTCTCCCATGCACTGGAACAGAACTGAACATTCTCCCGTGCACTGGAACAGCCAGGTGGGAAGGTCAACTGTGCCAAGGTTGTAAACCCTCCTGGCCCAATGCTTATCACGGAGAAACCCTGGTGGTACAAAGGTTAAGCGCTCAGCTGCTAACTTTAAGGTCGGCAGCTCAAAGCCACCCCTCCTCCCTGCAGGAAACAAAACCTGGCCCCCATCAAGATGACAGCTAGGAGTCCAGGGGGAGGGGCAGCTGTACCCTGTGGCACACAGTATAACCGATCATCATTGATTGGGAATTAAAGTCTCATTTCCCTCATGCTGGAATCATGCAAAGAAGTCCCTGCCTTTCTGTGACAAGGGGGACAGTAAGTGGGGGCCGCTGGAGTCACCCACACGGATGCATACCCTCCTGGCCCTGGAGCAGAAAACAGCCAGCTATGCCACACAGGTGTGCTTCCAGGCGCTGGGGCACTGTCGGCTAAGAAGCCTTGGTCTGGAGGTCTGGGGAGGTGGGTCTACAGCTATCCAGGACACAAAGGAGGGCAGACACATGTCACCCAGTGGTCTCCCAACTCGGTCACCTGGGGTAGGCAGGACAGACGCTCAGGCTTCGGGTCAGCTGCTTCAAGGACCTCAGCAGTCTTCTGGAGACTGCTTTCCACAAACGTAGCAGGTTTCCCCAAG
The DNA here is from genome assembly GCF_000313985.2 of Echinops telfairi. Classification (NCBI taxonomy): domain Eukaryota; kingdom Metazoa; phylum Chordata; class Mammalia; order Afrosoricida; family Tenrecidae; genus Echinops; species Echinops telfairi. Next base: position 142,413,567 of record NW_022111373.1, read on the forward strand.
CAAACCACTTACACCCCAACCTGACACCCCCCCACCCCCACACACACAGCAATGGGAAAACGGGTGTCCGTTAGGGGTGGGTTTGTGTCTTCCCCCAAAAGACCTTCAAGTCCTAATCCTGGGAGCGGGGGGGATGACGATGGAGCACCTACCACAACCTTGTGTTCAGCACAATGCTTAAGCCGCTGCACCACCAGGACTCCTTTCAGATGGCGTCACATCTGAGCTGGGTGGGACCTCATCCAACACGGCGAGTGCCCTCATTACAGGAGAAGAGACCCAGGTGCCCACTGGGAAGAATGTCCTGTGACCAGGGCATGCCCAGGACTGCCTCCCCCTCTCCCCCCCAAAGGGAGGACATGGGCACGGGCGGCAGGTTGGCCCCAACACCTCCGGAAGGAGGCCACCTGGCCCACACCTCAGCCTCAGCTTCCAGCCTCCAGCAGCAAAACCCAAACCAAACTCGTTGCCTCGAGTCGATACCGACTCACAGGGACCCCAGAGGACAGGGTAGAACTGCCCCGGTGGGTTTCCAAGACTCTAACTCTCTGCAGGAGTAGAAAGCTTCATCTTTCTCCCACTGAGCCCCTGGTGGTTTTGAACTGCTGACCTTGCCGTT
>NW_022111373.1:142414667-142422021 GCF_000313985.2 Echinops telfairi
TAAATCAGGACTGTCCCACCAAAAGCGGGACGGCTGGTCACCTTAATCATATGACAAGTTTTCAGTGCCAGAGATGAAACTGCGTAGAAGCCACAGGCTTGGTCACAAAGTCCTGCTTTGTGGCCCATGATGCTGCCCCTCCATAGTCAGTTGGCTACAAATGTTCAGCTTTCATCACTTCCTACTGCACTACTCTTTGAGGGGGCCACACCCCTGCTGGGGAAGCCCCGTGTGGTTACAGAGGGAGCTCTCAGTAAGCTAAAAACAAACAAAAAAAACCCTAACCATCATGGAATCCATTCTGACTCATAGTGACCCTACAGGGCAGGGAGAACTGCCCCCGTGAGTTTCCCAGACTGTAACTATTCACGGGAGTGAAAACCTCATCTTTCTCCCACAGAGCTGGCTGGTGGTTTCAAACTGCTGACCTTGTGGTTAGCAGCCCAATGAGTAACCACTATCCCACCAGGATTCCAATTCTGGTCACTGAGGGCAATGAACATCCCATGTCTCATATGGAAGGAAAGCAGGAAGGTGGGAGGACATTCAGATGTTCGTGACTCACGGGTCTTATTAGCATATCCGTCACCTGAATGCCAGGAAGGACCCTCTACTATGGGACCAGTGGCCCTGCTGAGAATCCCCCATACTGTCCATGCTACTTGTAAACAGTGAACTGTGCCCAGGAGCACAGACATTAGGGACGAAGGACAGAACTCAGGACCCAAACAACACTCACCCCAAAGCTGATACCAAACCTAGGAACCCGTGTTTGAGGTGACCATAAAGCTGATGTCCATGAAGCGTTCTAAGGAAACTACCCCACGTTGCCTTAGAATGTCACATCAGATGGATTAACGGCCCTATGATGGGACTGGAGCATGAGAGTCAGAACCCCAAGAAGGAAGGACTTGCTCAGCATATCTGAAACGGAAAGACGTCAAGAAAAAAAATGCCAGCCTCAAGTAGCAATATCGAAAGAGTCTATGGGAAACATATTGAACGATGCAGGAAGCATCTAAAGAAGATGGGAAGAATAAAGTCACTGTACCAAAAAGAACTAGTTGGCAGTCCACCATTTCTGAAAGTAGCATCTGAGTAGGAACCAATGGTGCTGAAGGAAGAAGTCCAAGATGCACTGAACCAAAACAAGGCTCCAGGAACTGATGGGACACCGATGGAAATGGTTCCAAAAATGGATGAAGCCCTGGAAGTACTCACTCGTCTCTGCCAGGGAATTTGGAAGGCAGCTACCTGGCCAACCGACTGGAAGAGATCATATTTGTATCCATTCCCATGGAAGGTGACCCAACAGAATGCTCCAATTACAGAACAATATTATTCATATTCTGTGCATAAAACAACAAATACATTGCAGCAATACATTGACAAGGAGCCGCCAGAGGTTCAGGCCAGATTCAGAGAAGGATGTGGAGCAAGCGACATCACTCAATGACAGGTAGATCTGGGCTCAAAGCAGAGAATACTAGAAAGATGGTTACTTGCATTTTATTGATGATGCAAAGACGTCCAACTGTGTGAATCATAGCAAACTATGGATCACCTTGAGAAGAACGGGAATTCCAGAACACTTCTTTGTGTTCCTGAGGAACTTGTATGTGAATCAGGAGGCAGTTGTGTAAACAGAACAGGAGAATATCACATAGTTTAAAATGAGGAAAAGGTGTGTGCCAGGGTTGTATCCTCTCACTGTACTTGTTCAATCTGTATGCTGAGCGAAGCATCAGAGAAGCTGGCTTACATGAAGAAGAATTCAGCATCAGGATGGGAGGAAGGCTCCTTAACAACCTGCGATATGCAGATGACATAGCCTTGCTTGCTGAAAGCGAGGAGGACTTGAAGCCCTTGCTGATGACAAGGTTACAGCCTTCAGTATAAATTATGACTCCGAGTTAAGAAGACCAAAATCCTCACAAGTGGACCAGTAGGATTTTGTCTTGCTTGGATACTCAATCAATGCTCATGGAAGCAGCTGTTAAGAGATCAAATGACACAGTGTGCTGGGTATATCTGCTGCCTAAGACCTTTTTAAAGTGTTGAAAAGCAAGGAGCACCTGACTCAAGCCATGGTATTTGCAGTCACTTCATATGCCTGTGAAAGTTGGATATTGAATAAAGAGGACCAATGATGAATTGAGGCGCTTGAATTTTGGTGTCGGTGAAGAATATTGGAAATACCATGGATTGCCAAAAGGACAAACAAATTTGTCTTGGAAGAAGTGTGGTCAGAATGCTCCTTAAAAGCAAGGGGGGCATGTGAAAATTGGCAGGAAGGAAGGAAGAATAGCAAGACTAGTACTTGAACTTGGGGCATATTGAAGAATATTAAAAGTACTGCAGACTGACTGCCAAAAGACCAAACAAATCTGTTTTGGAAGGAGCACAGCTAGAATGCTCTTTAGCAACAAGGATGGGGAGACTGTCTCATATAACTTTGGCCCTGTCAGGAGAGACCAGTCAATTCTTAGTGGCCCTGGTGGCCTAGTGGGTTACACACTGGGCTGATGACCTCAAGGTCAGCAACGAGGAGGCTCCCTGCTCCCATAAAGAGTTATAGACATGAAAACACAGAGAGGCAGGCAGTTCACCCCCTGTCCTGTATGGTCGCTGTGAGTCAAATTGGCCCGATGGCAGTGAGTCTGGCTTGTTTATTTTTTACTGCATGACAGTGAAAGCCCCAAATCCATTTGCAGAGTCTCCGTGTGGATTCAGCTTCATTAAATACCCAGGGATGGCATCATGGTCACTCTTTGGGCAGTGAATCCCAAGGTCAGCAGTTCAAAACCACCAGCCACTCCAAATGAGAAATACGAGGCTTTCTACTCCCGAAATGAGTTGCAGTTTCAGAAACCCACTGGGGCAGTCGTTCTATTCTGACCAAAAGGCTTGCTGTGGGTCAGCACACACTCTATGGCAGTGAGAGTGAGCAGTCTTGCCCTCACCCAGAGTGCATTCAAACATGAACTACCGCCACTCCCCTCACCAGCTCAGTCAGGGGCAGCCTATTATTCACGTGTTGTGAAGTGTCATCAAGTTGGACCTGGCCCATAGCGACCCTGTGCACCACAGAAGGAAACACTGCTGGGCCCCGTGCCGTCCTCCCATTGCTCCTCTGCCCGAGTCTATTGTTGCAGCCATGGTGTGCATCGTTCTCTGGGTCTGCAAACCTGATGCTCCGGTGTCAAACTCTCGTGCAAGGGGCAGGGAAGAAGTGCGGGGTGCCCCCGGGAAGGCAAGCATCCCAGAGAAGGAGTACAGCTAGAATGTACTCCCATGAGGGAGCCAAAACACAGGGAGGAGCGTGATCTGCTGGCAAGAGCACCGAGTTGCTTTCCTCCTAGCCCATGCTACGTGACGAGGGTGTCTCTTCCTTTTCACACTGACGTGGGGACCCAAGTGTGGTATGGAGAAGCATCACTCTATGCCAGTCTGGTAGTGGCATTATCCCAGCCCTGCAGGCGGCTGTGCCGGCCCACTTTCTAGTCCAGTCTAGGTGCTGTTTGAGGCGCCATGGGGGTTCCGAGCCACGCCGACGATAGGTGCAGTAGAAAGAAACAGCGAGGTCCTGGCCGTCCTCACCGTTGCTCTGATGTTTGAGCCCACGGTTGCAGTCACTGCGTCCATCCATCTCTCTTTCTCTGCCCCTCGACGTTACCAAGCAGCATGTCCTTCTCCAGGGACTGTCCTGACCAGATCACATGTCCAAAGCACAAAAGACAGTCTTGCCATCCTCAGACGGGTTTATTCATTCTTCTGGAAGGATGCGTGTCTTCAGTATTCTTCACCAACAGCGGATTCAAATGCATCCATTCTTTCCCCAGTCTTCCTGCTTCATTGTTCCCCTGTTCTACCACAGTGCAGGCATCCCCTGTGAGCGGTAAGATTCACCCAGAACAACTGCGGACTCCATCCATTCATCTTAGACTATGGTCTACCTCAAATCACCACCACCAACTCCTTGACGTCGGGATGAGACGTTGGGATGACGTAGTCTTTGAGACGCTGAAGTGCTAGCTCCTGCTTTTCGTGTTTGGGGAATTCTGATGCTCTACCAGAGTGGGATGGATGGACACAGGGGCCGCAACAATGGGCTCCAACAGACCCTTTGTGAGGATGTCGCAACGAGGCTGGCTGCTTTCATTCTGTTCTGTGAGTCGGAACTGACTCGATAGCACCTGAGCCAGCACCTCGATATTCACTCTCAACCCCTGCCCTCCGCAGGTGGGCCTCGCTCCACACCAGGGCCCTGATCTTTTGTGCAGGGTCCAGGCTTCCACCTGGGCGGGAGGTGGAGGATCTCTCCTCCAGACAATGGTGATAGATCCTTATAAAGGAACACTGGCTCCTGCTTCAGACTGGAGCTGGGCCAGGAATCCAGTGATGGCGTGCTGGGAGCCTCCGAGGCTGAGTACAGCCTTCACCACCTGCACCTCTTCAAGCTTTTAGAATGTGCTTCATGCACCAGCGTCACCCTCCAGTCAGCTAGTCACATGGTTCCTCATTTACATTTTAAATAAGTGGATTTAAAAAGAGCCCTCCGGAGGATTTTTGTGGGTGTGGGTGTGGGTGGGTGGGAGGGCGCACATCACCCCGTGGATTGAGGCGCAAATGTTCAAGGGAGTCGGAGAAAAGCCGGAGCTCTGTGAGCTGCGGGTGTGTCCTCCCTCTGCCTGCACCTGTAGAGACAGCTGCCAGAGGTCAGTCCTGGCTGGGCAGCTAGCCCCTCGGCGGGGAGAGGGGACACTGGAGGGTGTGCTCATGGTTGGGTGGAAAGGGCCTGCTGTCCTATAGGACAGGGGTGACTGCCCCTGGGGGTGTCTGTAGAGCTTAGGTAAGAGGGATCTAAATGGCTGTAACTGTTAAGGGAGCTGGAAGCCTCATCTTTTTCCTGAGGACCTGCTGCTGCTGCTGTTGGGTGCTGTCAAGTCCGTTCCGAGTCCTAGTGACCCGATGTCCAACAGAACCAAGCACTGCCTAGCCCCGAACCGTTTCTCCCAATGGTTCTTATCTTTTGAGCCCCTCGATGTGGCCACTGTATCAATCCATCCTGTTAAAGGCCTTCCTCTCTTTTGATGCCCCTCGACTTGACCAAGCATGATATCCTTCTCCGGGGACTGGTCTCTCCTGACAACAGGTCCAAAGTATGGAAGATGAAGCCTTCCTTGCTTCTCATGAGCACGCTGGTCCTACTTCTTCCAACAGTGATTTTTGTCATTTTAGCACCCATGGTATCTTCCAGTATTCTTCTCCAGCATCACAAGTCAAATGCATCAATTCTTCCTTGGTCTTCTTTAGTCAATGGCCTACTTTCACATGTAGATGAGGAAATGGAAAACACCATGGCTTGGGTCAGGCACACCTAAGTCCTCAAAGTAACATTCTTGCTTTGCAACCTTTTAAAGAGGTCATGAACAGGAGATTTGCCCAGTGAAATGTGTCATTTGCTTTCTGACTGCTGCTTCCATGAGCATTGATTGTGGATCCACGCAGATGAAATCCTTGTCAACCTCAGCCTTTTCTCCATTGATCATGGTGTCCCTAGTGGTCCAGCGGTGAGGATGTTGGTCTGCTCGACATTGAGTCCCAATCCACACTGAAGGCTGCAATCCTCCATCTTCATCAGCAAGTGCTTCAAGTCCTCCTCCCTTTCAGCAAGCAAGGCTGTGTCCTCTGCAGCCCACATGTTGCTCATAAACTGATCCTGATGCCTTGTTTTGCTTCCTCTAAGCCAGCTTCTCTGACTTGCTCAGCGCACAGATTGAATAGGTAAGATGAGAGGCGAGAACCCTGGCACACACCTTTTCTGATTTTAAACCATGCAGTATTCCCTTGTCCACAACCGCTTCTTGATCCACCTACAGGTTTTGCATGAGGACAGTGAAATGGTTTGGAGTTCTCACTCTTCTCAGGGCTAGCCACAGTTCAAAATAGAAAGCCTCGTCTTTCTCCAATGGAGCAGCTGGTGGTATTGAACTACTGACCTTGCCCTTAGCAGCCCCGTGAGTAACCCACTATACCACCAGGGATAGCTTTAACTCACTGCCATCGAGTGGGCGTGGACTCAAAGCAACCCTATAGGACAGAGTAGAACTGCCCCTGTGGGTTTCCAAGACCAATTCTCGACAGGAATAAAGGGCCCCTTTGCTCTCCAGCAGAGCGACTGCTGGTTTCAAACGTCTGACCTTGCAGTTAGCAGCCAAACATGTCACCACTAGGCCACCAGGGCTCCTCAGGCCAGCGTTCGCCAGATCCCCAATACTCCTGCGTCTTCCGCTGAGGGAGCTTAGATGAGGAAAAGTGTGTACCCCTTCCCACATACCCCCTTGGTCTTAAGTCCCCAGCTGCTTAGCTGGCACAAGTTCACATTTTTGTCCCCCCACCCCCACCCCGGCCCCTACCCATTTTCAGAGTCTGCAGTCAGAAGTAGAGGGCCAGGACAGCAAACAGGGCCGTCTTCCCCTGGTGCCCTGGGCAGGCCCAGGCAGCATCCCTGTGTCTCATGTAGCCCTGGGCCATCAGAACTGCCCCAGGAGACAGAGGTGCCTGCCAGGGCTTGCCAGCCAGCATGCTAAGGGCACGTTCACCTCTCTCACTGTGTGTGGTGCCTGTGGAGGGGGGGTGGGGGGGTGAGCAGGTGCTGGGCCAAGCTGGGTGCCCGAGGGTGTAACAAGACACAGAGAAAACCTGAAAGACCACACGAAGGACTGCTCCTGACAGGAGGGGGGCAATCTTTGGACCAGCCCATCCCTCTCAAGGGTCTTCCCAGAGCAAGGCTGCCTGCAGCCAACTCAGCACTGGCCGTTCCCCCCTAGCAGATGTGCAGAGAGAGGAACTTCCCAAGGCCACTCAGCAGGGTGGGGGCACAGATTGCCTTGAGATTGTTTTCTGTTCTCTGAGGAGCCAGCAGGAGAGGGACGGGACGCAGGAGGGACATTTCTGGGCTCCCTGCAGGGCGGTCATTCAGGGTGACCCACCACCCTGAGGGTTGGGGTCTTTATGCAGGAGGTGGGCTTGTCTGAAAGGACAGCCTCCATTCAAGCTGTGGAGGTGGCCCAGGGCAACAAAAGGACAGGGAGGGGGCGGGTGTGTGTGGCTGGCCTCCCTGCCCCTGCCTGCTCCACTGGGCACCTCAGGAAGGAGTGTGGGTGGGGTAAGCATGAGGGGCTTGAGATCCAGGAGAGAAGGACGGGGCCATTAGTAGGCCACTGGAGATCCCCTTGCAGAGGGGTCTCGGGTAGGAGATGAGCAGTCAGGGTGCGATGTAACAACGATAAGAAATACAACTTTCCTCTAATTCCTAAATGTTTCCTCCCCGCTCCCACTACCATGACTC
>NW_022111373.1:142422485-142424229 GCF_000313985.2 Echinops telfairi
ACAAAATACCAATTTATAAACTATCAAGGGCTCATGAGGGAGGGGGAGCGGGGAGGGAGGGGAAAAATGAGGACCTAATGTCGGGGGTTTGAGTGGAGAGAAAATGGTTTGAGAATGATGTACAAATGCGCTTTACACAATTGATGTGTGTATGGATTGGGATAACAGTTGTATGCGCCCCTAATAAAATGTTTAAAAAAGAAGAAGGGCGGGGCCATGTGATGTTGAGATGGGGACCCCTCCCTTCAGTCTCCATCAGCCTTGGAGAAGGCGTGTGTTTGTGTGTGTGTTGTTGGACAGCTGTTTTTACTCACACCTATAGTCTCTCAGTGCCCATCTGGGAAGGACAGGGCCACCCTCCAGTCAGCAGCTACTGCCATGTCCTCTCCAGTTTTGTCACCATGTCTGTCCCCTGCAGACACCTCTCCAACCCCCAAACCAAGCCTGCAGCCACCGAGTCGATGGAGGGTTTCCAAGACTTTAAGTCTTGAAAGAAGCAGACAGCCTCATCTTTCTCCCTCGGGGCGGCCGGTGGGTTTGATCCGCTGGCTTTACGGTTAGCAGCCCAGTCCATAAGTGATCTTCTCCAGCTGTGGCTACATCCTTCCTCTGGAAGTGTGAAAGCTACAAGAGGAAAGATGGCATCCCTGGGAGTCCTCGTCACCAGGGCAGCAGAGGGCACAGCTCGGTGATGGGTGGAGGCTTTGGGGACTCAGGCCACACCCTTTATTCCAGAAACAGAGTCACGTTCACTCCTGACAATCCAAGCAGTGTAGTGTGGGGGGCAGGGAGAGGCCGCCTGCCCCTTGGTGGCCACGCATGTTAGGAGCCTCCAATGATGTGCCTATAGTTGGCACTAATCACCCATTGAGGGTCAAGAGGACTGCATTTCCCAGAGGGCAGAGTTGAGGAGGGTCAGGGAAGGAGAAATAGAGATGGGAGACGCAGCAGGCAGGGTGCCCAGGGGGTGGCATATGGAGGTGAGGACATCTTGGTGAAAACAAGGAAATGGAACGTGCGTCAGTGGCCGAAGCTTCATCCGTTCTCAATAAAAAGTGTGAAGTCAGCCACCCCTCCAGTCTCAGCAGTGCTGCGTCACCCCGAGTCCCCGACTTATTAAAACCACCTGTTTCCACCATTTATAAACAGCTGGGTTTGATTTGTCAAAGAGCACACGGGACTTTGTCTTGTATGTCTAGCAATCACTTGGGAAACCTCTCCCATCTTAGTGGTGTAGTGGTTACACGTTGGGCTGCTAACCATAAGGTCAGCAGCTCAAAGTGTCAGAAACCCACAGGGGCAGTTCGACCCTGTCCTATAGGGTCCCGGTGAGTCAGCATCGACTCCATGTAAACCGTGAGGAGCAACTGATCAGGTGGGATTCTTTTGGTTGTTTTTTCCCCCCTTCTTTCCCCATGACCCCAGTTTTTAATGCATTAGGAATGTATTTCTAGCTGAGCGGATGCCCCTTGCTGAATAGTCAAGTTCAGTAATAAATACCTAGTTACTGCTGCATCGTTTCCCTATGATCAAGAGGAATAGAGTGATAATGTACGAATAAGCCCGACCCCAACCCACTGCCACCAAGTCCATTCCAACTCACTGACCGAGGACAGAGAACTGCCTGCAAGGCTCTCAGGACCGATGGTCATCTCTTCTGGAGCGGAGGGTCTCATCTCTCTCCCCAGGAGCAGCAGCAGGTGGGCTCAACCTGCTCACCTTTAGATTATCAGGCACTGCACCC
>NW_022111373.1:142425347-142444246 GCF_000313985.2 Echinops telfairi
GTCTCAGCAGCTGCAGGGGCAGGAGGCTGGCCTTCCGCAAGGCCGGGGACACCTGGGCCCCCGCCCGGGGGGGCGACAGTAGGCTGGCTCTCGGGGAGCCCTCGCTGGAGTCCTCCCTGGCCTGCGAGGTCCGGCATCGGGGCTCAGGGCCCTCTCCTTGGTCCCGGTCTTGGGCATCGTTGTTCCGCTCCGCCGGGGTGCGCAGCCGTCTTTTCCCCACGCACGGGGGGTCCCCCGGGCACACCGTCTGGCAGACGACTGCCAAGGCCGGGCTGTAGAGGCTCGTGGTTATCTTGACCATGTGGTCCAGGACGCCGCCGTCCTGCGGGCCCTGGTCCGAGCCGGGGGTCAGAGTGGACCGCAGGAACGCGGCGAGCCGCTGCAAGCAGTTTTTGGAGGCGGCGTGCTTCAGGATGGCCTCTGGGACCCGCGGCAGCTCCGGCTTGTACTTCTCCGAGAACTGCTCCGGGCAGGGGCGCTCCAGCAGCCTCTGGATCAGCCGGACCGCCTCCGCGCGCCCCGTGTAGGCGGCCCATTCCTGCGGCGACATCCCACGCCGGGGGTCCCTCGCATGGACGTCTGCGCCTGTACAGAGAGAACACACACAGGCGTGGGTGGGGGGCAACATGACTGGCTGCCTCACAGGCAGAGAACGAAAGGCGAGCAGCAAAGCAAAGACCCTTCAACCTAGTCCTGGCTCACCCCTTGCTGCCAGCGCTGCCTCCCGGGGCTGGTCAGCGTGCAAGGATCGCAGATGGGCTTCGATGTCACACACCACCTACCGCGTGATCCCATAGCTCTCCGAGATTAAAAAAAAAAAAACTTCCTGGATTCCACACCTGTATCAGATTCCTTGTTTTCATTTGGCGGTTGAGAGTATGTACAGTAAAACATACCCTGATGCTGCACATCCTGAAGCTGCAATTCAGTGCCCTGATGACAGTATTTTTACGCAAATCAACTCACTCTCCTGCTCTTTTCCTATGAGGCTATGCACTTTCTACAGCTCCAGCTGGTGGAGCTGGTGGTTAGCCACTGCAGACAGGCATGTCTGCTCCTGAAAGGATCGACAGCCTCTGGAGCCCTCCACAGGGTCACTAAGCATGAGAACAGGCCCCTTGGTGGTGGAGTGGGCTATACACTGGGCTTCTAACCACAAAATCAATAGCGAAAACCAGGAGCTGCTCTGTGGGAGAATGAGGAGGCTTTCTGCTCCCGTTAAGAGTGCGGGTCTCAGAAACCCACAGGGCCAGGCCTACTCTGTCCTGTAGGGTGGTGGTGAGGTGGAACCGACTCCATGGTAGTGGGTTGTGTTTCCTGTTTTGTCGGGCCAGCATGTTACTTGTAAACGGAATCTTCAAAGTGTGCACCCAGTCTCCCCCCATCTCCCCACTGCCCTGTGAACACAAACCCACTGCCCCGCAGCCTCCTACCTACTTGACTGCTGGCAGTTTGAGCTCAAAAGCGCATAGTGCTCAAGGCTGCCATTCCTAATTGGTCCGTCACCAGTCTATTTGGTTTGGGGACAACTTCAGGGGCTACTATTTGGCTTAACGGTTAAAGATCACCTCAGGGCTATTGTTTCAGGGGGTCAAAGACTTGCTGTTAGAAAAGGAAATATGATTCCATTGACTCCAAGCCAAGCAGAGATCACAGACAGCAGAGGCACCCAGTGAGCCCAAGAAGGATGCTTCTAGAATAGTCTAACGATAACAATAAACTCCATGTCCCATGTGGTCCTCAGATTTCCAGTCAGGATGCCCGTGGCTCCCATTTCACAGGGCATTGTGTGAGACCCTTCTCTTCCCTCAGGTGCCCCGGTGGCATAGAGGGTTACACCTTGGGCTGCTAACCACAAGGTCTGCTGTTCAAAACCACCAACCGCTCGCAGGGAGAAAGATGAGGCTTTCTGCTCTCGTGAAGAGTTACAGTCTCGGAAACCCACAGGGGCAGTGCTACCGTGTCCTATGGGGTTGCTATGAGTTGGCATTGACCCACTGCAGTGGGTTTTCCCTTTCTCACTTCTCTCATGGGAGCTTGGCTGGGGAAGGGTCTGTCACTGCTGTCAGGCTGTGGGCTTCTTTAGTCTTATTTCCTCAACACACACACACACACACACACACACACACACACACACCACACACTTCTGCTGGAGAAGAGACCTGCATTAAATCAAAGCTCCTTCCAGAAGGGAGCCCTATGGCATAGTGGTTACTCAAGGTCAGCAGTTGGAAACCACCTGCTGCTCCTAGGGAGAAAGAGGGGGCTTTCTGCTCTCGTGAAGAGTTCTAGTCTCAGAAACCCAGAGGGGCACTTCCACCCTGTCCTGCAGGGTCACTGTGAGTCAGCATCGACTCGAGTGCGCTGTGTATCTAGTGCAGAACAGAGCCGTCACAGCAGCCCAGGCACCTGGCCAGGGACAAACAACTGGGAGACAGGAGAGCTGGCCTCTGAGCCAGATCTCTGACCCTTAGCAGGGTGGCCTCTTGCTGGAAGTCTTCCCAGAATTCACCTCAACCTTAGTAGGCCCACCACCCCACCTCCCCCTGTCCCCCACAACTGCAAACTTCAACTTGAACTCACAGGTCCTAGAGAGCTCTTAGCTGGGCTATGGGGAGGCTGAGGTTTGTGGCTGGTGAGCATGGGCGCCGCTCAGCTGCTCATCTGAAGGTGAGCAGTTCAAACCCACCCAGAATCTCTGGGAAGAAAGGCCTGGCCACTGGCTCCCCACTAAGACTCATCCAGAAACAGGTTGCCAGGCCTTTCCTCAGCTGCACCACCGAGTGGGTGGGAATCGCCAACCACTCGGTGAGTGGTCCAGCACTGAACTGTTTGCAGCACTCTGGGGCTTGTCTCCGGGAACACAGCTAGGAAGATGCCCTCGGAAGCAGGTGTTCTCTGTGACACACCGGTCAGGTGAGCGAGTGTCCTATGATTCATCTCAGTCCACTCACACACACACCCCCCCAGACAGCTGAAAATCATTCTGAGTCCAACGTCACTGGCAAAGCAACCTGGAGAATTAGGGCAATTATCTCGTGTGTGGCTTCCAGGGGACCCTGTCACCCCCAGCCTCTTCCTTGCCATCTCACACAGACCAGGCGCCTGACACACAGAGACAGATCCATCAATAAGTGAAGGACCCTTGGCTGGGGGATGCCCTGGCTCACCTGCACCCTCCTGGTGATGCCCTTAAGTGCATGGCACGTTCGAGAATCGGCCTATTAGCAGAGTGGTAATTATTTGGAAATGGAAATCAGGGTGGAACTCATTCGCTGGCGTACAATTTATACACCGAGTGCAACAAAGGGAGGGTGGTGCGGACAGTAAAAATGTCACGGCCAAAAATAGATGACACACTAAACCTTAATGAATTGCATGCCACTTAGAAAGGGAACAAACGGCAAAATTAAAATCTTAATGAGCAAGGCTGGGAAGAGACATTTTTCAAATGCTAATGGGAAAGTAGAGGGACAGCTGCTCCAGGCCCCCAAATGTTCTCAATGCAAACACTCTGGAAGACAGAGGCCGTTCTGACGAAGACAGCATGATAAGTTAGGGACCTGCTTCCTTGGATCACGGGTCCCACTGCTACCCAGTGTATCCGGATGCATGTTGACCCCATAGAAGGTTCCTGAGGCTGTAAGTCTCCACAAGAGTAGACGGCCTCATCTTTCTCCTGAGGAGAGGCTGGTGGGTTCAAACCCTGGCCTTCTGGTTAGATGCCAAGTGCTCCACCATTGCGCCTATAGGGTCCTTGGGAAAATACCACATATAGAAGAGACAGAAAGAAACCCACTGTTTCGGCCTAACTCTGGAGTAGCAGGGAGCTCTGGGGGCTAACAGCAAGGTCAGCAGTTGGAAACCACCAGCCGCTCCATGGGAGGAAAATGAGGCTTTTCACTCCCCTCAAGAGCGGCGGTCTCGGAAACCCACCCTGTCTATAGGGTCACAATGAGTCGGAATCGACTCAGTGGCAATCAGGGTCTGCCGGCTTAGACGTACTGCCCCACACCTGTCCCTTCTAGGGTGCCTAGAAATGTGGACTAGGCCAGAGGAAATTTGTGGAAAGTACCCGTGGGCGTCCAGAAGAACAGCCAGAGTGCTCCTTAGACACCAGGAGAGTCAGCTACCCTGGATGTGTTCTCAGGAGAGACCAGTCCCTGGAGAAGGACATCCTGCTTGGTGAAGCAGAGGGGCAGTGAAGGAGCGGCAGGTCCCGGACTAGATGGATTGACACCGCGGCTCGGAGTGAGGGGCTCAAACAGAACAACTGCGAGGATGGAGCAGGTCGGGACGGTGTTTTGTTCTGTTGTGCACAGGGTCGCTATGGGTCGGAACCGACTCAAAGCCACCACACAATCAACTGCCTCAGGGCAATGGCTGGTGACACTCCTGCCATTTGGGGGTAGAGACCAGGTCTGCTGTCCCACCCACTGTCATGTACAGAGCAGTCCCCCCCTCCCCAATAAAGAATCATCTGCCTGAGAATCCCAAGTTGTGTGCTTGCTACCTTCAACGAGAGTATACGCATCTCACCACCCAGCTATTTTTCCAAGGAAATAAAAAACTATCTTATTTTTCCATCCATTTAAAAATGGTGGTTGAACACCCAAACTCACCAGTGACAACGGTCATAATCATAACCCTAAGGAACGGTCATAAAACGAAGAAGCCACATTGATAGTCATCATAATAACTTTGCTTCCTCCAGGTCAGGCGCACACACACATGTGTGTGTGTGTGTGTGTGTGTGTCTGACAGGGTCCTCCCCTTAAGAAGAACTGGGGCTATGGGACTTGCCCCCAGGCACAGGGCTGGGACAGGTGAGCCAGGTGTCATGACAGAGCCAGATGCTCTGATATCTTTCTGCTCTGCACCCCAGGCAGATGCTGAGGTAGACATGCTGGGACAGGGTGGGTGGGTGGGTGGGTTGGGGAGCACCCTCTCTCCGGCAGGAAGGGGAGGTTCTCAGAGGTGAGTAGGGGTAATCTGAATACAGAATTTGTCATTCAAATAACAGAGGGATAGAACTCACCCACTGCCCTACAGTGATTCCCATTCATGGGGACTCTATAGGACAGAGTAGAACTGCCCTTGTGGGTTGAAGAGACTGTGGCTCTCTATGAGGACAGGGAGCCTAATCTTTCTCCTGCAGCGCGGTAGGGGGGAGGGGGGCTTGAACTGCTGACCTTGTGGTTAACAGCCCAACACATAACCACTACACCACCAGGGCTCCAGGGGTAAAATAGCCCCATTAACACTGACCACCCCCACCTCCCTGTCTGTGCACCCAAACAAACCCACTGTGTTGAGTCACAGGGACGCTCTGGGACAGAGAAGTGATCCTGTGGGCTTCCCAGGCTGTGGGCTGTCCAAGACCAGATGGCCAGGCCTCTTCGCCTCCAGGAGTGGCTGGTAGATTCACAGCCAGGCATTCCAACAACTGCGCCCCCAGGCCCCCTCTTTGCCTGTCAGCAGACCCATCATCACCATGAAACAGGGAGCCTGTTCTGTGCCCCGCACCTCGGGAACCCCGGGACATGACACTAAGCGGTGGGAAAGGAACTGTGGGAATGACAAATTTGAGTGACAAATCTGGTATTCAGATTACCAGGGCGACCGGAAGGCAGCTGACCTAAAAATGCATTTATGATTGGAATGAATTCATCAACGGAAAATGCAGCCTCCATTTGATCAACACCATCTATCCTCAGTTCAGAAAGTAAGAGCCTCTAGCCCTCCCCTCAATGATAACTCGATCCAGAAGCCAGACTGGGAGCAGAGGACATGCCCCCAGCCAACAGACCCTACCCCAAACCAGCACGGACTCCAAGCCAACAGCCTCATCGCCTCTGGGACAAGAGGGGCTGAAACTCCATGAAAATGGTTGTCACTGGACGGAAAGCACTCTTGGTGATCAATTTAATTGTGCCTTTTATTTCCAAGCAGGCTGCCGTCCTCAAAGCTTCTCGCCACACACACCACACCCAAAATCAAACTCCCTGCCAGCAAGTTCATCCCGACTCACAGCGGCCCTAAAGGGTACAACTGCCCCATGGGTTTATGAGACTGTGACTCTCTATGGGGTTAGAAAAGCTTCACTTTCTCATGAGGAGCAGCTGGTGGTTTCAAACTGCTAACCACCAGTAACTACTAGGCCACCCAGGTAGACAGGGGGAAGCAGAGAAAGGAAATCGGAGACATTAGAAAGGTAAAAGCAAACCCAGCCCAGCCCACAGAGACCCCACGGGGCAGACCAGTGCTGCACCAAAGGGCTTCGCGACTGTAAGTAAGCTTTACAGAGGCAGTTGCTGCATTTTTCTCCCTTGGAGAGGCTGGTGGGTTCGAACTGCTAAGGTTTTGGTTATCTGAACTCTTTATCCACTGTGTCACCAGGGCTCCACGTTAAACCAGTAGCCTTAGTCTTATCAAGAGGGAAGCAACACAAAGACTCAGCACTGCTCGGGGCACTTGGTTGGCATCAGATGACCTGGTCAGGATGGAAACTGTCCCAGAGCCAGGCTGCAGGGGACACCACCAGCAGACTGGTGGACTCCCATGCCAGTCTGCTGTTTCATTCACAGGAATGAGGCACCGCCATCGGAGGAATGGACAAAGCCGGGGAGGGGGATACAGTAACCCTTCCCTGTATCAATGAGACTCTATGAAGGCATTACAGTGGTCCCCTTTGCTTCGGCGTTCTCCTCAAAGGGAGCTGCGTCCCCAGCAGCTCCCACCCACCGAGGCTGTGAGGGCTCCCACCCTCAGGACCCGACTGGGTTGCCAACAAGAACCGGCCATGTGGCCTGTCAGGTCCTAATAGATCAGCGGTTCTCAACCTGTGGGTCGAGACCCCTTTGGAGGTTGAACGATCCTTTTACAGGGGTCTCCTAAGACCATCGGAAAACACATAAATATTTCACAACATATAATTACATATCATTGTGTGATTAATCACTATGCTTTAATTATTTTTAATTATGTTCCATTTGTAACAATGAAAATACACCCTGCATATGAGATACTTACATGACGATTCATAATAATAGTAAAATTACAGCTATGAACTGGCAATGAAAATAATTTTATGGTTGGAGGTCACCACCACGTGAGGAACTGTGTTAGAGGGTCGTGGCATGAGGAAGGTTGAGAACCACTGCTCTAGGTAGTGTTATTTGGAGAAGCTATCTAAGACGTGTAGCAAAAGCAAAGAGAAAGCAAACTCCTTCTGCATGAAATAAAAACTGGGCAATTAGAAAAATCAACAAACTAGGTATTTTTTCCAGGTCATCTGGAGAGACCTCACAGGTAGTGGGGCTGATGCCTGAATGAACATTGATTCTGGGCCCTGTAACTAAAACAAGGAGGGGCAGGCCGAAGAACACAGGAAGCCGGCAGCCCTGAACCCTCGACTTTGAGGCTGTCTGCTTAACACGCCACCTCCTGCACCACCTGGGCTCCTATCACGAAGGCCTACTCCCCCAAGCCAACTGCCATTGAGTTGACTCCACTCACTGTGCCCCTCGTATAGGGTTCTCTAGACTGTAAATCTGTACCTCAGTAGACAGCCCCGTCTTTCTCCGAGGGAGCGGTTGGTGGGTTTGAACTGCTGACTAGCAATTAGTTATCCCCCAGCCACACCAAGGAAAATGAAACCGACTCCACACCGCATCACCATACAAAGCCACCCACCTGACGGGGCGGGTCTGTGGTAGGGGCGTGGCAATGACAAGCACAAGTCAGATGGAATACAACCTACAGGGGCATGTTTCTGACACGGTGTTTCTCTGGTGTGGCAGAGTGACTGCAGGGCTCGGGTGGTGACCAGGCACTTCTAAAGGGCTAGGTTCTCTGGGGCACAGGCTGCAGCTCAGATCCACAACCATGCCAGCGGAAGCAGGGGTGGCTCTGTGGGGGCGTGGCTCCAATGGACGGGTCCCAGTCTAGGATAAGGTTCAGATCCACCAGCCAATAGATGCAGTTGGCATGGCGCTATGGGGCGGGGCTCTGCAGTGGGGTGTGGTGTGGCTCAGCATGGCCCTGACCGAGGTGCATTTCAGCATGGCTGTAGGGCGTGGTTCCTGAAGGGGCGAGACTTGCGGGGCCGTGCTTTGTGGGCGGGGCGCTTCAAGCCTCTGGTCACTAGAGTTTAGTGGGAACGTGACTGCAAGGGGTGGATACTAGTCCAGGTTGCCCTAGAACCTACTGGGCAGGAACAGACCAGCATGCAGTCGGCTGGGCCATGCAGGGGTCTGTGGGGGCAGAGCTCTGCCGGAGGCGGGGCTCTGCAGGGCTCCTGTTGGGCCGTGGCTCCGGCGGGGCAGGCCCGAGTAGAAGAGACAGCAGCTCTGATCCACCTGCCAGCATGGAGGCTCAGATGCAGCCCGGCTTGGCTGTGGGGCGTGGCTCTGGCGGGGCGTGGTTCTGAGGAAGTGGGTCAAGGGCCGGCTTTGCATGGCTGCATGGCTCTGCCAGGGGCGTAGTTCTGGAGGGACAGATTCTAGTCCAAGTTGCGTCCGGACCCACTGGCCAGCATCAGAGCTGGCATACAGTCGGTGGAGCAAGTATGCTCTGGAGGGTGCGTGGGGGGCGGGGCGCTTCCGGGCTCGGGGCTCTAGTGAGGGGGGGATGGTGGCAGGAATCTGCAGGGCTCCGGGGGGCGTGGCTCCAGCAGGGCGGGTCCCCAGTGCCAGCTGCCGCTGGGACCCACCTGCCAGCATCAGGGCGCGGATGCAGTCGCTGCGACCCTGCATGGCGGCTTTCATCAGCGCGGTGAACCCGAACACGTTCCTCCGCTCCAGGTCCAGGCCAGGGAAATAGTTCAGCAGGTAGTTGGTGATGGTGGCGTGCCCTGCAAAAAGAATCGCAGCTGGGTACACAGGCCGGCAGCAGGGCTCGTCCCGGAGGTGACCCTTTCCTGTCACACCGCTGGAGGAAGTTACTGCAGGAGGGAAGGCGGATGGGGACAGGGTGCGGCGCGATGGTCGTGTGGCTGTCAGCTGCCTAGGACACCAACGCAAAACTGCAAACCGCAGGGGAGCTTCCGAACCACGTGCTCTGAGCTGCGGGGGCAAAGAGGCAGCCTCGGAGAGGACACTGCGAAACGGAGTGAATAGCTAAGGGAAATTTCCCACAGGCTTTGTGACGCCTCCTCACACCTACATATCGCACCACACGCACCTGAGCCATAGACCTATGGGGGGGGGGGTCCCCCGACAAGACTGCAGAAGTCTCTCTTTCCTTCACTGACTGCTCCCTGAACCGTTCCCACAAGGGCTCTCTCAGCAGTGGTATCGGAAAAGCGGGTCCTCTAAATTCTCAAGGCTCCCCTGCAGAAAACCAAATGGAGTGGGCAAGTATCCCCAAATACAGCTACTGGGACACACACACACACACACACACTGTCGTGATGCATGGGGCCAGGCAGCCAGCAAGTCATTGAGTGAAATGACACTGGCCTCCCCACTTCAGTCCTGGGAAGGGCAGGGCTCTCAGCCTTGGCCTCATCCACAGTCAGAGCAAATGATTCCCCACTGTGGGGGCTGTCCTGTCACTGCAGGGTGCTAAGCTGCATTCCTGGCCTAGCCCAACCAGATGTCATTAGCTCGCGCCACCCCCACCCCCTACCTCCAGTTGTAACAGGATTCTAGACACTGCCATGTGTTCTCTGGGAAGCAAACACTTGCCTTGAGACCTCAGACTAAACTAACTCTCTCTCTCACACACACACACACACACACACACACACACCAGACTAAACTAACACACACACACACACACACACACACACACACAGTGGAAGACAGCTTCCCTGTCCCCACCTCTCCCCTCCCCTCCTAACCTGCTCCTTCCATTGGAGCCCTAGGAAGGTGCCACCCCACTCACCCACAACCTGTACAAGTCTGCTCTTCTGATCCCTTCCTGATCCTTGCTGGAGGTAAGGGCATACCTCCCCTCTCCCCCCATGCATCTGAAACCCCCTCTTTCTCATGCCCACAAGGCTGGGTCTTCCTTCCCAGCCCTTGTCAGCTGCAGGCCTGGAACAGGGTGGGGGTGGACCCCAAAGCCCCAGGGTCCTCACTGCTCCCCGTGGGGGCTTCAGGCTACAGGCTGCTTATGGATAAAGTGTGGGAGCTGGAGAGAAGCTCTCCTGGGCGTTACCCACCGTGCTTTGTGAACTGAGAAGAAGGCTGAGTGAGCCCAGGGCCAGGGCCCTCCTGCTGTGACCCAGACATATGGGTGATGGCAGCACTCCATGCGTTGTTATTCCAGCCTGCTCGGTGGCTGTGCAAGCCCCCAACATATAAGGCAATGAGCCTTGGTGGCAAAATGGTTAAGTACTGGTCTGCAAACTGAAAGGTTAGCAGTTCAACCCCAGGCAGTGGCTCCAAGGGCGAAAGTGTGATCTATTCCTATAGAGATGACAGTCTAGGATGTCACCCTGTCAGATGGAGCCTCTAGGAGTGGCTATCAACTCAACGGCACACAGCAAGGACCAGACTGAAGGTGGCCCTGTCTTCAGACTGAAGCCTGATGGGCACAGAGGGCTGGGCTGGGATCCACTTTCCTTTTCCTGGGGCACAGCCACTCCCCAGCTTCTGCCCCAAACCAATCCCACAGCTACCAACTGGATTCTAACTTATAGCGACCCTCTCTTCAAGGTCCCCATGACTATGAATCTTTACAGGAGCAGACAGTGCTGTGGCTTCCTCAGAGCGGCTGGTGGGTGTGAACCACCGACCTTGTAGTTATCAGTTACATGCTTAAATATCAGCATCACCAGGGTTCTGCCTATTCAGCCTCCAGGCCATCAGGTTGATTCCAATTCACAGCGACCCTATAGGACGGAGTAGAACTGTTCCTGTGGGTTTCTAAGACTAACTATGGGAGTAGAAAGGCTCATCTTTCTCCCTTTGAGCAGCTGGTGGTTTTGAACTGCTGACCTTGCAGTTGCCCAACGCCTAACCCACTGCACGATCAAGCAACATCAAACCCCAAGCATTTGTGTCTCATAGATTTGTTCCATCAACAAAAATCAGAGTCCAACTACTTGGACAATAGCTCTCTCAGCTCACTGCCCACCTCTGCCCACCTGCTTGAACACAGCAGATTGCCTCGCTCACTGCCCATGAATCGATGCTCGCTCACAGTGACTCTATAGGACAGAGGTTTCTGTGGGTTTCCAAGACTGAAACCGTTTACAGGAGTAGAAAGCCCCTTTTCTCTCCCATGGAAGATGGTAACAGGGGAAATATGGGGCTTGCTGAGACAGAAAACCTAACATACCACCACCACCACCCCAACCCCCTGCTGGCTGGCAGAGTTAGAAAACAGAAAACCAGTGCGCCTGACACCCTCTTTACAGGCCTCTGTTTCCAACAAGGGCCTGATGGATACTCACTCAGGGACACCACGTGTGAGGTTGGGGCTCCTCTGAGCAGGCAGGGGGTCATGCCCAGTGCCAGCTGCCAGGTGCCCAACACAGCTTAGTGGTTCTAATGAGGGAAGCAGGGCCTCTGGCCCCGGCCTGGTATTTCGTCCACTCTGAGGAGCAACAGCTGCAGCAGCAGGCCAAGCCAGCTGGGGTCGGTGCCGAAACCAATCACAATGGGCTCAGAGCCACTCCTTCACAAGGATAAACTGGCCTGCCCACCGCCATTGCCAGGGGCATTCCCTCTGCCTGCATCCACGGTAAGTACTTTGAACCGAGAGGGAGAGGGGACTTGGAAGAGACACCAAGTAGGCAAACAGCCCACTGCACAGCTCTGTTCTGCGTGCTACCTCAAGACCAGAGAAATCAGCAAGCTGTCAGCTTGTTCTGCCACAGCCCCATCCCTCCCTGAGCCCCCTGGGGTTCCTGAGACACCGGAACGAGGCTGTGGGGAGCCCAACAGGGCAGACTTGAGTTGCTCCTGTGGATTTCCAAGGCTGTGACTCTTTACGCAGCCCGTGGAGATGGGTATCAAGCTTGGTAAAGTAGAGGGGCCACGGAAAAGAGAAAGGCCTTCAGGAAAATGGACTGTCACCGTGTCTGCAACAATGCTCTCAAGCACAGGACAACTGTGAAGATGGCGCAGGGCCAGGCAGGGCTTCCTTCTCTGCATAAGGTTGCTATGGGTCGGAACCAACTTGATGGCCCCTGACGACAACTCTTTATGAGAGCAGAAAGCCTCCTCCCCAACACCACCTGGGCTCCGGGTACAGGGCTGGGCCCCTTCACACACCCATTCTGCTGTGATTTGAAGCAGGCGCCGTGATGTTGCTCTATGGATCAGAACAGTAGCTGGTTTCCAGAAATAGATTGCCAGGCCTTTCTTCCTAGTCTTAGTCTAGGAGCGCTTCTAAAATCCATAAGGACATAACTAAGCTTGGGCTTCAGGTGCATCAGCCAAGAATTGACCCCAGGTCTTCTGCACAGAGGCAAGAAGTACCGCCCACTCACCCCCCGGCCTCTGTTATGTGTGTGCAGCTGTGGGTAGGTGCCAGTGTGTTGATTTCTAGTGACACTGTGCGGCAGCAGTACCACCCCAGAGGGACTTCTAGGTGGTAACCTTCACGGAGCCTGTTGCCAGCTGGATGGGTTTGAACTCGCAACATTTCAGGCAGCAGCCAGGCACTAGGGTGGACCACCCAAGGTGCCCTGGCCGGACTGGCCTCTCAGCTTGTCCCAACAATCAGCTGATGGTTCTCCAAACCCCACGTAGGAATTTGGAAAGTTCCCCACCTTCAATCACCTGGGAACTAGCAAGTCCCACTTCCAAAACATGACTCATGGACCACTTTTCAGAGAGAACAGAAAGCCCCGTAGGGAACCCCCTCAACTTTCCACCCTCACCCCACAGACTTCCCCAGGGAGACACACACACCCACCAGTCCTCCTGCTGAAGGGGCACATGCCTACCCTTCTCGTGCTGCCTGGGGGACCGAGGGGTGTCTGCCTGGGGGACCGAGGGGTGTCGAGGACCGAAGAGAAAGAGGAAGATGAATGAGACATCCTGGTTTTATTCTTAAGCCCAAAGGTTAACCATAAAAGCCTGCCAGAAACTGCTCTCTACCCATGTGCATGCGCCTTGTCCTTCCAGAAAAGGAGAATTCCTCAACAGACCCACTGCCACCAAGTTGACTGCAACTCACCGTGACCCTACAGGACAGAGCCGAACGGCCCGCTGTGACATATCCAAGGCTCCCATCTTTACCGAAGCAGTGCTACCTGGTTCTCCGGAGATGTGGCTGGTGGGCTTGAACCACAGATCTATTTGACTAGCAGCCCATTGTTTAACTCACTGTGCCACGAGGGTTCCAGCTGTCAAACCACGCCTTCCTAAGCTTAAATCTCCAAGAGTCTCTTGGGGGCCAGTGGGACTCACTGCCGCTGAGTTGATTCAGACTCATCAAGATCCTATGGAACAGAACAGAACTGCCCCTGTGCATATTTGAGGATGGAAATCTTTACCAGAGCAGAGAGCCTCATCCAACTGCTGGACTTGCGGTCAGCAGCCTCACTCACTATGCTACCAGGGCACCTTGCAGGTGGGTGGAGGGCCAAATGCTTGGCAGCCAGGCCGGAAGTAAGCTGGCATCGGTGGGTCGGTCGTAGTAAAGGCAGAATGCATGGCTCCCTCAATCATGTGAAAATTACCCAGTGACTGGCTGGTCTTCTATACTTCTTTCTCTTCTCCTGCCTTTAAGCCGCCCCACCCCCACCCTCTTGCACCTAGCTTCTTGGAGCCAATTGCTTTTCCTGGGATCAAAATGGTCCCCCCATCTCCTGAGAGAATATCTGCCCTTTGTCATGTGACTCTGCCTCACGTCAAGAGAAACTGCCCAACGGGGCATTTTGAAGAGAAAAATCCATCATGAACATCTTAGTTTGGGTTTAAAGTTGCCTGGCCCACAAAACCAAATGCTAATAGTAAAAAAGAAATAAGTTCTGACCCAAAATGAATCCGGCCAGTAGTCGTTTTCACCCAAAGTCCCTCGTCCCATCTTTCTGGTTCTATTGCTCTTGTTATCAGGGTCATTAAAACGGTCTGATGGCTCATCGCGACCCTGCGTGCAACAGAAGGAAACCCTGCCTGGTCCCGTGCCGTCCTCAACATTGTTCCCGTAGTCCAGCCCATGGTTGCAGCCACTGTGTCCGTCCATTGTGTCGAAGGTCTTCACCATTTCTTGCTGCCCCTCTACTCTACCAAGCATGATGTCCTTTTCCACGTCTTGTCTCTCCTGATAACATGTGCAAAGTCCGAGAGACAAAGTCTCGCCATCCTTGCTTCTAAGGAGCGTTCTGACTGCATTTCCTCAAGGCAGCTGTGTTTGCTCTCTGGAGAGGCCGTGGTACCCTCACGATGCTTCTCCAGCACCATAATCCGCATGCGTCAATTCTCCCGCTTTCCTTATGCAATGCCCAACGGAACACACGCATGAGGCCATGGAATGAAATCACCCTGGGCTTGGGTCAGGGACACCTCTAGCCTCAAAGTGACATCCTTGCTCTTCAGCACTTTAAAGAAGTCTTTCAGCAGATTACCATGTTCTAGGCCAGGCTTAACATAGGCCCGAAAGGAGAGGATGGCTTCAGGTGGATGGGCCCCAGGGGGCCCATGGGTGCAGGTGTGACGTGACTCTGGCTGCTCTTAGTAACAGGCAGAAGAGAAGAAGGGATCAGGGCGTGGTTTGAAGGAAGGAAGGTGACAGAGGACAGGTTTGGATGTCACAGAGAGGGTGGTGCCACCAGCCCTTCCTCTCCAGATAGCACAGATCGGGTGGGGACAGACAACTGGGTGGACCGAGGCTGCATCCTGTCCCTGTCAGTAAGCTGGGGGTAGTGGTGGGAGTTGCCGGACTGCTCAGAACAGCCCAGAAAATGGGGCTCCCAAGAACTAAGGCCATGATCGCACATCAAAGAGACATACTCACCAAGTTCTAAACTCTCCCTTGAAACAGAAACAAGGAAACACTTCAAATAGCCAAAAAGATCATGACACACTCAGGGTGAAATCATTTGGCAGGCACATACCAACAACAGTGCTCCTGTTAGGTGCCTTGGCAGGGGTGGGGCCTGTCCGGTCCTCAGGCTGTACTAAGGCCCTCAAAATCATCAACACCAGCTAATAGCACACGCTTCACCAAAGAGAAGCCGTTTCAGCCATCACACAAGGGGTGAGTTCATTAAATGTCTGGCCACATAAAAGAAGTGGATAACTTTGTATGGCCTGGGAACGATGATATAAATATCCAAATGGCCCTTGGCAGACAAAAAAACAAACAAACATTTCCCCTGTGCCACGAGCTCCCGGCCATCGAGTTGATGCTGACTCATAGAGACCCTATAGGACAGGGTAGAACTGGCCCAGTGGGTTTCCAAGATGGTAACTCTTTACAGGCAGTAGAAAGCTTCCTCTTTCTCCTGTGGAGCAGCTGGTGGTTTTAACCCGCTGCCCATTCGGATCACAGCCCACCACACAACCACTATACCACCAGGGCCAGTTTCAACTCACAGCAGCCCCCCACAGATGAAAACTAAACACTACCAGGTCCTGCGCCATCCTCACAACTGTTCCTATGCTTAAGGCATTGTTGCAGCCACTGTGTCAATCCACCTCCTTGAGGGTCTTCCTCATTTTCATTGGCCCTCTGCTTAACTGAGCTCTGGTGGCCCTGTAGGTTGAGCGTTGGACTGCAAAGGGTATGGTCAGGGGTTAGAACCCATCAACTGCTCAAAGGAGAACGATGAGGCAGTCTGCTTCCCCAAGGACATACGGTCTCAGAAACCCTTTGGGGTGGTCTACTCCTATAGGATTGCTCTGAGTTGGAATCCACTTGATGGTTGTGGGTTTGGTTGTTTTTTCTACTTTAAAAATCTTGACCTTCTTCTCCAGAGATCTTTACCTCCAGATAACATGTCCAAACTACATGAGACAAGGTCTCGCCATCTTCATTTCCATCCTTCTTTTTAAAAAAAATAATTTTATTAGGGGTCATACAACTCTTATCACAATCTATACATACATCAATTGTGTAAAGCACATTTGTACATTCATTGCTCTCATCATTCTCAAAACATTTGCTCTCCACCTAAACCCCTGGCATCAGCTCCTCATTTTTACCCCTCCCTCCTGCTTCCCACTCCCTCATCAACCCTTGATAATTTATAAATTATTATTTTGTCATATCTTGCACTGTCCGACATCTCCCTTCACCCACTTTTCTGTTGTCTGTCTCCCAGGGAGGAGGTTAGATGTAGATCCTTGTAATCGGTTCCCCCTTTCCCTCCCTCCTGGTATCGCCAACCCACCCTCCCTCCACCCTCCTGGTATCGCCACTCTCACCACTGGTCCTGAAGGGATCATCTGTCCTGGATTCCCTGTGTTTCCAGCTCCTATCTGTACCAGTGTACATCCTCTAGTCTAGCCAGATTTATAAGGTAGAATTGGGATCATGATAGTGGGAGGGGAGGAAGCATTTAGGAACTAGAGGAAAGTTGTATGTTTCATCGTTGCTACATCGCACCCTGACTGGCTGTCTCTATCCCCAGACCCTTCTGTAAGGGAATGTCCAGTGGCCTACAAATGGGCTTTAGGTCTCCACTCTGCACTCCCCCCTCATTCACTATGATATGATTTTTTGTTCTGATGATGCCTGATACCTGAGCCCTTTGACACCTCGTGATCACACAGGCTGGTGTGCTTCTTCCATGTGGGCTTTGTTGCTTCTGAGCTAGATGGCCGCTTGTTTACTTTCAAGCCTTTAAGACCCCAGACACTATATCTTTTGATAGCTGGGCACCATCAATTTTCTTCGCCACATTTGCTTATGCACCCATTTGTCTTCAGCAATCATATTAGGAAGGTGAGCACACAATGATATGATTTTTTGTTCTTCGATGCCTGATAACTGATACCTTTGGTACCTGTGATCACGCTGCCTGGTGAGCTTCTTCCATGTGGGCTTTGTCCAAACGCTGTATCTTTTGATAGCCGGGCACCATCAGCTTTCTTCACCACATTTGCTTATCCACCCGCTTTGTCTTAAGCGATTGTGTCGGGAAGGTGAGCATCATAGAATGCCAATTTAATAGAACAAAGTATTCTTGCATTGAGGGAGTACTTAAGTGGAGGCCAAATGTCCATCTGCTACTTTAATACTAAACCTATAAATATATGCACATAGTTCTATTCCATCCTTCTTAAAGGTATCCATAGTTTCTTACGAATTAATGGATGGAATGCCTTTGCATAGTCAATAAAACACAAGTAAACATCTTTCTGGTATTTTCTGCTTTCAAAGGACATTCTGGCTGCAATTATTCCCAGACAAGCTTTTCTTTCTTCTGGAAGTCCCTGATGTACAGCCTTTGCCAACCCCTAATTCAACACCGTCTTCCTTATCCATTGTCCAGTTGTCACTTGCATATGAAACAACCCAAAAGACCAAGGTTTGGGTCAGATTCACTCTAGTCCTCAAAATAACATCTTTGCTGTTTGACACTTTAAAGGGAGCTAGTGCCACACGTGTGCCCAACGCAATGGGTCACGGGTTTCTTGACTGTCTCTTCCATGGATTTGGATTTAAGTAAAGTGAAATCTTTGACCACCTCAATTTCCCCTTCCTTTCTCATGAAGTTGCTTATTGGGCCAGTGTGGGATACAGAAAGATTTCTCCCAAGCTGTCTCCCCCAAATATATGCCAAACTTAGTTTTGCTACTGTTATGAATCGGGCAACCTCAAAAGGGATCACGACCCACAGTTTGAGAACCGCTGCAAGTATAAAGGATCACTGGTGGCCTAGTGGTTACACACTGAGATGGGATCTTCAAGATTGGTAGTCTGAAATCACCAGCTGCTTCTCCAGAGAAAGACGGGGGTTTCTACTCTGATAAAGAGCTACAACCTTGGAAACCCACAGGGGCAGTTCTACCCTGTCCTGCAGGGTTGCTGTGGGTTGGCATAGGCAGTCGTTTGGTTTGGCTTTTGGGAACCACACCTGGCTGAGAACCCATGACTCTGACCTTCCATTCCCTCCCTTCCAGGTATTGCTGAGAGCACTGAAAGGAACAGTCCGAGGGTGGGCTCCCTCAGACTCCCAGTCAATCCACTCTTGGGGGAAGGGCTTGTGGAAACACATGCACCTTCTCCAGCCGCACTCTGGACCTATTCCATCAGAAATGCTGGCCCTGGGCCCAGCCACCTGCATGCTCACCTTCTCCAGGTGAGCCTGATGCCGCTGGCACCGCTGATCATTGTGCTAAGGTAATGGGCTCCAGGGGCCAGAGCAGCCCTGGGAGGCTCAGTTACCTGCGCCTTAGAAACAAATGAAAGAAAATCACTTCCTTGTGCTGAGCCAATTACGACAAACAAGAAAACACTCTTTAATGGGCTGTTAACCACAGGGGTGGAGAGAAGTAAAAATCAGTGTGCCTCCTGGGGGGATGAGACTCAGAGGGCAAGGCACCCTTTGCAAGTGAGGGGTGGAGGGTAGAACCTCCCACCCCCACCTCCCCTGTTCATAAATACACTCCCTTCTACAGCTGCATCGACCAGTGCCATCCCTCCCACCCCAGCTTTGCATCAGCGGGGACAAAGGCCCCTGATGCTCTGACACTCAGCCTGGCCTCCTCAGCAGATATCTGACCTGAGCCCCAAGGCTGGTGGGGTGCTCTCCTCCCAATCATGATGCCCAGGGTGAGCACCTGACTCTGCTCTGAGCAGAGGTGCCCAGCCTGGTGTCTAGTTGAGCTGTAGTCAATTATATAACATGGAGGGTCCTTACAGGGCTGGCCCCAGCACAAGACACGACATCCCTCACTAAATCACAGCACTTTGGAGGACAATACTGGAGACACAGTGTGGGAATTGAGCACAATCTGACCCCATCACGCTGGGGTGAAGCACTAAGG
>NW_022111373.1:142445978-142446956 GCF_000313985.2 Echinops telfairi
ATATATATATATGGAGGGTCCTTCTAGCCATCACCCCCCTGGTGGTATAATGGTTTCAAGGTCAATAGCTCAAAATCACCGGCCACTCAGAGGGAGGAAGGTGGGACTTTCTACTCCCATAAAGAGTTACAGTCTCGGAAACCCACAGGGGCCGTTCTCCTCTTTCATATGGTGTCCCTGTGAGTCAGACTCTATTCCATGCACTGCGTTTGAGCTGTTGATGGCTGTGGTTATCATCTCGTTGTGGAGGGAGTTCTCCGGTACAGGATTAAGGTGGGAAGTATTCTCACCCTATTAGAGGATGTGAGCCAAGTCGCCACCATCCTTTGTCTCCTGGGGTAAGCTCTGCTGAAGGACAACGCCCTACCTCCACATAAGAACGACCCACCTCCATGTAAGAATGACCCGCCTCAGAAGCAGGAGCAGAGACTCCTGGGATCATCAAGGAAGCAGAGCACATTACAAATCTCTGAGGCGAGTGGCAGAGGCTGAGATCAGAGGGTGCAGCAAGGAGACCAGGAGACAGAGCGGAGGGGCAGTGCAAGAGTGTGCGGCAATGAGGGCTTCCTGGCTCATGGAGGCAGAGTCCGGGGACCACGTGATCAAGAGGCTGAGGACTAGAAGACTTGGATGCTGGCTGAAGAGGTGTTGTTATGTACCAATGATTGCACCTTTAATGTTTTCTGATCCTGATTTGTGGTAACCTATTAACTCCCCGACCAACCCCCATAATTGTGAGTCTGTGTAGCTACTGCAATGGATTCTCAAACGCAACAGAGAGCCCGTGTCCTGGGGGAAGTGTGAGTGTCAGAATAGGGAACAGAAGGATGGAGCTGGAGGCCTATCTGACCTCGGTGACATCAGCCGCAGGTGAGGGGCTGCATTCTCTCTCATTGTATTTGCAGACCTACTTCTTCGGATACTGTATTAGTCTAGGTACTTTGGAGAAACAAATCCACAGCAACTCATGTATAAGAG
>NW_022111373.1:142448378-142450282 GCF_000313985.2 Echinops telfairi
GTGGCCACAAACATGCCACAATGACCAGCCAAGTGACTTAGGGCAGGACTCTGCGTCACCAGGTAGCCACTGACCTGCAGACGGAGATCAAATGCGTGGGCAATCGATCCATCGACTAAGCCTAGATAACGCTAACCACAAAAACAAGCCCCCTGCCATGCGGGTTTCTTGCCTGCAATCTCAACAGAGGTGTCTTGGTGGTGCAGTGAGTTGAGCATTGGACGACGAATGGAGAGGTCTGTGGTTCAAACCCACCAGCGTTGGCACAAAAGGAAGATGAGGCACTCTGCTTCTGTCAAGACTGCTGGCGGCTTCAGACAGCCCGTGGAGCCGCCCTCCACTGTGGTGAAGGGCCGCAGTGTGCTGGAATTAACTCTGCGGCGGTGGGTTTTCACTGATGCGGTGCCTGTTACACACCCCAGCCAGGAGTGCAGCAGCTCTCAGCGAGGCCTGGGGGTCCTCCCAGTGAGTTATGGAGCCCGAGGGACTTTGCTGGGAGACCCCTGACCTTGAAGCTGGTGTCAGCGGTGAAGGTGGTCTTGTGGACCCTTGTTGTTGTATTTGTTAGGAGCTATCAAGTCAGTTCTGACTCACAGCAAACCTGCGCACAACAGAAGGTCACACTGCCTGGTCCTGCGTCATCCGCACAATTGTTCTTACGCTGGAGCCCCTTGGGGCAGCCACTATGCCAATCCATGTTGCTGAAGGCCTTCCGCTTTGTCAATGCCCCTTTACTTGACCAAGCATCAAATCCTTCTCCGGGTACTGGTCTCTCCTGACAACAGGTCCAAAGTGTGGAAGACGAGGTCTCACCATCTTTGCCTCCAAGGAGCATTCTGGCTCTATGTACTTCTTCCAAGACAGATCGGTTTGTGAATGCTGGTCCCCATAAATGTGTAGTTGGCCAAATATGTGGCCATTCCCTGCTGTGCATCTGCTTCCATCCACTGTGGACAACATCCCTGACAATATCTGTGCCCCTAGTGACTCCCAGGAGTTACGAGCTGGGCTTCAAACCACAAGCTCGCCAGTTTGCAACCGCTAACGACTCCATGGGAGAAAGATGAGGCTCTCTACTCCAGTCTCAGAAACCCACGGGGGCCGGCTTACTCTGTCCCATTGGGTCGACTCGGTGGCAGTGAGGTGCTGGTGACTTTACCAACAAGGTGCTGTGGCTCCAGAGGGCTGGGCGAGCAATGGGGTGGTGGGTGTCGACGCCACGGTAGGAGCTCTAGGGCAGCATGAAGTATCAGAACACCATCTGCCCAGAGCTGAATCCACCTGGGTAAACCTTGCAGTGCCCAAAGACAAGCCTCCTGGGACCCACCGGCCTTTGTCTTGTGCCTGGCCAGCTGGAGAGCAAGGGTGAGGACCACACCCCACAGCTGCCCGGCTGGCTGCAGAGACTTGGGGAGGGGCCTGGGCCGGTCTTACCTGCCTGCGCAGCAATGATGAGGGCCGTGTTCCCCTCGTGGTCCTGCCAGTTGGGATCCATGTGGGGACACTCTGCTAAGGCCACCACTGTGTCCACGAAGCCATGGCAGCAGGCAACAATAAGGCCAGTCTAGAGAGGAAAGGGGAGGCAGTCAGAAGGCAGGGGCTCAGCACGGTCAGGCAATCCCAGGGAGCCCCAGGGGATGGCTGGACAGGGTGCGGAGGGGAGAGCGTGAAGAGCCAAGAGGCATCATTCTCAATGAGCGCACAGCCACTCCCTCCCTGTCAACGTGCCGAGCCCCACGCTGTGCTGGGGAGCTTGCGGCTGCACAGAGGCCTGGCCCCCTGGGCCTGCCTTCCATTGGGGGCCGGCCAGCTACAGTGGACACATGTGGAAGGCTGGGTGTGTGTGGGGAGGCTGTGAGCATAGGGGGCGGCAGGTGGGGAGCTCTGCGTCAGACAGGGGGGCA
>NW_022111373.1:142450920-142458648 GCF_000313985.2 Echinops telfairi
TGTGTGTGTGTGTGTGTGTGTGTGTGTGTGTGTGTGTATGGGTGGGGACCTCATTCCCTAATAGGATTGTGTCCACAGGTGTCCGGGTCAGGATTCCAGCCTCCTAGTTTGGGGGCATATTTTGGGGACACACAGCTCGATCCCTGATTCCTCTGGCGGGAGCACTCGCTGGAGGTGGACAGTCGGCAGGATGGCTTTTCTGGATCCTTGTCACTTTCATCCTGCCCCGTGTTTTAGGGTACAAGAGAGAACCCCACCCCCAATATACTTTACGAAGAACATTTATCAAGGCTTCCAAGAGACCCAGACAACACAAAGACATAGACACATCATCGGGATGAGGGGGGCCATTAGCCCAAGGTCAGAGTGGTACCTGAGGATTGAGTCGGGAAGCTACATAAATAGGACGGAAACACAGGGGGAAACTCACACCATCAAGTTGATCCCACTCAGAGCAAACCCAGAGGGCAAGGTAGAACTGCCCCTGGTGTCTCCCGAGACAGAAATGCTTCACAGGAGAAAGCCTCATCTCTCTCCTGAGGAGCAGCTGGAGGTTTCAAACTGCTGACCTTGCAGTTTGCAGCCTAGTGAGTAACCACCAGGCCACCAGTGCACAAATTCATGATTGGTGGCAGATCGATACATCACAGTCACACGTGGGACGACAGAAATTGGTCCCGGGCCTTCCGACCATAGGTTTGGGTTTACTGCTACCTTCTGGGGTCTCTTCCAAAAGGCTGACCTTCTTAGGTATGGTCTCCAAACTGTCATTTATGGGCAAGAGCCACCAGGAGAGAGTGAATGCCGTGGAGACAGACATTTTGATTCTAAAACAATGCCCGGCAGCAGGGGTGCTGGTATACACGTGCTGAATGTTAGGGTTTCTAGCAAACTCTTCCTTCCTGCATGGCTGATGCACTTGACCTTTGCTCTCTCTCAGGCCCCTGGCAATGGGCATGGCCTGGGCCCCTGGGCTGGCTTGGCACATCCATGTGGGCCCAACTCTTCCCTTGTGTCCACTTGGAAAGCAATGGGAACCTCTCCACTACAGCCACAGTGCTGTTGACGGTTGTCGTGTCAATCGACGGGCGCCCCAGCTCCCCATATATGCAGAGCAGAACTGTGCCACAGAAGCAGGTCACTAGGCCTCTCTTCCGACGCGTCTCTGGCTGGGTTTGAACCACCAACGTTTGGGTTAACAGTTCAGTACTTAACCGCATGCATGGGCCACCCAGGCACTCACATGGCAGTGCCTAAACAGAGTCTAAATAGCTCTCCCCACAACCATCACTTTGTAAGTTCCACTTCGCTGTTACATCGGGAATAAAGAAAAACAGATTTTCGGGATGGGGGATGCATTCCACTCCATCCCAGAAATGCATCCCGGGGCCCTTGAGACCTGTTCACACTTGAGGAGGCTGATGGGATCCGCAGCACGAAGGCCCACGATTGGCAGAGTCCCTGGTCCCTGAGAAGAATGTCTGTGTCTGGAACCCTCGGTCGTAATGCCAGGCCATCTGTTCCAGGCACATTTTATGTAAGGGAAAGCCCTCACCCTGGGGACCACTTAGCACCCGAACCTGCTGCCTGCTACCTTCTGAGCTCTCACCTGCCCCACGCCAGGGTAGATGGCTTGGAAGAAGGGAATAAGTGAGCTGCGATGATTAAAGTGGCCACAACGTGATAAAGTGCTCTGGTCTCTCTCCTTCCAGCCCACGGTCCTCTGTAATTTTTAGAATAATTACCAACACATCAAACCAATCTCCCCACACCCTCCACACATCTCCCTGCCACCCCACCTTCAACTGGTCAGAGGGAGCAGCTCACTCAAAAACATCACCAGGAAGTAGTCCTACCTCCACTGCCCACATTTGGCCCCCATTTATTAACTAAAGGTTGGTGGATCGAACCCACCAGTGGCTCATGAAAGAAAGGTCTGGAGGTTTGCCCCTGTGAGGATGACACCCATGAGAACACCTCGGGGGAGGTCCTACCCCACCCCACCTGGGCTGCCATGAGTCAGAACAAACAAACTTGCTGCCGTCGAGTCTGACATATAGTCCTTACAGGACAGGGTAAAATTGCCTCTGTGGGTTTCCAAGACCTTAATTCTTTTCGGGAATGGAAAGCCTCATTGTTCTCTGGGAAAGCAACTCATGGTTTAGAACCACTGACTTTGTGGTGAGCAGCCCAATGTGTAACTGACTGCACCAGGGTTTGTTTTCAGGTCTCCGTGCCTACCACCTCAGTCAGCTGCCTTCCCCGAGACCAATATCGCTGATTCCCTGCAGTCAACTGGGGTCATACCTGCGAGGCAGCTGCCTAGTTCAAGTGGCAATTGCTTAGAAGCAGCAGCATGACCCTTAGAGATGGAGAGTTGAGGGAGCACCAGAATGAGGGTAAGGCAGAGGATGGGGACCCTGTCCTGAGTCACTCTGGACTTCCATCCAGAACCCGGACAGAAGCAACAGGCCTCTCCAGCATCCCTGAGGCTGCAAGGCCGACAGCTCTCGCAGCCAGCTCCCCAGGCAGAGAAAGTACGGCGTGCGCTATGCCAAGCCAAGTCAAGCCAACCGGTGCTTCTGGAGGATGGTGCTGGGGAGGAAGACCGAAAAGTCCACAGACTGCCAAAGGAACCAACAGATATGTCTTGGAAGAAGTACAACCAGAATGTTCCTTAGAGGCAAGGATTCCATCTCACATGCTTTGGACATATTGTCGGGAGAGATCAGTCCCTGGAGAGGGACATCATGGTCAAGCAGAGCGGCAGTGAGAAAGAGGAAGACCTTCAACAAGATGGATGGACACAGGGGCTGCAACACTGGGCTCAAGCATATGAACAATTGTGGGGGTGATGCCGGACCAGGCGTGTTTCATTCGGCTGTACCTGGGGTTGCTATGGGTCAGAACTGGCTCAATAGCACCAAACCAAAGCCAAACCAAACACGCTGCCTCAAGTCCATTCGGGCTCAGAGTGACCCTACAGGAGACGCTACAGGAGGACAGCACAGACCTGTCCACTTTTGTGTCTCCAACACTGGAACTCCTTCCAGGGGTGGACAGCCTCATCTTTCTCCCATAGAATGCCTGGTGGGTTTGAACCACTGGCCCTGTAGTCAGCAGTCCAGTGTTTCACCCACTCCACTCTCTGAGCTGACTACAGTCTGTTGAGTGTGTTTCACACCATGAAAAGTGTGAACTCTGACCATGACCAAAAGGTGATACAGAGACATGAAGGGAGCCACGCTGTTGGAAACCTACCCTTCCTCCTTAAAGGGGGGCCATGGCCCTTAAGGGTATAAAGCACGCCACATCTGTGGGACAGCACAGCAAAACACAGTACCTCGGCAGGTTTACCCAAGTAAATGCCTACTGAAACATGTAGTGTTAGCAACTTCCGCTTCCTGTCCACCCATCTGGCCTACTGCTGTGGTTTGCATATTTCAAGTACCGGCAGGGTCACCCATGGTAGCCAGGTGAAAGTGTGAAATACATTCATGGTGACCACAACCTGACATAGCTTCCAGACTAAGGCAGACGAAGAGGAAGGAGCTGGTCATTTGCCTATAGAAATGACTCACTGCCATCCAGTCGATTTGCCCCAGTGACTTTATGGGGCAGGGTAGAGCTGCCCCTGTGGGTTTCCAAGACTGTAACTCTTTACAGAAGTAGAAAGCCTTGTTGTCTTCCTGCGGATCGTAGTGGTTTTGAACTGCTGTGGTTAGTGGCCCCACAAGTAAGCCACTCTGCGATCAATGCTCCAGGGGAAGGACTACTTTTCCCTAACCTTCCCCCAAACGATAAGTGGAGGCTCCCCAGGGCAGGGAACTGCTGGAACAGGGATTTGTTGTTGTTGGAATTTTGGTTATTAGTTGTTTTTATTTTAAGATCTCTCTTCCATGAAAACGAATCATTGGGCGCTTAAGGCAGAATTTTGATTGTTGGGTTAGTGTGATGCTTGCTGGCTTAAAGCCAGACGCACATGTCTGGTGGTGCTTGCTCTAGACGCCACTTTGCGTGGATTCACCATTTGCGTGGGTCTGTACTCCACCAATAACTCCAGGCAGTTCTAACCCATGCAGCGGCGCCACAGGGGCTTAAAAATGACCTGGTCCCGGGGAGGAGATGAGCCAGTCAGGGTGCGATGTAACAATGATGAGAAATACAACTTTCCTCTAGTTCCTAAAGGTTTCCTCCCCGCTCCCACTACCATGACTCGAATTCGATCTTGCAAGTCTGGCTAGACCAGAGGAGGTATGCTGGTACAGATAGGAACTGAAAATACAGGGAATCCAGGACGGATGAGCCCTACAGGACCAGTGGTGTGAGTGGCAAAACAGGGAGGGTAAAGGGAGAATGGGTAGGAAAGAGGGAACCGATTACATGGAACTGTGTGTGACCTCCTCCTTGGGGGACAGACAACCGAAAAGTGGGTGAAGGGAGACGTCGGACAGGGCAAGATATGACAAAATACCCATTTATAAACTATCAAGGGCTCATGCGGGAGGGGGGAGCGGGGAGGGAGGGCAAAAATGAGGACCTAACGTCAGGGGTTTAAATGGAGAGAAAATGTTTTGAGAATGATGTACAAATGCGCTTTACACAATTGATGTGTGTATGGATTGGGATAACAGTTGTATGAGCCCCTAATAAAATGTTAAAAAAAAAAAAATGACCTGGTCACCTTGCTTCCATTGCCATTACAGCCAAGAAACGCGCATGGAGCGAGCAGTTCTACTCAGTTACACACGGGGGCGCTGCGATGGGAATCGGCTGGGAATTTCGGGTGTGGGCGCGCTCCCTCCAGCGCAGCGGCCCGCTGCAGGCACTCAGCCGACATCCGCACATTCAACTCAAGAAACACGGCCTACGGGTGCCTATGGGTGCGAGCCCGGCCCAGCAGCTCTTCACAGATGCCAGAAGCATCACCAGCCTTGCTTTTCGTGCTCCCTATCTTGACTTTTTCCTTCTGTAACTTGGGGAGAGGCGTCTTCTTTTCTTCCCCACGGGTGTCATTCATGTCGTTGGCTTTGGGTGTCCTCGGCCTGGTTCTGACTCAGAGTGGCCCGATGGACAGCAGACCGAAGCACCACCCCGACCTGCGCCATCCTCACAATTGTTCTTATGTTGGAACCGCTGTCAGTCCATCTCGTCCAGGGTCTTTCTCTTTTTTCATGGACCCTCTAGTCTACCTTTTCCAAGGACTGGTCTCTCCTGACCGCATGTCCAAAGTATGAGGTGGGTGAGGGTTGATGACGTCCAGGGGTCCATGGAGCAAAAGAATGTTTGGAAACTGATTCGTGGTAGCAAATGTGCGATTCTGCTGGATGTGGTTGAACTGTGGGATGATTTGATATATGTATTGATCCCAATGAATTAAAATAAATAAATAATTTGGGGGGGGATTACTGAGAGACTCAAGAAATGGGAGTAGCAATACCAGGAGAGTAGGGGGAAGGTGGGAAGAAGAGAGGGGTAGAAACCATGGGCGAGGAGAACAGCAGTCAGGGTAAAATATGAAAATAATTTATCAAGGGCTCAAATAGAATGCAAATGTTTAGAAAATAAACATATGTACAAATATGCTTGATACAATTGATGTATGGATTGTTATTAAGAGCTGTAAGAGCCCCCAATAAAGTGATCCTTAAAAAATAAAAATAAAACCAAATTTGGTTCTCAAAGAGGGAAAAAAAAACATATGCAAGATAAATTTTCGCCATTCTTATTCCTAAGGAGCACTCTGGCCATACTTCTTCCAAGACAGATTTCTCTGTCCTTCTGTCAGTCCCTGGTCTCTTTCATGCATGGACCTCCCTAGGTTGCATTTTGCCTTATAAATGTCGGAGTAGCAGCCCTGCAATCCAAGGATCCCGGCTGGCATAGTGGATTATGAGTGGGGCTGCTAACTGCAAGGCCGGCGGTTCAAAACCACGTGCAGTTCCACAGCCTTAATAGTCCCGTAAAGAATTAGTCTCAGAAACTTCACAGGGGCAGTTCTACCCTGGGCTGCAGGGTCACTGTGAGTTGACACCTCCATGGCTGAGAGCCTGGCACTGAAAGGGGGGCTGATGCCACACGGTTAAGCACTGGCAATGCACCCAAAGGTTGTTGGTTCACTGATCTTCCCCCACAGGGATGAAATTCCAAGAAGCCAGTTCTACCCCACTCCAAGCCACCCAAGAACAAGCCCCCAACACAGCAGGGTCCCCAGGCAGTCCAAAACCAGTCAGCAAGGAGCATGGGCTGCTAACTTCAAGGTGGAGCCCACCCAGAGGTGCCTCCAATGAAAAGCCAATGAAATGAAAGGTCTGCCACCAGAAGACTCAAAACAAAACACATTGTTGAGAACGAGGGGGGTCGGGGCAGGGACCCCAAAATCAGACAATGGGACATCCCCTTACAGAAGGGTCACGAGGAAGGGATGAGTCAACCAGGGCACAGTATAGCATCAATGAAACACACACTATTCCTCCAGTTCTGCCTTTCAGTTCTGGCTAGACTGGAGCATGTGCACAGGTACAGATAAGAGTGCATGCGCGACACACGGAATCCAGGTCAGATAAACCCCTCAGGAGCAGAAATGGGAGTAGCAATACCATGAAGGGAGGGGGAAAGTGGGAGAGGAAGAGGGAACCGGTCGCAATGATTGACACATAGCCACCACCACCACCACCACCCTGCCCAGGGGGACGAACAACAGAAGGTGGGTGAAGAGAGACAAGTGTAACATGGGTGAAAAGTTGGTGTAAGATATGAAAACAATAATAATTTATAATTACTCAAGGGGTTGCAGGGGGGGAGGTAAAAAAGGGGAGCTGATTGCAAGGGCTCAAACAGATAGCAAATGTTTAGAAAATGAGGACAGCAACATAGGTACAAATATGCTTGATACACTGATGTATGGACTGTTCTAAGAGCTGTAAGAGCCCGCAATAAAATGATCTTTAAAGAAGACAAGAAAGGCCTGGAATCCACCTCTGAAAGAAACGAGTCCTTGAGCACCCAGTGGTGCACCCAGGGCTGCCACGCGTGGGACTGACTGAGAACGGGTCAGTCCCAGGAAGGGGGTGACAACATGACCATGCTTGGGGGAGGCACACTGCCTTCACACATTTCCAGCCTCTGTTGGTTCACAGGCCCAGGGAATTGGTACCAAGGGCCCACTCTGCCCCTGGGCTGGGTGTGGAGAACAGAGGAAATGGGAAGGAGAGGAGCCCCTCCCCTGGGTGGAGTCCAGAGGGGAATGAGCAGAGGTGTAAACACACGATGGCATCACGGGGACTATGGGAACAGAGAAAGCCTTGGCACTTATGCCCTTCACTAGGAGCTGCGTGGCCGGTGCCCGGAACCCCTCACAAGATCAATGAGGCCGCCTGCTTCCATCCTGCAGGGTCACTGTGAAAGGCTTCAACCCACTGGCAGTAATGATGGGCACTAGCTCAGGACCGGGGGGACATTGAGACATACAAAGGAAGGCTACCTGGGTGTGAAAGCTCAGAGGAGTTCTGGAATGTGCTGCCCATGAGAGGGTGAGGGAACTTGTAACTGGGTCACAAGAAGGGAATCTCACCCTCCCCCCAAGCTGAAGAAGAACCCCTGGGTGAAAGGGGGCTCTGAGCTGTACTGTCATGATCGGAGTTCAGCCCTTGGGCGCGACAGCACTGTCAGTTCTTCCATTTTCAAAATATTCTTTGAAAACATCTCCCCCTCTTCCTGCCCCTCCCT
>NW_022111373.1:142459445-142490624 GCF_000313985.2 Echinops telfairi
CAAAGAGGAGGAAGGCCCGAAACGAGACGGATGGACACAGTGACTGCAGCAGTGGGCTCAGGCACAGGAACAAGGGTGAGGATGCTTCAGGACCGGGCAGTTTCCTTCTATTGTGCAGAGGGTCGCTGTGGACAAACCACTTGATGGCACCTAACAACGACAGCAGTGTTTTGCCAGCCTTCTACGCCTCCAGCCAGCAATGACTTCAACTGTGAATAAGTGGGGGGATTTGTTCTATAAATTAAAGGTTGTTCCCTTAAGACAGCTTGCTGGAAAAGAACCCAATGGGGCAATTAACACCAAAGAATTTCCCACATCAAAACCAGGGAGAACCCCTATCTAGCACCTGAGCTTTCAATTCTCTGAAATGGGTGTTAATAGAGCCCATCAATCTTCAGTCCTCTCATCCATCCTAAATCCCTATTAAAGAGGATTTATCTATTTTCCGCCCACTCATCCAGCCTAACTTCCTGCAGGGGCAATTGAAAAGATTTAATGTAGCTTTTCTAGTCAAAGTCTCTAACTCCCACCAAACGACCTTTCCCTGCATATGCCTGGTAAGAAGGTGGGCCGGGGCTGGGGGTGGGCGTGGGTGGGGGGGTCCTGACCTGTAACTAATTGCAAACAAGATTCCCTGGCATGGCACCCTGCTGTGTATAAAATGAG
Source organism: Echinops telfairi (assembly GCF_000313985.2). Taxonomy (NCBI): domain Eukaryota; kingdom Metazoa; phylum Chordata; class Mammalia; order Afrosoricida; family Tenrecidae; genus Echinops; species Echinops telfairi. The sequence continues at coordinate 142,460,112 of NW_022111373.1, forward strand.
CCCTCTGAGAAGCAAGAAGAGAGATCTCATGACCAGCAAGAGCCAGGAGTGTAGTGTGTCCTATGTACCTGAGATCCCTGCTCAGTGAACCTCCTAGAACCAGAAGAGAGCTACCCCATCAGAGGAGCAGCAGCAGAACCAGGAGCCAGAGCACAGAGTGAGGGACTCCCCAACCCACAGAGCAAGTAAGGCTGAGTGTTTCTGTGCCCGGGGCTGGCTTGCAGAGTGTGGTGCCTCTGGGCACTTAATTTAGGGAGCTGGGTTTGCTAACCCACTGAACTTAAGCTGAATGCCTCTGGGTTGAGGCTTATAGGAGACTATGTCCTTTGGGCATTTAGTGGCAGACTTGATAGAACTTTGTAACATGTAAACCTGAGCATCTCTCACTGGCATTACAACTTGTTGACTTCCTTAATAAACTCTTTAAATGTGACTTTGGTCTGTGAGCTCTGTGTAGCCATTGCAATGGATATTAGAACCCAGAGAGGTAAAATAGAGACCATTAATGAAGACATCATACTGCCAATCACAGATAACTTTTCATTCATAAGAAGCGTGGTTCAGAAGATGGGTGATTAGGTATTTACTACTCTGCTCCCTCCAAGTCCTTCTGTCTACAGTTGTATTATTTAGAGTTACGTGTGCCTCTTGAAATGTCTAAAGTCAGCAGCGTATAAATGGATTGAGTCCTGCAAACATCTACCTGAAAAGTTTTAATGCCTGAACTAATGGCTTGCACAAAGTAAGGTCTATGCTATATTAAAATTCCAATGCTGATGCGAATGGATTATTGTGGTAGATGATTTTATGTCAATTTGAAGATACATGAAAACGTATGGGTGGAAACCAACCTGTGCTTCAGAAAGAGGACCTGGGAACCTCCTCCTCTCTCTCCCCCTTTGCCTTCCTGTTTGCCAGGAGACTCTGCCACCATCCTTGAGAGCTGCCATGTTTCCATTGACCTTGGATCCGTGGGACTCTGCACCCACTGGCCTGTGATCTTCCTGCACTCTGTAACGTTACATGTGGCTGCGTAGGTCTAAAGAGGGATTTGTGGACTAATATTGGACTTATGGACTTGACTGGGCTGGGACATTTTCTTGATAGATAATTCGTTCTTGATATAAGCGCTTTCTTATACAAATATGCGTGTCACTGGATTGTGTTTCTCTAGTCAATCCTTCCTGACTCAATTATTATCAGTCTTTTTTCTTTCTTCTTTTTCCCCCATTCAAAAAACATAATGACTTAATCACTAAAGCTCCAAATAAGCAAAAACAACACAAAGTAAAATAGATCTTAGGTCATAACTTAAAATGTGTTATTGTCCAGAGAAAGAACGACGGTCCTAGTAATTCAACTCTGTTAACTAACAGTAGTTCAACAGTAGGGATGTCATTGATCTCCACCCTGCGACTCCACCTCCAGGAGAAGTTGACACCTGGAAGTGGATTTACACAGGAGCGGAAGTGTTCGCGTTGTCATTGGACTACCCAGAGGCGGATGATGTAGAACGTGGACGTGGGGATGAGAAGCAGGGAGCAAGAGAAGCACACCTTTACCTACAGAGGGACACAATACAGCCTGCAGAGAGGATGGAGTTTGGTTGAAATAAAATGTAGCAGGCACTATCACAATGGCTCTGAAAAGTGGGCGGGTGGGTCTGTGGAGAGATAGAGAATATGCACGTGAGACACAAAAAGAGAAAAAGTCTGTCAGTCCAGGGCATCATCCGTTGCCCCAAATGGGCCCAGCAAGACCGGCTCTTACAGCCAAGTTGTGAGTTACCAGGGAGATGACCTCCAGAAGGAAAAAGAAAGCAGAAACGGTTACCAGCCCTCTCTGCTGGGGAGCAGACCGGAAGGGGAAGTGGTTTGGAGTGAGTAATTGCTGCTTGTCCCTGCAAGCCCTATTTTCTATCACATATACAGTATACACACACCACCTCAACGAACAAGAGTGTATGGGGGTGGGGGTGGGGGAGAAGGGAAAACAAACAAGAATTTTTTAAAAGGCATATAATGGAAGGAGACTACAGCCCATGACCTGGGATAATAAGCCCCTTGTCTTTACAGATCGCTATGTTGGAAGGATTGTCACAGGGGCAAGGGACGTTGGACACTAAGGGCTCAAGGATGCCGGACTTTGTCTCTCCAGTACTTGGGATGCGTGGTCAGGAGAGACTGATACCTGGATAAGGACATGATGCTTGGTACAGTAGAGGGTAGTGGAAAAGAAGAAGTCCCCCACCCCCGGTGTCTGCAGTAATGAACTCTTACATGCGGACAATCGTGAGGATGACGCAGGGCCGGGTCACTGTGAGTGGGAACTGATAGCAACATACAAAAGCTTAAAGCTTAGCATAACAACAATGTAGACAAAGCTTCTGGTTATGAGAAAGCAGCTTCAATCAGACCACCTCTTCTACTGTACATGCCTAAGAAGGGGGTCTTGGGTCTCCAAGGCCAATGGGACTTGAGGGTAGCCAGCAAGGACAAAAGCCATTGTTCCTCACTACTTTTCCTCCCCAGAAATGTCCTCATGCCTAAGGGCTTGGGAAACTACTCACGACTGAAGCAGAACTGAGTTTTCTGTAGACTCAAGGAATCAGTTGGCATTCAAGGGCTACTAAGGAGGAGGAACCTGATTATTGTGCCTGTCTTCCATGGAGGCCCAAGGGGCTAGCACCCCTGAGTAAGGCCAACCCAGAACAGTTCAGCTCTCAGAGGCCACCGCATGGCCTGGCATCCTCTGCCCCAAGCCTACCTGCCAGAAGCCAATTTCGTCCTCTCTGCAGGAAGAGCACAGCTAGATTTATCTCAATCTATCCATTACACCCAAGGACGGGCACTGAAAAAGAATACTGGAGACATCAGTGACCATGATGGAAGTAACCCCAATATCCTGCCCTCCTGTAAAGCCACCCAAACCCTGGCAAAGTCCAGTCTAATCAACTTTCCCCCGACCTCTCCAGATGAGTGAGAGGCTTCGGCAACATAGGAAGTGCTTACTCAAGAAAAGTGCTGTACCGAGGCCGGCACAGCACCCAGATACAAGAGGAGCTGGCGTGGGCCGTGGCTCCTTGGGGATCCGTGTTCCTGTAGCTCCCCAGGGGCGACAGCCTCCCAAGGGCCACGTCCTGTGGTGGGAGTGCCTGCTGAGTGTCTGGGCTGGGCTGGCCAGGAACCCGAGCAGATCCATGCCCAGAAGTCACAGGGAAGCAGGGGTAGGACCACGAGCCCTGGTCCTGTGTGCAGGGCTTGGAAGAGGATGCTGGGTGAAAGTAGGGGAGCACAAGTGGGGTACAGGTAGATGGACTCAAGGTGACCCAGAAGAACTTGGACTCCCAATTGAAGGCATGCCATGAGAAAGGCAGCTACGGTGTGGAGTCCAGGGAGCAGAGTGTGGGATGGAGGCGGGGTAGCCTGGAGACAGGGTCACCTGCCCCACCACTCTCCCAGGCACAATAGGGAGGGATAGGTCTTCGGTCATGTTCACTTAGCCTAGCCCCACCGTGCCCTTGGGTGTGGTTGGGTGCCTCCTCCCCTGACACCTGGGGGAAAGAGGTTGTCAACCTTCCTAATGCCTCGACCTTCCTAATGCCTTGACAGTTCCTCATGTGGTGGTGACCCCCCAACCATACAATTATTTTCGTTGCTACTTCATAACTGTCATTTTGCTACTTTATGAATCATCATGTAAATATCTGATATGCAGGATGTACTTTCATTGTTACAAATTGAACAAAATTAAAGCATAGTGATTAATCACAAAAAAATGTAATTATATGTTGCGAAATATTTATTTCTAATGACAAATCAATGAAATTTTGTCTTGAAGTATGGTGTGGCATGGGTAACAGTCTTCAGGCCGGGTACTCCAGTGTAGGTGGGCGTATCTGCATGTGGGAGGCCCCTCCTGGAGACGGATACAAAAGCAGCGTCTCAGTTCCTAAGACCACCAGAAATATGTGTTTTCCAATGGTTTTAGGCAACCCCTGTGAGAGGGTCGGTCTACCCACAAAGGGGTCACAACCCACAGATTGAGAACCGCTGTCCTAGGATCTTTTTCCCCAAAACTGTGTCTCCCAAGACTCTCTTCTCTAAAGAAGGCGGTCCTGTCCATCATCCACAGCACAGGCTGGCCTCCCTGGACAGTTCTGGGTCTGCCCCTACCCCACTCCTCACCCTAGGCTGAGCCCTACATGCCACATGGCTTCTTCTAGGGAGTGGGCCCACAACTGTGGGGATCCCCTGTGTGTGCTGGGGAGGCCTTCAAGCTAATCAGGCTGGGGGAGTGAGGAGGGGAGGGTAGAGGTGGGTGGGTGCATCTCTATGGAGCAGGAGGTCAAGACAGCCCCTCTCTGAGCTGAGAGGGGAAATTCTGCAGGGATAGTGAGGGAAGGACAGAAAGGAAGGAGGGAAGGAGAAAAGCTCTGAAGGACAAAAAAGAAAGAAGGAATCGGCCAGATCTTGGTAAGCACAATGAGCTTTCTGCCATCTAACGCACGCTAGCCCCCTACTCTCCAGCTCGGATGCATCCCTGAAAATAGCAGCCCACATGCCCAGGCCTGTCAGTGCAGAACGCACCTCCTTCACAAAGGACTCTCATTATGCCGACCTGTCAGGTGGTCCCCAGGAGAGTGACTCGAAAGGCTCCCTGTAATCTCACTAGGCTCACAACGAATGATCCTACCAAAGCGCAGGTTTAAGTCACTGTAACCTGCAGTAATAGCTGTCGCTGGAGGCCAACAATGGAGTGAGCAAACCGCTGGAGAATGAGAAGCCAAGATGCAAAACCTCAAAAGCAAGCGTGCTGCCAGCAAGTCGATTGTGGCTCATAAAGACTCTGTAGGACACAGCGGGACGGATCCTGTGAATTTCCGAGACTGCCTCTCATTACGGCAGCAGCAGAAAACCTCACTGTCCTCCCGCGGCCTGGCTGGTGGGTTCTAACTGCTGATCTCGTGGTTAGCAGCCCAATTTGTAACCCACTACATGGTCAGGGTTCTTTTCCTTTTTTGTTTGTTTGTTTGAGGTGTCTAATAGGCAGAAACAGGAACTGGTGGGGCAAGCAAGTGGAGCAATACCCTGACGTCAGTGTTAAAAGTGCGCAACAACTCCTGATGAGGGCAGCTCAGATGGCATTGTTACATTGTGACTGCGTTCTAACTGCCTACCTTACAGAACAGCCAGCTCCAACAGCCTTGTTACATTGTTACTGTATTCTAACTGCCCACCTGGCAAAACACCCAAACAGAAATGGAAAATTCCCCAAACTGCCCCTACTCCTCTCCCTCCCTGGCAGCTCGACTTCTCAGGAGCATGGACCTCGCTGGGGGCTCAGGGTGCCACTGTCCCTTTCTCTGCTCTCTCCTCCCTCCTGGGAACTCTGAAATAAACCTTTAAAACTGTTTTCTATCTTTGCCTTCTTTCTTTCTCTCTGCTGCCAATCCAATCTTACAGTGTCCACAGTACTCTGACATCTACAAGACCACACGGGTGCCCAGAGTGGTGGGCACACTCAGGAAAGACCTGAGATGATCCCAGCTTTGTGCAAGCAAGGGGTGAAGGCTAACACAGAGTTGTCTCTTGCCTGATTTAGAAATAGAGAATTATAAAAAAGAGAATAATAAAAATGGAGGACTAACCCAACCTCTATACACGGAACCCTGTATTTTTTTTCCCTTGATGTAAATAGAACATCTATTAAGTCTTAAAAGAGTCAAGGACAACACAGACACGGATACATCATCTGGATGAGGGAGGCCACCAGCACGAGGTTGAAATGGCATCCAGCCCTGTCAGTGTATTGAGCGGATTCTTTAGCTCCAGGCATTTAAGACAATTCCTGTCCAACCAAGTAAACAGAGTAGAGACTTAAGCAGTAGTGATGATAAAGGATAAAGATGGCAGAATTTATTCAGAGAAGCCAATAAACAAACAAGCAGACAACTACTATTATAGCCAGCAGCAGAAGTAACAAACTGGGGCAGCAGGTGATTTTGATTCTTCAGAGGTGTCACAACTTTCAACAAAAAATGTTAAGACATGTAAAGAAACTTCCAAGTATGGTCCACACAAGAAGGGAAGAAACTCAATAGCTTCTACCATTGAGGGAGGCCAGACATTTGACTTTCCAGACATAGACTTTAAATCAGGTATTTAAAATGTAGTCAAATTCAAATAGCTAAAGGAAAATATGAAAACAACATCTCACCGAATAGATACTATCAATATAAAGATGGGATTGGTTCACTAGAGGGGATCAACAACAGATTCTAGCAGGCATAAGAATCACTGAACTTGAAGATCAGTTATTGGATATTATCCAGGCTGAGAAACAGAAATAAACCAGAATGAAGATTCCCCCCCCCCCCGTACACTAACTATGGGAGGCCCTGAAAGAGAGGAGAGAGAAAGGGGGGGGGGAGTATTTGAAGAAATAATAGCTCAAACTCTCCAAATTAGATCAAAACATTAATCTACACATTAAAGAAGCTCAATAAACTCTTCATAGCATAAACTCAAAGAGATTGACATACCATAATCAAACTATAAAAAGCCAAAGACAATGAGCAAATCTTGAAACTACTAAGGGACTCTCAATGAGATTAGCAATGGATTTCTCATTAAAAAATCTCTGGAGGCTGCAAGGCAGTGAGATGGTGTTGATGGGCACACAACACACATGTCACCTGGGACACAGTAGGAATATAAAGCAGGAAGAGATGACACTATACAGAACAAAGATGTTGTGTACTGTGGACGTTAAGGTGGCATGAATCCAAACCAGCGTGTTACAGATTAAGGTGTTATTAGAACCAGCAGGGCTGGTTGGGTTTAGGTGCCTCGGGTCTGCTCTACCCCACAGTGACCCTGTCCAGGTGCAACAGAATGGAACACGGCTCAGGACCATGTCAGTCTCATAACTGATGTTGTGTTTTCAGCACTGGTTGCATCCGCTGTATCAGTTCATCTCACCGAAGGTGCCGACACTCCACTTTACCAAAGGTGATGTTCTTTTCCAGGGACTGGTTGGTGTCACCAAGGCAGCCACGAAGAATATAACTCAAAAATATATAGTGGAAAAAAGGTCAAGAGAATTCAAAGGGTACACTGTTAAATATCTATTTAACACCAAAGAAGGTGGTAATGGAGGAATCGAGAAATACATAATTAAAATATGTAAGACATAGAAAATAAATATCAAGGGAACCAATAGAGAAGCCTTCAGGGACAGCTCCAATACTAACTACGTGGACCCCCCAATCCCCCCCACCCCAAAAAAATGCACTTCAAAGGACAGCACTGAAGCTATAGCCCAGGGAGAAGGACATGTCTGTTTAGAGCACACAGGAGCAAACGAAGATGGAAGAAGAGAGACAAGAATACATCCTGGCCCACCAATCTCTGAGGACCATACTTCTCCTCAGAGCAGCCAGTGCACAGAGAGGACCCTAGGGCACCATCACAAGTGAGACACAGACATGAAATCCCTCACTGACCCATATTGCCACAGGGGGAAACACTGGAGACAGTGCTGGAATTGTGTACAATCTGACCCCACCACACTAGAGCAAAATGCTAAGGGCTTGCAACAGAGCAGCAAGGGGAGCAAAGTAATGAAGTCCCTGGGGAATACCAAAAATAGACTTTGAGTCCAAGGCATGGCACCCCATCAGACTCGACTGGAAAAACACTCCTAAAGGCCAAAACAGACCTGAACTATTTACAGGCTTTTCTTTTTCGTCCTTGTTTTTTGCTATTGTGGTGGTGGTGTTTTTTTTGTTTCCTTTTGTTTGGTTTTGCTATGCCTTGTTCCTGCGCCTATTATTGTCTCTGTGTGGCTATCTAGGTAAAATCGGGAGGATTAATAATCTGGAGGTGAAAACAACGGGAACAACGGTTCTGGGGGGAGATGGGAGAAGGGAAGTGGGGGGAAAGAAATGGGTGTTAACAAACCCAGGGACAAGGGAACAACAAGTGATCTAAAAATCAAAGGTGACGAGGGTGTACGCTGCCTGGTGGGGCTTAATCAAGGGTAATGTAGCCTAGAGGGATTACTGAAACTCATATGAAGGCAGAGCATGATAGTGGGACAAGAGGAAGGTAAAAATAAAAGAGGAAAGAACTAGGAGGCAAAGGACATTTATAAAGGTCTAAATACAAATATGTACATATGTAAATATATTTATATATAATGATAGGGAAATAGATCTATGGACATGTATTTATATGTTGAGTATTAATAAGGTAGCAGACAGAGATTGGGCCCCTACTCAAGTACCCTCTCAATGCAAGAACACTTTGTTTTAATAACTTGGCATTCCATGATGCTCATCTTCCCAACATGATGGCTGAAGACAAAATAGGTGCATAAGCAAATGTGGGGAAGAAAGCTGATGGTGCCCAGCTATCAAAAGCTATAGCATGTGGGGTCTTAAAGGCTTTAAGATAAAGAAAAGGCCATCTAGCTGAGAAGCAACAAAGACCACCTGGAAGAAGTACACCAGCCTGTGTGATCATGAGGTGTCAATGGGATCAAGTATCAGGCATCAAAGACCCACAACAAAAAATCTTGTCATGTGAATGAGGGGGAGCACAGAATGGAGACCCAAAGCCCATCTATAGATGATTGGACATCCCCTTACAGAAGGGTCACAGGGAAGAGATGAGCCAGTCAGGTGCAGGATAGCACCAATGAAATATACAATTTTCCTCTAGTTCTTTAATGCTTCCTCCCCTCCACTACCATAACCTCAATTCTACCTCACAAATCCGCTAGACCTGAGCATGTGCACTGGTACAGATAAGAACTCACAACACAGGGAATCCAGGACAGTTAAGCCCCTCAGGACCAATAATGAGAGTAGCAATATGAGGAGGGGAAGGGGAGGGTGGGAGAAAGGGGGAATCAATCACAATGATCTATGTATAACCCATTCCCAGGGGGACGGACAACAGAAAAGTGGGTGAAGGGAGACAGTGATCTGTGTAAGACATGAAAATAAAAATGTATAGATTATCAAGGGCTCATGAAGGAGGGAGGGAGGATGGGAGGGAGAGTGGGGAAGGGGGAAAATAAGGAGCTGATATCAACGGCTCAAGTAGAAAGAAAATGTTTTGAAAATGATGATGGCAACATATATACAAATGTGCTTGACACACTGCATGCATGTATGGACTGTTTTAAGAGCTGTAAGAGCCCCCAATAAAACGATAGAGAGCAAGAGCTATGAATACTGCCAAAAAAAGATAACAAATATCAAAACAGCAGAAGTCCTTCCTTATTAGCAATTACACTGAAAATAAATGGCTAAACTGAAGACTAGTTTTCTTAAAAAGTGACCCAATTAAATTCTGTCTACAAGAGTCATTTTAGATTCAAGGGTACAAAGAAGTTGAAAATAAAGAGGCAGAAGAAAAACATATCCCATGCAAACAATAACCAAAAGAGAGCTCAAGAAAGTGTACTACTAACAAGCAAAATAAGCTTTAGGATTAGAATAGTTACTTAAAAATTAAAAATTAAAATAATTGTTACTAGAACAAAGGACATTAAAAAAGGATCTATCAAGAAGATGTAACAATTACCAACACAAATGTACCAAACAACAAAGCCCCCCAAATACATTAAGCAAACACTGATATAACTGATGGGAGAAATAGAATATTCAACAATAACAGGTGGAGACTTCAGTACCTCACTTTCAGTAATAGATAGAACAATTAGACAGAAGACCAGCCATGAAGTGGAAGAATTATACAACTCTGAAACCCAAGTAGACCTTAGGTACATCTATAGAACACCCCACCCAACAACAACACATTCTTCTCCAGTGCACAAGGGCATGCTCTAAGAAAGACCAAATGTAGACCACAAAACAAGTCTCACCATGTTTAAAAGACTGGAATAATACAGAACATATTCCCTGATAACTGGAATAAAGTTAGAAATTAAATTCAAGACTTTACAATTTCCTAAGAAAACAATTAGAGTAATATACAAAGACATGTCCAAATTGCTTTTCTAATCATCAAGAAACCAGAAATAACCTAAATGTACACCAAAAGGCTATCAGTCGAATACATGACAGTATCTACGTAAGAGAATGTATTGCAGTCATTAAAATTAATGATGTGGATCTCTACTTATGGATATAGAAATACGTTCTCAGTATGCTGCAAGAGACAGAGGAAGGCAGTTACATGGACTGTGTCTATAAGGTTATACCTCAGAATGTAATTATTTTCAAATCACGAAATATTAGTGATTTTCTTTTTTATTTATTTATTTTTATTTTTTTATCAGTGATTTTCATCTTTGGCTTTTTTTCCTTCATATTTCATCTGAGTATTTTACAGAAAGCACACATAGTTTCTGATGTTTATGCTTCAAAATGAGTAGAGCCATTTAAATATTTTTAATAATTAATGCTCAGTGTGATGTGGAATCAAACTCTGCTAGGGAAAATAGAAATGAATACATTCTCTCTAGAAAACAAAGTGGCTTTTTAAAGGATTAATAAGCCTTGTAATATACTTTCTAATAAGAGATGTATTAGAGCATTCATTAATGAGAGTATTTCTTTTTTTACTAAAAGATCATTTTATTGAAGGCTCTTAGAGCTCTTATAACAATCTATACATCAATTGTATCAAGCATATTTTACATCTATTGCCATCATTATTTTCTAAACATTTACATTCTATTGAGCCCTTAGTTATCAGTTCCTCTTCCCCCACACACACACCCACATGACCCCTTGATAAATTACAAATTACTATTATTGTCATATCTTACACCGACTGCTGCTTCCCTTGCCCCATGGTTTCTGCTGTTCATCCCCCTGGAGGTGGGGGTGGGTGAGAGGGGGTGATTATGTGTCGATCATTGTGATCGGTTCCCTCTTTCTCCCCTCCTCTCCCCACCTTCCCCCTACCTTCCTGGTATCGCTACTCCCATTCCTGTTCCTGGATTCCGTGTGTCAGGAGCTCTTATCTCTTATGTGTACTTGTGCACAGACAACATTCCTTATATAGCCCAAAACTGCAAAACCACCAAAATTCGAAACTATCAGCTGATGGCCGAGAAGAGGTGTTGCTGTGGACCAATAACTGTATCCTTACTGTTTACTGATCCTGACTTGTGACAACCTGTTAACTTTCCTAAATAAGCTCCCTTAATCATAAGTCCTGTTTGTGAGTTCTGCGTGACACCGCAATGGATTATGGGACACAGCAGGGTGCTCTGTGGGGGAGGCCGGTGTCAGAGAAGGATTAAGAAGAATGGAGGATGGCAAGGGGTTGAACATTGTCAGAGGAAAGAAGTAAGAAGCAAACGTAGCAGTGAGCACCCACCCGTCTTTCCAACGGGGGAGATGTTCTCGTGCCACTTCATTGCTCCTTGAAACTCAGCAAGCCAGAGTGTCTCCCAATTTCTGGCCAAGCACAGGCTGCTCCTGAGCTGAACGTCAGGAAGCAAATGAGTAATGTTCCCGCACATGCAAATGCATCGGAAAGGGCCCACGTCTGCGCTGCTCTGGGGCGGACACCGGCAGCAGCAGCGGATGAGTCATGGCCCGGTACATGTAAATGTGTCGGAAAGGACTCAGATTGGCACTTGGAAATAGCTTATGCCATTTCAATCTGTTATTTGACTCCCAGAGACCAATAACAGTTTCTTAAAGGATGCAATAAGAGGCTACATAGAACACACAAAAAGGCTGGCCTAACTTTTGTTGTCTGAGCAGCCTGCAAAGCTGAGGAGGGGAAAGGCGTCCACAACCCAAACCCCCACCCCCACTGGATTCTCACTGTGCAAGGGGGGGGGGGCCTTGGTGATCGCCGACTACCACCTGTCAGGACTGTGTCACTGTAGTGGCCTGTGCAATGCTTGAAGTTCTGCCAGTATTTCTGGAACCAGCGGGGTTACCTGGGATGGACAGGAGTCAGTGGTGCTACCTTACTCAGCAGAAAGCCAGCTAAAACCCAAAGGATCCCGACAGAACATCAGCTGATAGTGCTGGAAGGTGACCCAGGGGTCAGAAGGCACTCATGACCCACAGTGGCCGCAGGCGTGGACATGAAAGACTTCGAGGCAAGGTTTCCCTCCATTGTACACGGGGCCATCAGGCCTTGGAGCCAGCTCTACACAGCCAAGTAACAACACCGAGCTCTTGACTGCGGCCCCCACACCTGCCCTCTCGTTCCCTGTCTGATGGCTTCATTACTTCTGGCTCAGGGTGGAAGGAGCACGGCTCAGACTGACAACGAGCAGCGCTGTTCTGTTCGAGAGACTCCTAAAAACTCAATCAACATCGTCCCTCGCGTTGCCATCTGTCATGGTGTGAACTGTGCCCCTGCTGAGGTCCTAACTACCGGAACTGGACCGCAGCGCTATTGGGGAACAGAGCTTGTCTCTGAAGATGCACTGGGCTCAGTTCAGGAAGGCCTATCAACTACTCCCTAGAAGAGTCTCCACGGAAGCTACAGGGCAAAAGGGATCAAGTGGGCACATGGGAGCAGATTGCTCATCCACCATCCTTACAACAGGGAGATGGTCCTACATGACCAGTTGGGCCCAGAGTCATCGCTAGAGGAGATGTGGGTGGAAGAATACGCAGAAAGATGCAGCCTGGAGGCTTTCAAAGAAGCAGGAGGAAGTCTCTTAGATCGTTCCCTACACTTCTGCAACTGGGAAAGGCCAGGGACAGACTCTCCCCTCAAGCCTCTGGTATGTAGCTCTGCCGACACCTGAGAGTTTAAACCAAAACTCCATGAGAACTCCTGCTGTTGGGTCAATTCTGACTCACAGCAACCCTATTATAGGACAGGATAGATCTGCCCCTGGAAATTTCTGAGACTCTAACTCTTTATGGAATCAGAAAGTCTCATCTTGCTCCCACAGAGAGGCTGGTGGCTTCGAACTGCCAACCCTGGGCTTAGCAGCCCGATGCATAACCCACTCACTATGCCACCCATGTCCAGCCGAGGGTCAGTCACTTCTTTCTGACCCTATGACCTGCATAGCTGTAAGAGAACAAATCCGCACAGTCTGTCACAGGAAACCCACAGACCCCACTTGAAGGTCAGTGATGCCAACATGAGGTCCAGCAGCTTCCCATCACCTTGGTGTCCTGGCGGATACCTGACCACGGCCAGGAAGCCATGAGTGTGTTGGGTCCCTGCCTCCCGTGCTCATGGCAAGCATTCTGTGTCTTTGGAATGATAATCAAACTTGGCAAGTGCCCACAAGCACACAGAATAGTTTGTATGAGCAATGTGAAAAAGCCGCTTCGGATCCAAGAGTAGGGTTGATGTACTCCACTGCCGGCTTAAAGGATGGAGGTTCCAGATCACCAGAGCTAAGTTCAAAATGCCAGCCATGAACACACACCCCACCCCCGAGCATAGCTCTCTTCTGACCCACACGGGGGCGCCAGGAGTCATAATCCACTCAATGGCCACCAGTGTGGGTATTTTTATAAAGAATTGAGACTACTCATACATGGGTTTACATAGTCCTCAATGAGAGGACTCCCTGGCATTCTTCAACTTCTGGGTTCACACGGAAGTGACCACTCTCTCAAACATCATAAATAAAAGCTTAGAGGACTCTAGGTCATCATGTTGTTTACAATGGCAAGTCCACAAAGTATGCACCAAGATCAGAAGTGTGTGTTGTTGTTGATAGATGCCATTGAGTCAATTCCAACCCAGAGCAACCTTATGCACAACAGAACAAAACCCTACCTGGCCCTGTGCCATCCGCACAATGGTTCCTATGCCTGAGCCCACTGTTGCAGCCACTGTGCCCATCCACCTCCTTGAGGGCCTTCCTCTTTTTACTCTGCCCCTCCACTTTACCAAGCATGATGTCCTTCTCCAGGGACCGGTCTCTCGGGACAACAGGTCCAAAGGATGTGAGACAAAGTCTTGCCATCCTTGTCTTTAAGGAGTAGTCTGGCTGTACTTCCAAGACATATCAACTTGTCCTTTAGCTGTCTATGGCGGCTTAGCGGTTATGAGTTGGCCTGCAATCTGCAAGGTTGGCAGTTCGAAACCACCAGCCTCTCCTAGGGAGAAAGTTGGGACTCTCTATTATCATAAACAATCGCAGTCTCAGAAACTCACAGGTGGAGTTCTATCCTATCCTATAGGGTTGCTAGGAGTCAACATCGGACCCAATGTCAGTGAGTTTGGTTTTGGTACCTTTAACATTCTTCTTCGGCACCACAATTCAAATGCAGCGATTCTTCTTCAGGCTTCTGTATTCAACGTCCGACTTGCACATGCATATGAGGCTATTGAAGAAAAACCATGCTTGAGTCAGGAGCACCTTAGTTCTCAAAGTAATCTCCTCACTTTTTGATACTCTAAAGAGGTCTCCTGCGGCAGGTTAACCCGATGTAGCATGCCTTTGATCTCTTGACTGCTGCTTCCATGAGCAATGGATTGGGACATGCAAAGAGACTAGTTATGGTGAGCTGTCTCTTACACACATCCACTCAGGATGGATGCAGATGGGAAACGGAGGTCCTGTGCTGGAGTTGGTGGCTTTGAGTTGATTCTGACTCATAGCAACCCAATGCACAATAGGACAAAACACTGGGTGGCCCTTCGCCATCCTCACAATTGTTATGCTTGAACTCAGCATCGCAGCCACTGTGTCAATCCATCTTGTCAAGGGTTGTCTTCTTTTTCACCGCCCAAACATGGTGCCCTTCTCCAGGGACTGGTCTCTCCTGAAACATGTGCACAGGACATGGGACAAAGTCTCATCATCCTCGCCTCTTAGAAGCCTTCTGGCTGTACTTCTTCCAAGACAGATTTGTTTGTTCTTTTGGTAGTCCATGGGACTGCTTTGGTCAGTCAAAAGCATGGACGTGTAAATCAAGGCTACTGTAATACTTCATCTCATATCCCTTGGACATGTGATCAGGAAAGCCCCAAACCAAAAACCAAACTCACTGCCATCAAGTTGATTCCAACTCATAGTGACCGATGAGACAAGGTAGCACTGCCCCTGTGGGTTTCTGAGACTCTAACTCTTTACAGGAGTAGATAGCCTCATCTTGCTCTTGGAGAGCAGCTGGTGGTTTTGAACTGCCCGCTATGCCACCAAGGCTCCTCAGGAGCTCCCAGTCCCTGGAAAAGGGCTTCATGCTTGGTAAAGTAGAAGGGCAGAGAAAAAGAGAAAGAAGGCTTGACACAGTGGCTGAACAATGGGCTCCAAGATAACAGTGTGAGGATGGCCCAGGATCCAGGTAGTGTTTCATCCTGTTGGACCCTGGCTCACGATGAGTCGGAGCCAACTCAAAGGTACCTAATACAACAACTCCAGCACAGGACGTCCGTTCCGGCTGCTTCCACCTGAGGGAGTCTAATTGGCAAGACAAGCTTACCATCACCAGTCCCTGCACTGCTCTGACCTTGGTTCAGACTTTGTGGACTTGCACCGACACCAGCTTTCGACAAAGGGTTTCTATAACTTGCACTCGGCAGTGGAATGGGGCCTTTGCTCCCCCACCCCCCACCCACCCCACTCTCGTTGCCCCCTCCGTTGTTTCTATAAGGGATGCCACACCTCAGTCTCATTTTCCTCCCCCCTCCCATTCTGCGCTACTTACCCCGACCTCCTGGCTGCTCTGGAACATTCCATCTCACAGCCTGAGTGCTCTTCCCCTGAAACTGCCACCGGGCTAAACTGTCTTTACTCCCTCAGGGTCTCCCCTCAGGGAGGCCTCCTGAGCCACCCTGCACACGGCACACCCCACCTGCCCTGAGGCGTCCCCACCTCCAGTCCATTCAGATTGCAGCCTCCACTATCTCCTTGGCCTCTTAAGCCTTACGTGACCAGGTTGCCTGCGTAGATGCAGGCACTGGTAAAGAAATCTACTTCATCTGTCAGTGGTTCTCAACCTTCCGAATGCTGAGAACCCTTAATACACTTCCTCATGTGGTGTTGGCCCCCAGCCCCAAAATTATTGTCGTTGTTACGTCATAACTGTAAATTCGCTACTGTTAGGTATCGTCATGTAAATATCTGATGTGTTTTCATTGTTACAAAGTGAACATAATTAAAGCTACATTTTGGGACAGTATGGGTAAAAAGCCAATGTCAGTGCGAAGGTTGAGAGAGCTTCTTTCTCACCAGAGCAGCATATCTGCATGTGGGCAGACCCGCCTGGAGATAGAGGTGCAGTGTTTTCAGACGGTCTTAGGTGACCCCTGTGAAAAGGTCATTCAAGCCCCAAAGGGGCCGTAACCCACAGGTTGAGAACCGCTGGTGTATGTCATACAGACAATCCCTGTGTGTGAGACTGGCGTTCAAAGGAAGGACTAGTGACCAGAATGTGAATGATAATGGAAAACCAAAACCAGGCCCACTGACATGGGGCTAATGCTGACTCACAGCGACCCTGCAGGAGAGGGTAGACCTACCCCTCTGGATTTCCGAGACCGAGCCTCTTTATGGGAATAGAACGCCTCATCTTTCTCCCTCAGAGAGGCTGTGGTTGCAAAGTGCTGGCCTTGTGGTTAGCAGGTTATGAATGCATAACCCACTTTGTCACCAGGGCTTCTTATCTCATAGTGGCCCTATATAAGGTTTCTAATGCAGATATCAGACTCTTTCTCCAGAGGAGAGGCTGGCAGCTTTGAACTGCTGACCTTATGACTAGCAGCCCAATGAGTAACCCACTATGTTACCAGGGCACCTTCTTAGCAGGGTAATTTAGTCCTCGTGGGGATAATTAGCCATGTCTAAAGAACCTGATGTTGTCAGGGATTTCATTTTATTTGGATATATAACCAACGGTCATAGAAGCAGCTCTCAAGAGTTCAAAGGAGGCATTACATTGGGTCAATCTGCTGCACAGGACCTCTTAAACATGATAAAATAATCACAAGGATGTCACTTAGAGGACTAGGTTGCGCCTGACCCAAGCCATGGTGCTTTCAATCAACTCATATGCAAGTGAAAGATGGACAATAGATAAGGAAGACTGAAGAAGAATTGATACATTAAAAAATCATTTTATTGGGGGCTCTTAGCTCTTATCACAATCCATACATCCATCCATGTGTCAAGCACATTTGTACCTATGTTGCCTTCAAAACATTTTCTTTCTACTTGAGTCCTTGATATCAGCTCATTTCCCCCTCCGTCATGAACCCCTGATAATATATATATATATATTTTTTTTTCCCCCATGTCTTACACTTACACCGACCACTCTCTCCCTTCACCCACTCTTCTGTTGTCCATCCCCTTGGGAAGGGGCTATATGTAGAGAATTGATGCATTTGAATAACGGGGTTGGCAAGGAATACGGAATCTCCCGTGGATAGTCAGCACAAATCTGTCTTGAAAGAAATACAACCAGAATTCTCTTTAGAAGCAAGGATGGCAAGATCTCACCTGGTGAGCTTTGGACATATTAGGAAGGACCAGTCCATGGGTACTCAGAAAGAGGGTGAGGTGTTCTACTCCTGGAAAGAGCGACAGAATCAGAGACCCAAGGGGCAGGCAGCGCTCCCTTGTCCTGGGAGGGCGATGAGTCAGCATTGACTGGATGGCAGTGAGTGAGTCCACGAAGAAGAACATCATCGTAGCAAAGCAGAAGGGCAGGAGAGAAGAAGATTCTCTGAGCCCAGGCTTGAGGTCAAGGAGCTGGAAAGGGATTGTGCTCCAGGTAAAGTTAAGAGGCTGTATTCCTTTCCTAAAACAAAACACCTTGTGACTCATGATGGCAGGGAGAGCAGAATGACACTGGGCTCCACAGGGGTTTCAGAGGTCAGCGCTTTGGAAAATAGAGCATCCGGTCTTTCTTCCAAAAAGTCTCCAGGTAGCTTCAAACGCCCAAACTTTCAGTTAACCCTAAGGGCTTCTGAACCCAGATGGTGGGCTCCTCAAAGCTGGGGGTCTTGGGCAAGTCTCAAAGACTGCTGGGCAGGGCCTTTGGACCTGAGGACCTTGGCAGTGGAAGGTCAACCAATTCAATGGGAGAAAAAGAAGCCTCTGTGAGTACAGGTGAGATGACATCACATGACAGTCAACACGTGGACTTCTTGATCACACATCATCATTTATACGAAAGCTACTGACTCCAGGGGGAACCTATGCCAATTCTCTTGTGAGGGGAGGGGGCGTGGACAGATGCTATCCTCTCTCCACTGAGTAAAATGTTCACAATCATACAGACACCTGAAGTAACAAGCAGCCACGACTTCACTCACAGAAATCCTTCTAGAAACAATGCAAACACACACACACATACACACAGAACCACAGCGGCTTACAGCTGGGGCGGAGGAGGGGGTGTTAACTAATGAGCATTAAGCTTCCTCGGGAAGTGAGGAAGATGTTCTAAAATTGACGTGTGAAGTATGCACTCT
Organism: Echinops telfairi; assembly: GCF_000313985.2. NCBI lineage: Eukaryota > Metazoa > Chordata > Mammalia > Afrosoricida > Tenrecidae > Echinops > Echinops telfairi. The sequence goes on from NW_022111373.1 coordinate 142,478,516, forward strand.
GTGGGTTTAGCCGACTGGCAGGGAGGGCTGTGCGGCAGGCATCTCCACAGGCACATCACCTGGTCTGTAATACAGCACACCCCACCCGGCAACCCACCGTGGGCTCCCACCCAGCGTGCTTTGTGTCAAAACCCACTGCCCTCTAGTCCAACGCATACCTTCCCTGCAGGACCCAGTGAAATTGCTACTCCCAGGTTCCAAAGACAGAAGCCGACAGCCACATCTTTCTCCCTCCGAGCAATGAGTGGCTTGAAGTTGGTACCCTCTCGCTTGACAGCCCAACACCCTACTGCACCCCCAGGGCTCTTCGCCACGCTCTCCAAGCCAGGAGTGGTCATTTCTGGCTCTTCAGAGACTTTGTAAATCCTTAGGGGAGCTGACAGCCTCATCTTCCTCTCAGGGAGCAGCTGGCAGGTTTGAACCACTGATCTTGAGGTTAGCGGTTCAAATGCTTACTCAATATCACCCCTGGGATCCCTTTCCTGGAGAGTGAACTGCTCCATTGGGTTGTCAGGAGAGAGCAGCCCTTGGAGAAGGACACCATGTTTGGTGAAGGTGGACAAGGTGGAGGACACAGTGGCTGCAGCCATGGGCTCAGACATGGGAACAATGGCGAGACGGCGCGGGACCAGGCAGGGTTGCCTTCTGCGGGTCAGGACCGATGGTACCTGACAGCATCAATCTTTTTTTTTTTTTAATCCATTTTCCTCTGAATATTTTTTTAAGATCATGTTATTGGAGGCTCTTACAACTCTTATAACAATCCATACATCAATTGTATCAAGCATGTTTACACATATGTTGCCATTATTCTTCTCTAGATATTTACTTTCGATTGAGCCCTTGGCATCAGCTCCTCTTTTTTCCCTCCCTCCCCACCACCCTTGGGGCCCCTTGATGAATTATAAATTACTTTTATCACATCTTGCATGGACCATGGTTTGTGTTGCCCCTCGAAGGGTACGTGGGAGTGGAGAGAGAAGAGGAGGAAGGGAAAACGGATCACAATGATCCACACATAACAACTTAACAACAATCTTTACGGGGGCAGAAGGTCTCATTTATTTTTATTTGTTTGTTTTTCAAAGGCACCAGGATTCCTGAAGGCGGTTCCATGCAAACCAGAGAACACAAAGCCACTTAAAGAGTCTCACTGGACCTCACTTTCCCTTGACAGGTTCCTCATTTGCATGTTGGGGATTTCCCTGCAGGACTTTAAAGGTGGCTTTTTCCCTGCCCCACCCCCCCTCCCCGCCCACCACACTTCTGCTGTAGAACCCCAGGGCTTCTGCTCTGCATATCATGCTCCTGGAAGCAGCATCCAGAGATCAACAGATGTGCTGCTTTGGGTCAATCTGCTGCACAAGACCTCTGCAGAAAGTGTTAAGAAACAAGCAAGTTACCCATCCCACGGTATTTTCCATCGCAGCCACAGGGAAATCTGCCTGTGAAAGTCGAGACTCGGAGTAAGCAAGACGAAGACGAACTGGGGCGTTCGAACGATGGGGTTGGTGAAGGGGACTGACTGTGCCCTGGACTGACAGAAGAACAAGCCATCTGTCTGGGAGGAAGTAGAGACAGAATGCTTCTTAAAGGGGAGGACGGAGGGACCTCTCACATACATGGGGCAAGTTGTCAGGAGGCACCAGTCCCTGGAGGGTGGCATGCTTGGTACAGCAGAGGCTCAGTTAAACAAACAGGAAGGAGACCCTCCACGAGATGGACTGACACCGTGGCTGCAACAATGGGCTCAGGGATTGGCAGCGCTGTGAGGGGGCCCAGTATGGGCGGTGTTTCGTTCTGTTGTGCAGAAGAAGTTATGAGTCAGAACCAACCCAAAGGCACCTAACAACAGCAGCATCTTATCAAATAAGATGAGGTTGTTTGCTTTTTTTTTTTTTGGGGGGGGGTGGTGTTATAATTAAATTAAAACACCTATACCTCCTTCTCCACCCAATGGATGCAAATGGATTTACACCGGAGAAATTTAAAGTGATGATTTCTCTTAAAAACAAACTCACCCTAACTCCCCAATGCAGTTTCAGTAAATGATGTTTTTCAGGAAAATGTACTGTTTTCCATGTTTCATGCTTGGAAGTGTTGTCCTATTTCCCCAAGCCTAAGCCCCATGCCTCATCCCCCATCCAGGACTTTCCAGATTCCTAAAAGACCCCCTGGAGATGTATCTGCCTCTGCCTCTGCCTCTGCCTTGTGCCACCCACACCCAAACTGGGCCCCTCCCCAAGCTGGGTGACAGCCTCCCCGTGATGAAGACCTGCCTGAGGGTCTAGTTTATTTACACCACAGTTTTCCTCTCAGGGCCCAGCTCACACAACTTCATACGACAGCTTTCCTTCTGGGAGTTACTCTCATATGCTGCTAACAGGAACATTCTGTGCTTGAGAGATTTTTCAGGAAAACACTGAGACTTGGGCCTTTTTCAAAAGTAGGCTAACCAGCTGTGTATCTTACCTGAAATTTCCCCAGGTCCCTTCAGGGCTAAAATCCCAGGCTAGCCAGAATGAGTCGGTCAGGCTCACAGGCCGACAGATGCCTACAGACACCAGCCTCCCAGCCCTCACAGTGCATGGGGGTAAGGGGGCCTCAGTGATGACCTGTCCCAGACAGGTGACAAGTCACACCAGAGCTAGGCCCTTCAGGCAGGTGACAAGGCACGCTGGCACCATCTCCTTCCCCTGTGCCCCTCATCATCTATGCCAGCTGTCCCACATTGACTCTTATGTCCCCTGGATTTATTTTTTATTCCGGAGATCAGCCCCACCTGCACCCCAGAGGAGGAGAAGGTTCCCAAGGCCCAGCAACAGGGGTGCAGGGTCCTCTCCACGCAGCTCAGTGCACACAGCCTGGTTCTGCTGAAAGCAGAGCGAATTTCCTAGAAACCTGCCCAGTATCTGCCATCAAAGGGAAAGAAAAGATGCCAGATAAACAGTGCCAACACAAGCGAGCAGCTGTGTCACCACCTCTATTTTTAGCAGGTGACTGTTGTCCCTGGTGCTTGGTGACACAGACGCAGGGGGGTCTAGAGGGAGGCCATTCTGACTGAGGACTCTTCAGACAAGGTTGCAGGAGTCAGGCCTCTGTCCATGGCTGCTTTTCACAATGTCAGGGAGAGGAGGCCTTCTGGAAGCCACCAGAGTCACCCTGGCATGAATCTCTGAGAGACCAGGGTGGACCTGGGCCCTGACACCGGCCGGGCTCCTGCACCCACTTCTACTCAAGGAAAATGTTGACACGCATGAGCATGTGACACCCGCCCCCCTCCGTGAAAAAGAAACAACAGATGGTTCCCCTGGAGTGGCTTCCGGTGGTGGGGACCCCTCAGTGTCAGAACAGAACGGGGCGCCACTGGCTGGTTTTCCGGTGGGGGATTCTCCGAGGCATCTCTGAGTGGATTGGAACCCCCAAGCTTAAGGTGAGAAGTCAAGTGTGTCAGCTGTTTGCAAAACTCGGCTCTCCTTGAAAGACTCCCCTTACTGGGCCTCCTGGAGTCCTGCCCTTCTTCCAAGTCCCTTTGCTGCCAACCTGTCATTCAGCAGCCGAGCAGCCTGTAACCCCTGTCCCGCCAGGGCCCTTTAGTTCTATGCAATGCATTCCATGTGCAACTTCCTACCTGCCCTGGTGGCGCAGCGGATGACATCGGGCTCTGCAGACCACACACACAAGATCAGCAGTTCAAACCTGCCAGCTGCTCCCCAGGAGAAAGATGAGGCTTTCGGCTCCCAGGAAGCATTAAAGCCTCAGAAACCCAAAAGGGTAGTTCTACCAGTGTTCTATGAATCAGAATCGATTTCACGGCAGTGAGTTTGGGTTTGGGAATTAACCAAAAACCTACTGTTGTCAAGCTGATTTTGTGACCTTCAAGGACAGAGAACTGCCCACACAGGGTTTCTGAGATTGTGAATCTTTATGGAAGCGAACTACCTCATCTTCTTCCCTTGCAGTGGCTGGTGGATTTGAACTACCAAACACTGGTTAGGAGACCAAAGTTCAACTCACTGCACCATCCGGGCTCTTTGTAACTTCATATTTAAAAACAAACAAACAAAACAAAAGCTCACAGCCATCGAGTCAATTCTGACACATGGTGACACGCAGTGACCTTACAGGACAGGGTAGAAGTGCCCCTGTGGGTTTCCGTGACTATAACTCTTCACTGGATTAGAAAGACTCATCTTTCTCCCAAAGGGCAGCTGGTGGCTTTGAACTGCCGACCTTGCCGGTAGCAACTCAATGCATAACCATGACACCACCGGGCTCTGAACTTCCTAGAACCCCCACAAAATACACACCTCACCATTCCTGCCTGGCTCCCTTCTCTCTTACAGTCTCTGCACAGTCCCCCACCCAGCCCCACATTTCCTCCCCACACCTGGACCCCACCACCACCACGAGCCCGGCTTCTATCTCCAGAAACAAAGCCCAAACCAAGCCCACTGCCAGGAAGCTGGTTCCGACTCACAGGACCCCTAAGCACCAAGCAGAACTGCCCCCCACAGTTTCCAGTCTAACCGTCACAGGGCTGGGCCGCCTCTGCTTTCTCACACAGAGCCGCTGCTGCGTTCAAACCACCGGCTTTGGGGTTAGTAGCCAAGCGCTCAGGTCCATGTCCAGAACGGCGTGGTTCCAAGAAAGCCACGTAGAAGCAGCCGCACCAGATGTGATCCTGGGAGATGGGTTCTCTGACCCTGCAGCTTTTATTTTTAAACCAACATCATTTGCCTTTCCTAGACTCCGATAACGTGCTACTACACATATGCTATTACGCACACGTGGCCAGCAACTCCCAGAGGGTGACTCTGTGGGAGACAGTCCTGCATGCACACACACACACACACACACACACACACACACACACACACGCTCTGTCTATGCCCCTCTCTGCTGGAACCTGTCCACCCACTTGCCTCCCCACCAAACGTGGAGCCATTAGTGCAGGCATCGTGGACCATAGCCCTGGAGGAAGGTACCACCCTCCCCACACCGCGCACCGGGGTGTGCTCTGAACTGACATCAAAGACCTTTTTCGGGAGCACCGCGTTTTCAGGGTCTCCTGTGAGCTTGGAAAGCCCTGGTGGTGTCTCACGGCCATGGCGCTGATGCTGACTCAGAGACCCTGTAGGGCAGGGTGCGTTTCCGACACTGTTTGCAAAAGTACAACGCCTGTTTGTTTGTTTGTTTGTCCTGAGGGAACCGCTGGCGGTCTCAAGCTGCTGACCTTGCAGTTAGCAGCCCAACTCTAAGGGACTAAGCCACCAGGAGTTGGTGACTCATTGAGCTGCTAACCACTCATCAGAGGTTTGAACCCACCAGGTGCTGCTGGGGAGAAAGATGAAGCTTTAAATTAATTGGGGAGAGGGGAGGGAATTAAAGTTCAAACTTTTTAGATTTAAAAACAACAACAACAAACACTTTCTAACTTAAAAACAACAACAACAAGAACAATTTTTAGGTAGGTGAGTGTTGGACCAGAGCATCTCAATGCACTGAGAAATCGGCAGGAGTGGTTGCCAACATAACTGTGCTCTGTTGTTCCCTCCTCAATGCAGGGCCCTGGAGTGAGCAGAAAGCCCTTTGCACAGCGGTGCCTACCGAATGCCAGGAACTTCGAGAATCACCCCTGCCCTCCTTCAGTAGCAGCCCAGTGTCCAGGTCGGGCCCAGATGGTGAGGCCTGGAGGAGGTGAGTCTCGGCTTGAGGGCTGCCCCAGACCTAAGAGCAGAGTGACCCTGGAGGAGCCACATCACCTCAGGAACCGGAACCCCCAACCCCAGGGCTCCCAGGAGAGCGATGGAACCATGTGCCCCGGGAGTCCCTTCGTGTGGCCAGGCCTCTGTCCTCTCTTGGTGGTGCTGCAGCCGCCCGTCCGGGTCCTGCCACACAGCGTCTCGGGCCTGGCATGCGGGGATCACCAGGAACGTGGGCAAAACACAGCTCCTTGTTCCATCCCTGGTTCTCCCTTCATTCATCAAAGAGGGGACTCAGGTATTAGGATTTTGTCAAAACTCCCCAGAAGAAGCTGGTGCTTGCCACGTGGGGAAGCCACCGTGTCTGTGAAAGCCTCAGGCTCCAAATGCCGCCACAATGTCTACTCCGTCCCCTGGCCCGTCCGCTTCCGGTCTGTGTGCGTCTGAAGGTGCTCATTCACTTCAGAAGGACCCAGCCTCTGGGCCAGTGCAGAGAGAATCAATCACTAAACAATCGGTGGACGCCAGGACTGATGCACACCGGCATACTTTGGGGTCCAGGTCCCGGGTGTAAGCTGAAGTAGTCAGACAAGAAACCCCAACAGAACAGACCCCTTTCTTCATTCCGGACTGAAAACTAAAAATCCAAACCCCCTGCCACCGAGTTGATGCTGACTGTACAGGATAAGGAAGAATGGCCCTGGTGGGTTTCCGAGACTGCAACTCTTTATAGGAGTAGAAAGCCTGTCTTTCTCCTGAGGAGCAGCTGGTGGGTTCGAACTGCTGACCTGGCAGTTAGCAGCCCAACATGTAGCCACTGTGGCCACCAGGGCTCCTAATTCAGACTGAACATCAGAGGAAACTACAGGGAGAACCCAGACTTGAAGTGGGTGAAATTACAGGTAGGAAAGAAATGAAAACAGACATGCCGTTGCCTTGGGTAAGTCTGGTGCACTCGCCCTCTCTAAAGTGCTGGGACCCCAAGGAAGACGCTTTGAGGACTACGGGACACCTGACCCAAACTTCACATGCATGTGGAAATTGGACACGGAACAATGTAATGCAACAAGTGGATGCATTACAATGCTGGCTAAGAATACCGAAAGCATCATGCAATGCCAATGGAGCTCTGGTGGCATAGTGCACTGCTAACCACAAGGTCAGCGGTTCAAATCCACCAGGCATTCCGTGGGGGGAAAGATGAAGCTGTCTACTCCTGTAAAGATTTAAAGTCTCAAAAACCCAACGGGCAGCTCTACTCCGTAAGTGCTCCTCTATGGAGTCAGCAGTGAGTTTTAAGACGGCCAGAAGAACAGACAGATCCGTCTTGGAGGAAGCACCGTTAGAAGGGCAGCGGTGTGACATCACCTCATGTACTGGGGACACGCTCTCAGGAGACAACACCCCTTAGAAAAGGACCTCAGGCTTAATGGGAAAAGAGGAAGGGTGTTGAAGGATGGATTGACACAGTGGCTACCACATAACAACCAGACAGAACACCCATGGTGGGGACAGCCGGGACAGGCCGGTGTGAGTTCTGTTGTTCACTGGATTCTACTGGAACCAACTCCGGACACCTAACAACATCAGCAAGGGCAGCAACATGGGTGTTGCAACCCAGCCTTAATAACAGCCGCGGAAACACAAGCAGGCATTGTCAGCAAGATTCCCTTTCCGTCTCCAAGCTCGATGCCTATTTTCTTCCAACATCTGAAGGGACACAGGGGTCTCCGAGTGGGTATTGCGACCGTCTGTGGTCTCATGACGGAGAACTGGGAAACGGTGGCACCATCCCTTCCTTTCCAAAGAGGCTGTACTAGCTCACACGCCCAAGTCTCCGCGGCTCTTCCTTACAAACAGGAGGAGAAGGACGCGGGGCAAGATCTGGCAATACTGGATTGTCAGCAGCTCACATGGATCTGCCAGAAGGTTCCTGCAAAGCTGCCTGCCTTCAAGCTCTGTGCTCTCCAACAAGCCCCCCCACCCCACCCCCAACCAAAACCCCCACAGCTCTTGAGGCAGTTCTCCCGGAGAGCAACCCTGCAGAGGGTTTCCCCCATCTTTTCGGGAGCAGGCAGTCTTTCTCCTGAGGAGCAGCCCGTGGCTTTGAACTGCAGACTTTGGGATTTGCAGCCCAACTCATAGGGCGCTTTGCTACCAGGGCAAGAAGGTGCCCCACCACCAAACTCCATCCCCATCTGCCTGATGCATGCCAGGTGCTCTTTTTGAGGCATGTCAAGGGCATGCAGGGGTCAAGGGCACCCTAGCAGGGCCTTATCTTTCAGTACAGGGCTTACCTAAACACCCTCTTTCCCTCCCTCTGCTCATGAGGAGCCCCCGTGGCATAGTGGGTTACAACTTGAGCTGACACCCACTTTTAAGGTCAGCAGTTCAAACCTACCAGCTGCTCTTCGGGAACAAGATGAGGATTTCTGGTCCTCCCAAAGTGTTACGGTCTCAGAAACCCACAGGGCCAGTTCTAACTCTATCGTACAGAGTCGCTATGAGGGGGCACCGCCACAATGGTGGTGAGCTTGGGCGTTTTCTCTGCCCATGCCTCTTGCCAGTCACGCTGCACTGAGAAGGGCAGTCCATTGTGCTGAGCCCTGAGCCTGGGCTTGGCCTTGTGACTCGTATCAGCAGAAGAGACGTGGAGTTGCTTCCAAGCGGAGGCCCCAGAGACCGTATGTACTCAGCGTGTACTCTTGGCACACTGCCTCTGCTGGCAGACACAACCGGCCGGCCTGCTGGAGGACAGAGGCCGCAGGGAGCATGTGGAGCCATCCCGGCTGAGACCGTCCCCTGACCCCTGCCACCTCAGCCCATTGGGCTCAGAATGCAGACAACAGATGAGCCGGCCCCAGATCTGCAGAATCATCCCGTCACCCTTAGCAAAGGGTGCTTACGCTGTAGGGTGGGACTTGTTTGCTGCTGCTTCTAAAACAAAACAACAAAAGAAACAAAACTCACTGCCATCGAATCAATGCCAACTCATAGCGACCTGACAGAACAGGGTAGAACTGCCCCCGCGTCAATTTCTGAGACTGTAACTCTTTATGGGAGTGGAAAGCCCCGTTTTTCTCCCTAGAAGTGGCTGGTGGTTTCGAACTGGTGACCTTGCAGATTGCAGTCCAACTCGTAACTACTATGCCACCAGGTGTTGTTTGGTGCCATCCAGTCAGTCTCCACTCACAACAACCCTGCTCCACAACACAACAAAACACCTGGCGCGGTCCTCCACCATCCTCACAGTCATTCTTACACCTGAGCCCATCGGTGCAGCCACTGCAGCAACCCTCTCCTTTAAGGCCTTCTTCCTTTTGGCTGCCCTTCTATTTCACCAAGCATGACGTCCTTCTCGAAGTACCCTCTTGATCACATGTCCAAAGTACGGGAGACAGAGTCTCCCCATCCTTGCCTCTAAGCAGCATTCTGGCTGTACTTCTTCCAAGACAGACTTGTTTGTTCTCTTGGCAGTCCATGGTACTTTCAATATTCTTTACCAGCACCACAATTCAGATGCAAATTTGGAGTCGTTCCTTAGGCAGCATTGTTGTGGCCTTTGCTAGCTGATACACGCGTATCAAAAACACATGGGCCTCCTCAAAACCATGCAGAGCAACTTCCAGAGTCTTGTCCACCCTGTTACAGCAGCCAGAAACTGACACACCCAAGTGCACATCGACAAACGATTCAACGAAACAAGGTTGGTCCATGCGATGCAATACAATTCAGTGCTAAAGAGAAGTACCATTCTGATGCCGGCTAGGTACCACGGGATGAACTTTGAACAAACACTCAGTCAATATGGATAATAATAGAAAAAATGTGTACCCCCTGAATGTACAAAATCTCTAAAATGGGCAGATGCCTAGCAAACGAGGCTCTTTAGGGGCCGAGCCCTGGGTGAGTAGTGGGTGATACCTTGCCCTACGATCAGCAAGATCCACAGCTTGAAACCAGCAGCCGCTCCTCAGGAGAAAGAGGAGGCTTTCTGCTCTGGTCAGACGGACAGCCTCAGAACCCCGAGGGGGCAGTTCCCTATGCCAGAGGGTCACCGAGTTGGAATCAGAGTGTGGCAGAATGTGCTTTGGAGCTTGGTTAGCTACTGGGAGCCGAGAGAAATGGCCCGGTGGATGTCTGCCTTAAAAAATAAAACAAACAAAAGCCACCCACACTGCCCTCGAGTTCATTCCGACTTCTGACCCTATGTAGGTTTTCTGGGGCTGTGAAATAAATCTTCATGGGAGCAGGGAGCCTCACCTTTCTCATGAGAGTATGCAGATGGGCTTGAACTTCCGGCCTTCCAATTGAACACTTCCTGACACAGTTCCTGTTTCGGACGATGAATGGTGATGAATGGGCCTCGTTCCCTTCAATTGGTTAAAATGGCAAACGTCATCTTCTGTGGATTTGAATACATCACCTTGAGAGAATTTGGTGATGCAATGAAAGCTTGCCAACGGCAACCCCAGCAACCTTAGGGGGCACGGAGCCCAGGGTGGCATTCGGCTTTGGAACCCACTTGCCACAGTAATTGGTGAGGACCCAGGTAGGACCAGGGTCTTTGGAAGTCACTCTGTGCATGAACTCTGAGCCCACTGCATGGGAGTACGTGACGACGGACAGCCACCCTGTGTGTGTGTCAGGCAGAATCATGCCAAGCCGACCTTTAGGACTTTTCTCGAGGCACCTCTCAGGGAGCATGAAGCCCAGCCTTCTGGTTAGCAGCCGGCTGGGTCTGCTGACTGGGCCATGGATGGGCTCGGGATAACCACAAACACCAAGCCTGTAGGCCAGATGTCTGGGGGCACACCATTCCAATCGATTCCATCTCCTTGCAGAAGAGAGGAGCTTTAGGCTGATTGCTGGTCTGAAGGCCCTCCTTCTTAGGGCTTGCTATCAGGAGATGTCAGTCCCTGGAAAAGGACACCGGATGTGAAAATGTATGTTTTGTGGTCAGTTCCCTCTTACAGGGAGTGTAAGTACAGTGGATGGGCAGAAATACTTCCAAAAAGAGCAAAAAACAAAACCTCCCTGCCCTGGAGTTGATTCCAACTCATAGCAACCCAAGAGGGCAGGGTAAAACTGCCCCTGTGGTTCTGAACAGCTTACCTCATGGCTTGTAGCCCAACAGCACCAGGGATTCTGGGAAGGAGGGGAAAAAGCTTACTGCCCTGAAGTCGATGCTGACTCACAGTCATGAATTTCTGAGACTGCAACTCTTTACGGGAGTAGAGAGCCTCCTCTTTCTCCAAAGGAGCGGCTGCTGGTTTCAAACTGTGGACTCTGCACATCCTAGCCCAGTGCCTAACCGTGTACCACCAGGGAAGTGTCTTTACAGCCTTGGGAGCCATGCCTGCCTTCTTGAGTGTCCCAGCTCTCTCTGCTTAGTTTGAGCTGCCACACACTCCAGGAGGTTTGAGTCACTAAGGATCCAACATGTTTTGCTTCACAAAGCACAGAGACGGTATATTTCCTGGTGACTCCAGAATTTGGTCGAATATTTGCTCCCTCACACTCACTCACTGCCTCAAGACGATGCATAACCACGTACAGGAGAGGGTCAAATTGCGAGTTTCCAAGACGCTCAACTCTACAGGAATAGAAAGCCTCGGTCTTCCTCCTTGGAGCGATTGGGGGTTTCCGACTGCCAACCTTGAGGATTGGAGCCTAACGTTTAACCCCTATGCCACCAGAGCTCTTCAAATACTCATGAGACACAGACATTTCCAAATTAATACTTGTTGCTCTAACCGGGTCTTCAGAACCTCAGACGCTCCGTGGAGGTATCTGTCAAATACTCCTGCTGTCACAGAGCAGGGTGGCCTCCCTACCTGCTCCCTGTAAGACTTGCTTTCCATGACTCCCCCCACCCGCACCCCTGACCCGAGGCCTCGCACACGCTGCCAGCAACCTTCTTTTATTCTGCTCCCAGCACCTTCGTCCCCAGGCGATCCCACCACTCCACCCTGCCAGCTCTGGACAGCACTGAGAACAAAGGAAGTGTTTTTGCCTGTGTAATGGTGGTGGACCGGCAGTTAGAATGTCAGACAGCTCGGGAGTTAAATGAGGCCCAAGTACGCAAAGTTCAGGACTGTGTCTCTCCTCTTGATACGGTCCACTCAGGCAGGTGTCACTCCAGGAGACCTCTGGGTCATATTTTGTCTTACCCACTTTTGATTGTGCAAATTAAGGGGGGGCTGCATTTCAGTTTAAACCACCAACCACACCTCCCCCAACAGTTCACTCTCCACCCACCTGCTTTCTGTCCAGCACTCTCCAGTCACCTTCTTCACAGTGAGTGAGTGTCCTTGTGGATCTTTTGGTTGTGCCCTGTCCAGGCCTCTAGCTCCCTGGCCCCTCCAACAGGGCCCTGGGTGCCAGGCAGAGCCTGGTATACA
>NW_022111373.1:142490724-142492425 GCF_000313985.2 Echinops telfairi
GGATGCTTCTGGCTGTTTGCTGGGCGACTTGCAAATTCGGCACTAGGGCTTGTTATCTGGAGAGGTCATTCCCTATAAAAAAGACATCGGATTTGGAAAAGCATGTTGTTGTGGTTAGTCCCCTCTTGCAGGGAGCTCGCTGAAACAGCAAAACACAAAAACTCCCAACAGCAACAGCCTGCTCATAGGTGACCTTGTATTTGAGTGTTTTTTTAAAAAATCACTTTATTGGGAGCTCATACAACTCTTATCACAATCCATACAGCCATCCATTGCAGCGGTTCTCAATCTGTAGGTCAAGACCCCCTTTGGGGGGCGAAGGACCCTTTCACAGAGGTTGCCCATGACCATCGGAAAACACCTATTTCTGATGGTCTTAGGAGCCGAGACACTGCTCCTCTATGTGTGTCCAGGCCGTCCGCCCACATGCACATACATACACCCACATACGAGTACAGGGCGTGCAGACTGCTACCCATACTCCACCATGCTTCAACACAAAAGTTCATTGATTTGTCATTAGAAATAAATATTTCACAATATATTACATAATGTTTTGTGATTAATCACTATGCTTTAATTATGCTCAATTTGTAACAATGAAAATACATCCTGCATATCAAATATTTACATGATGATTCATGACAGTAGCAAATGACAGTCATTAAGTAGCAATGAAAATGATTTTAGGGTTGGGGGTCACCACCACATGAAGAACTGTATTAAAGGGTGGCGGCATTAGGAAGGTTGAGAACCACTGCACTAGTGATTGATTTTAGAATGTACTCTCATATACCCAGGTTCAGGACACAATTAGTTTAGACTATTCTTCAATATAGCGTTTGTTTTAATATTGTTCCTTTTGATGTTAAAATCTGAGTGGTGTAGTTAATCCTGTTATGGTAACCAGGATGTTATAGTCAATTTTGGTATTGTTTCTTTTATGATAAGGGTGTACCTTGTAATGCATGCTTGCTCCTCCTGAAGCTACCAGAATGTTATAATCAATGTTGTACCCTGTAATGCTCTCTAACCCTAAAGAATAGTAACATTAATTTTGCTTTCTGCTCTGTCCACGCTTACTTAAGTCTTAGACAAAAGATAAATGAGTTTTCTACCTTAAAAGATGGACTGAAATGTTGACTCAGGACTGCAATCAAAGAAGCGGTTTTAGATTCTGGCAGTCCAGTTATAACTGAATAAAGACTCTTCTAAATTATCGAGACAGTATAGTGGCTGTCATTTATTTGAACCCATAAACAATGGGGAGATGGTGATATGCCCTTCCCCCAAGCCCAGAATGCACTGCAGGCTTCTCCGATCCCAGGACGGAAAAAAAATCCAGGCCACGGTCCATCTGAGAAGCAGGAGCAGGGATGCAGGGCTCGGAAACAAAACTAGTAGTGGAGGGTGGGGCCCCAGCTCCGGCTCCCTCTCCCTGTAGGCATAGCACTGAGGCCCTTGCCTCCCACCTCACTAAAGTGGGCAGCAGAGATCCAGAAGGCTTGGGCTTCCTGGTCGGTGGGTAAAAGACACAGGATGGCCAACAGGGCCCTGGGTGCCAGGCAGAGCCTGGTATACACGGGCATCCCTGCACACAAGCCCCGGTGGGCGGCACTGCCCAAATGCCTGCCGCAGGTGGGGAATTGAGAAGGCATGGCTCTATGCGCCGCCCCCCTCCAACCACCGGCTGAGGGAGGG
>NW_022111373.1:142492787-142495924 GCF_000313985.2 Echinops telfairi
GTGTGTGGTCTTGTCTGTGTATGCTAACTCCATCGCCCTTTCACGCTCACTGCCGATAAAGTGTGTGTGTGTAGGGGGGGGGGGGCAACGACAAAAAAGAACAAGGTGAGGATGTCGAAGGACCAGGCAGTGTTTTATTCTGTTGTACACTGGGTGGCTACGGGTCGGTCAGAACCCACTCTCGAGGGCACTCACCAACAAACACAACTGTTTTCAAATGTCCTTTCTCAGCTGCAGAACCATTTTCAAACATACAGGCTGAGCACCCCCCTGCCTCCAAGTGGGGGTGGGGGAGCCAGGCCTTGCCCACAGGAGACCCTAAACCCACAAGAGACTGGGATTAGAGCGGTCTCTACTCCGGGAACAGTTGGGGGCCTTGTGACCTTCAGGAAGGTTCTCAGAGCACGCATGAGAACTGGAAGTTGAATGATGCTCTCTTTCCCCTCCCCAAAACGTATGTGCCATAAATTCTAATCCCGTAAGGAAGCCTTCATGGCACAGTGATGACCCCATGGTCACGGCTCACCGTGAAGGTAAGCAGTTGGAGACCACCAGCTGTTCCTCAGGAGAAAGAGGGTTGTTTTTTCCTTCTATAGAGTGACCATCTCTGAAACCCACAGACGTCGTTCTATTGCAGCGGTCCTCAACCTGTGGGTCGAGACCCCTTTGGGGGCCAAGTGACCATTTCACAGGGGTCACCGATTCATTATAGCAAAATGACAGTTTTGAAGTAGCAACGAAGATAAATTTATGGTTGGGGGGTCACCACCAGATGAGGAACTGTATTAAAGGGTGGAGGGAGGCGTTAGGAAGGTGGAGAACCCCTGCTCTATAGGGTCACTATGAGTGGGCATGGATCAACTCCATGGCAGTGAGGTTTTTTGGGTTTTGTTTTTGTTTTCTCAAATAAGGAGGCCTAGTGGCACAGTGGTTCACATGCTTAGCAGTGACCTGAACGGCCAGCAGCCTCTCAGTAAGAGCGGGGTGAAGCGACACCTGCTACAGCATAGATACATCCTTGGAAACCCAGGGGGCAGCCCCTATCCTGAAGGAGCTCCATTGGCTCAGTGGGCCACTTGCCAGTTGGCTAGTTAATGGCCAGGCCAGTGGCTATCGGTGTCCCCAAAGATGTAAAAGTCTCAGAACCCGAAGGGGCAATTCTACTCTGCTCTAGAGGCTCACTGTGAGTTGGAATCCACTTGATTGGGAATAACGCTTTGTTGAGCGGATGACACCATATCCAGGTTAAACCAAACCACTCACTTCCTTGAGGTCCATTCTGACTCCGTAGAACGGCACCTGTGGGTTTCTGAGACTGTCGCTCTTTACAGGAGGAGCTGGTGGCTTTGAGCTGCTGACCTTGCTGGGGGTGCCTTAAGCCCATCATTGCTGAGACTCAGAAAGAGCAGACAGGCACTGCAGGGTAGGCGGGGGCAGACAGAAGCTGCTGATCTCTGTAAAGACTGCCAAGGAAGCAAAGCCAACAGAGTTTACAGGAGGTCAGGCTCCGAGGGAGAGAGACAGGCTTTCTACTCCTGTCAAGAGGTACAGTGTCAGAAACCCACAAGGGCAGTTCTACCCTGTCCTGTAGGGCTGCTGTGGTTCCGAATGGACGTTAAGGGAGGGAGTTTGTAATTGAGGAGCATCTTCCCCAGGAGCTCCAAGAGAGTGTGCCCTTCATCCCTGGAGCCCCGGGTCCTGGGCTCAGACTTCAGACACTGTCTTGAGAGAACTTGAGTCTCTTCCTACGGCACCCACTTGTGGTATTCTGTGACCCCAGCACAAAGAAACATGGCACAGTTACCTGCTTCCAAAGTCAGGTTCACGTCTTAAACATCTGTGGGTGAAAACTCAGTACAAATGAAAGCAAGGGAGGGGGACCAGACAGCTGGAGTCGATGCCACCCGAATCCCCTCCCCTTACCTTCAGACCAGAAACCCTGGAGGCCCTTCTATTAGATCTGGGTCCCTCATGGCCTGGGGCAGGGGGGCTTGTCCCCAGATATAGTGCACAGGCAATCACAGCCCCTCCTGCAAGTTTAAGGTCAGGTCCTCTGATAGGCAGGGGCAGGCAATTGCTGGCCTACCCAGCTTCCTGCACCTCTAAGCTCCAGACCACGGGACAGCTAAACCGCAGTGGGGACCAAGCCACTCTGACCATCACCCAGGTCCCCAACGGAACATGCTGTGTCCCATTACCAGCTTTACTGCAAAGGCGACTACCCTTGTCTGACTCTGGAGTCCCAGGACCATGCAGGGGGGGCAGGCAGGCGAGGCAGCCCTTCTGACACACCAGGTGCAAACTAGGAAGACTTAGCTTCCCCCAGAGCTTGGACCATTTTCGCTCCACATCCTGGGTGGGCTGTGTGAGAGTGCCAGTCCTTCTTAAACCAAGTTCTTTTTCCCTTTACTAAAGGTGTGTGTGTGTGTGTGTGTGTGTGTGTGACAGAGAGAGAGAGAGAGAGACAGAGACAGAGAGTCTGAGGAGGTAAAATTAGACCAAGTCCCCTCCCAGCCCCACCTGGCCCGCTCGCCTGAGTGCGCATCCCTGGGGGCTTTCCCCAGACCCTACCTCCACCAGACAACTGTCCCCGGCCCTCCTTTGTCGCTAGCCAAGTCGGAGGAGGTCACGCAGCAACCTCAGCAAGAGAGGAGCTCAGCGCAGCGGCACTTTCAGTAAGGACCTAGGGCAGCGCTGGAAGCCCAGGGGACACGCAGGGAGCACTGGGCACAAGGTTTTGCCCCCTAAACCGGAGAGGAATGTCACTTGCGGAAGGGGAGGGGAGGACCTGGGCAAAATCGAGATGCTTGAAGAGCCTTCCACCAGGCGCGGGGTCCCCGGGACAGACTGAGGACAGAACTCCAGAAAGGGACAGAGAAGGGAGGGGGTGCAATACAACAGGCTTGGCCATGTCACCGGCTCCCCAGCCAGGGGTGCGCAGACCCCCCAGAGCTGCACTCTCCGCTGTGAGCCGGAGTGCGAGGGAAAGGCGCTCGGCGCAGCAGCGCAGTGAGCACGAACCCTAGCAGCGCCCTAGCCCGGAGGCGCCCTGCGCAGAGTGGGTGGTCCCCGATCCTGGGGCGCCCACTTACCCGGCCGTTGCGGTCGGTCTCCTGTACCTCCTCGACGCGCGGTCC
>NW_022111373.1:142496655-142499742 GCF_000313985.2 Echinops telfairi
CCGCCCGCCCGGCTGCTTCTGCCGCGCCGGGGCGCGGGAACCCCCGGGACACAGCGCGATGTGGGGTGGTGGCGTCCCCGAGGGGTTCGGGGCTCCCGGGACGCTGGCCGGGGAGGGACGGAGAGAGTGGAGTGGACTCTCTTCCGGCGTCGCCTGTGAGCCTCTGAGCTGGGGGCCGCGGCCGCCACGGCGAGCCCCCTACCCCGGGAAAGTCCGGAAAGCCCTGGAGTCAAGTCCGGGCCGCGCCACTGCCGAATGTGCCAGCTGGCCCGGTAATCCCGAGCAAGATCCAGGAGGATGGGTCCCGCGGGGAGTCTCAGGGGTGGGGAACTCCAGCGTGGCGGGGGCCCCTTCCCCTGAGTCATTGCCACCACGGCCGGCTCTGTGGACTCGGACTGTGGGGGAGGCAGCGCCACGACTCTGACCCCAAGGCTAGCTGCCAATCTTAGGCAACAATTGACACAATTGATGTGTGGATTGTTTAAGTGCTGATAAGAGCCCCCCCCGCCAACAAAATGATTTATTTAAATTAAAAAAAATACTCCTGTGGGTGTTGTGAACCCAGTGGATCTGAACGGAGAAGCCTCTTCATTCAGTGGGGGGACACTAGGTCCCCTGACCACCCTCCAAGCTCACATACTGCACCCAGGACTGGTCCCAGCTGCCAAGGCTTCCTTCTGTGAATTGTGTTTCTAAACTGAAAAATATCCCCAATCAAAGTTTGCTTTCTTTCACTAACCTTTTTCTTTCACTGATGCTATTTACCTAAACTGTTGTAGGGAGTTTCCTCTTTAGTGGGGGGAGGGGGGAAAGGGCTTGTTTTAGCATTGCCTCAGGCCTGTGAGATGCTGTTAGGGGATTTACAAAGTTGAATGCCCACCAGCCAGGTGTCACCTTCCAGCTGCTCTCCTGAGCTTTCCCCCGCCCCCCCCCCTCCCCGCCCACACGGACTTGGCATTCGGTAGTCCTGGCTACTAACTGGGAACAGGGAGGAAGGCCAGAGAGGCATCATGGAAGGACCACAGGCAGGAAAGCCCCAAGCCCACTTTTCTGGGGGTGGGGCACTTTGTCTCCTAATTGTCACTGCCACTCAGCTTTGAATTCAGACTCTGTTTTCAATGCTCACCACTTCCTCCTGTCCTTAGACATCTGGGTCCAAGAAGCATTTGAATGGTTTTCCTTTAAAGATAGAGCAAGTAGGACAGCTAATGTTCTACTCCAGCCAGGCCAACGGGTCACGCCCCTCTCCTGTTCGTCCCAGTTTGGGCACCAAGACAAATTAAAATATATATACACATCTTATATATTGAGCCCTGGTGGCATAGAGGGCTACGTACTGGGCTGCTAACCACAAGGTCAGCAGTTCAAAATCACTATCTGACCCTCAGGAGAACGATGAGGCTTTCTACTCCCATAAAGATTCCAGTCCCGGATGCCCACAAGGACAGTTCCACCCTGCTCTAGCATGTTGCTGTGCTTGGAAGCAAATGTATCTATTAAATTACCAGGGTTAGAAATAACTAGGTCCTTCACATCGAAGGCTGGTTTGAGTTCCAAGTGGGTTTTATAAAGGTTAGAAAAGGTTCAGGGTTTACACAGGCACCCTCGGGGCATTTCACACCCGCACGTGGAGTCCTGAGGACAGAGGAACCACAGCCTGGCACAGGAGCAGCTGAAAAGAAGGGTGGTGGGATTCAGATCCTGGCATTTCAGGCCCTCCGCTGGGAGACATGGTCAAAGGTACTGGTTGATCCCCACCTAGGTGCACCACCCCTTCCTGTCTCAGGGGAGAAGGGGGAAGGCCGAATCTCTGAATGTGCCCAATGCCCTGGTCCCTGTTCTAACTACTTAACATCCTTTCTATTACCACAAAGAGTAATTTAGTGCATTCTCAATGTTTCTGAAAGATAAAAGATACCCTAAAATCAGATGTGTATTTTTAATAAAATCAGCATTTATATACTGCGTTCATAACATCTACATCCAAACTCAGTGCTGACTCATGGCCACCCACGATGGGTTTCCGAGACTGTAACTGTTTATGGAATTAGAAAGCCCAGTCTTTCTCCTGTCGGCCGAGTCCGCTGGTGGTTTCAGCCATTCAGATCGAAGCCCAACACATAACCACTACACCACCAGGGCTCCTTCGTAGGAAGGAGAAAATCACTAATCAAAACTGCCTACTCGCTGGGTACCTTCTAATTCAATAGAGTCTGAGAAGGAGTATTTCACCCCAAGCTGGCCAGTGTCAATGAGTTACTTGAATGTCTGGTGCTGTTCTGCAATGATGTTCCTCTGCTCGTTGTCATTTTCAGCGGCTACTTTGTCACAGTGGCCGGCTGCTCTTCTTCCTGGCCTATCTTGGTCTGCAAGCTCCGCTGCTCCTGTCACCCTTGGTGACCCTGTTGGTATCTGAAACACCACCTTCCAGCTTAGCTTCCAGTGTCACAGCAACCTGCAAGCCACCACAGGATGGCACATTGACCGGCGAGAATACAATTTGTTGATGGAGGTGAATCATTTCAGTTTAGTGGATGGATACCATGAATAATTGGGCTGCTAACCACAAGGTCAGCAGTTCAAAACCACCATGGGAGACGCATGAGGCTGTCTACTGCCATAAAGAGTTACAATCTCAGAAACCCACAAGGGAAGTTCTACCCTGTCCTATGGGCACCATGGGGTGCGTATGAGTTGGCACTCGACGGCAGTGAGTTTGGAGTTTGTTCTTATTTAGTTTAGTTACATGTCTGTGATAGGTCATGTTTTAACTAAAACACCTTTCAGGAGGTGTCAATGTTTAAAATTATAAACACACTGGGAAGAGAGCAAGATGTAATGATGACAGCAGAAGTAAATACGACTAATAATATAACATTATAAGCAGTGCATGTATTTTTTTTAAGGCCATAGAAACGTGCATTTGCTTTTGCTGTTCCCCTACCTTTGTTTGGTTGGAGAATGGTGGAGGCCAGTGGGCAGGAAAAACCCGAAGGTACAGACCACCCACTCTTCATAGATGCTCCGGGTTAGCGGGAGGATTGAAAGTTCTTTTCAACTTTGTGGGAGGCCTGGAAATCTGTTGTC
>NW_022111373.1:142501061-142538855 GCF_000313985.2 Echinops telfairi
AAATGCAACACTCATGCTTCTAGATCTTAAGAAAGACCAAAGGAAAAGAGGATTTGAGGCATTTGAAGTGTGGTGCTGGAGAATATTGAAAGCCTTGCCCTGATCTTAGAGGGGAAGGCTCGAAGTTGAAAAGGCCTACCTTGTCTCATGATGTTCTAGAAATGACTCGACCAGATTCCAGTAATCCCCCATGTGACCTAATGCAATGGAATCAACTCTGTGACCAGCTCTGACATAGCATAAGCAGCTCTGGCGGCGGCCAGCAGCTGTGGTGAATGCATCTCCCTTAATTAGGTCACAGTCGTGATGCGATTAGAAGACTCCTCGGGGCTGTGGCCTGCTCCTTTTTCAGCCCACTCCATGGGGGAAAAGTCACTTCTGCAGGATTGAATCCTGCATCTGCTTCATGGACCTCCAGCCACAGTATCTGCCCATCTCAGGAGCCAGCCTTGGAGTCATTTGATTTTGCATCTACCAGCCTGTGGTCTGACTGCTTTGGGTTGGTTGGCCCCTGTAGCTGCATGCGTCAGCAGAGGCCTCCAGCTTACGATCTGACTCATGGACCTGAAGCAGGCTGGACTTAGCTGCTTCTGTAACTGTGTGAACTCTTTCTTGATGCAAATCTCCTATATACGTACATATAGAAGTGTCACTGGTTTTGCTACTCTAGAGAACCGGCTTAGCACATCTTCCATGTGGGTCCCCAAGTTAGAACCCCAGCCAATGTACCTCATGCACAGCCTCCACCTGTCTGTTCTTGGCAGCTTGCTTGTGGCTATGATGTGGAACAAGTTTTGCAGTATCTTCCAGCCGAAGATGCGCTAAGAAGAAAGCCGTGGTGATCTCCATCTAAAAAGCAGCCAACAAAAATCTATGAATCCAAAGCCAATAATGGGAACGGCACCAGCCTGGGAACCATCTCATTCTGCTGGGCAAAGAGTGGCCGGAGTCAGAAGCTGACCTGACATCCGTTCGCAACAATGACAACGTTCATCGGAAGAATATCACATGAGCGGGTAGACAACTTTTTGTTTTGTAAACAGCTCTTTGTTTGCTTGTGTACTGTCTGATGGTGTTGCTGTTGTCTGAGCTCCCTAGAGTAGATCGCCATGATCAGCAACCACACGTACCAAATGACTAATTACACACACACACACACACACACACACACACACACCCTGTAAAAAGTGAATACATTTTTAAAGTCCAATGTGGAAAAGCCTTCGTTACAGCACTTGTAGCAAGTGGTAAATAGATAGACTAGAAAGAGACCTTTGACAGTCGAGAAGGAAAAAAATGAGCATATTGTTTTTTGAATGCTTGTTGCTCCACCATGAGTGGTAATAAAGCTCACAAACATAAAGCCAGCTCCTAGGCCCTCAGGGAAGAGCATGCTCGGAGGCTTAGGTTCAGGTCTCTTGGCAGAGTGGACCGATAATGGCCCACAGTCACAAGAAGAAAACCACAGACAAGTCCCTGAAGTTATCACCAGAGAAAGAAAAGAACTCCCCTAGGCCTTGACCTCTGGAAAACTGCTCAGCTTCTCCAGAATGCTTTCCTGCTTTGTGATAGGCTTTGCGTCCATTTGCTTGGGCTGAGATCCGCAATAGTGTGGCAATAAAGTAGTGTGACCTCCCTCTAAAAGAAGCAGGTCCCCGCCTGATGATGTCTCCTTGTGGGTGTGGCCTGATTCATAGCTATCAAAAGACAGTGCAGAACTGCCTCTCTTGCTCCTGCTGGCCTGGATCTGGCATCATTTCCTGGGGACTGATGCCAGCAGCCTTCCATGTGACCTGTCAACCCTGGGAGCTGTTGGTAACTCACCATATTGTTGCCTTGAATCCACTCCACTCAGCCTCTACAAGCCTGCAGTATTTCTGTCTCCTGCTTCGTCCTCCTGCATACTTTTTACCTTCAGGCTTCTGGCTTCCCCAGCACCAGCAGCTGTGTGACTTAAGAAGGGTCTCCAACTTCACAGCTGACCCACAGACTGGAGCTGGACCGGGCCATTCTGTGGCTTTGGACATTACTTTCTTGAGAATAAATGTATTTTTCATATGAGTGTCATTGGCTTTGTTTCTCTAGAAAACTCAGTCTACCGTATGCATCATCTCAAGAGGTAGAATTTGGAGGTATGGCCACCTTCTGCGGTTTGCAACTGGCACCTCCTGCTCCCTCGCCAGGTGGAAAGTAGACGTGAGTGGGGCCCTGGCTTGCCTTCGTCACTCTTTTAGAACCATAGTTTCAGAAAACCAAAATGCACCGTAGCTGTCAAGGTTTTGCAAATCTCCCCGAGATGATTGCAATCACTGGAATCAACTGAAAGTACCCATCCCCAACTCCATATTCAGAATCAGTAGGTTACGTGAACCTTTGCATCTGCCTAGAAATAAGAAGAAACATCTCCTTTGTCGATTTCTCCATTTCCCCATTGAAGAAAATGTTTGGCCCTAATGCTTAACTCAGTTGACCACAGCGCTCTCCCTCCTGTTAGAATCGGAAATCGAATCTGGTGATCAGCTTTTAACCAAACAGTAGGTAGAGCTACGTTAGCCAGCCAACAAGGCAGGCTGACCCAGTGGCTGCAACGAGGGCTCAGACATACCCATTGTGAGGATGGCGCGGGGTGGGGCCGTGTCTCATCCTGGTGGGCTCATTCGCTGGGTGGCTGGGAGCTGGAATTGGCTGGGTGCCACCCAAGAACAAGCACAAAGTGAGTTCTTCCACCAGCAAGGAAAGCCTCTGAGCACAAAAGGCTCATACTTACCCCAAACCAGTCCTCAGCAGGGCAGAAAGGAGCAAGTAAAAAGGGCACATGGAAACCGGGTGCACGGCCGTGAGCTTGGTTTTTTGTTTGGGGGAGCAAAGAGGAAGAGTGTGACTCCATTGTGGGGATTGGTCACAAAGCAAAAAGTGGATAAATAGGTGAATGGGAAACGAATGTTCCCTGTAAACGCTCAGTGAAACCACAATAAAATTAAATCAAAAACATCCCCTTCCCTCGTCCAACTCTCCAAACAAGACCTCCACTCTCCCGAGATGTCTCCAAACTCTACAAGCCCAATGAGTAAGAAGTGTATGCGGTCTTGTAAGACCTTGCATTACTACCTGCAGCTGTGCTGTTCCCCGCAAACCCCGTTACCCTGCCAACCTGATAAAAATGTATCTGCTAGCTGGAGATCCACCGCCGAGCTCTGAAGCAGAGCTCTTGCCTTCCCTGTGGAGGCCGAGCTAAGTGTGGAGGCAGAGCTGTGGAAGCCGAGCTAAGTCAGTTTCCCGGGACATCCTCAGCCAACGGCAGCAGAGTGGACACACTGCCCGCCCTTGCCTCCCCTCCCGACCCCAGACCTCAGAAATACTGCCAGTGTGACCCGGAAGAGCAACAACAAAAGAACGATGTGCGAATGGTTTATAATTTCTCTGTACTAATCCTCAAAACAACCATTGAAACACCAATCACCAAAATAAAGACATAAATCAATAACCCAAAATGTCATGATCCTTAAGGGAAGCTGTGATGAAGTAAAATACCTTGGGAGGTCTCTGGCTCGTGTAGTCGTGGGCTTTGTCATTCCCACCCAGTGACTGCGTGACTCCATGCACTGCTGTTGAGTCCATCCGACTCCTAGTGACCTTGTAGAACAGGGTAGAATTGCCTCTGTAACTCTTCACCGGAGTGGAAAGCCTTGTCTTTCTCTCCCGGAGCAGCCGGGGGTTTCAAACCGCTGATGTTGCGGTTAGCAGCCCAACCAGTAACCCACAACGCCACCAGGACTCCCAGTAACCCGAGTGGGAGCATCCAAATAAGGCAGGGAGGACACGAACTCAGGACTGGTCCGTTTTGCCATCACACTAAATATAAAAGTGAGTCATCTCAGAAGTCTCACTCACTGCCTTGAGTCCACGCTGACTCAGAGTGACCCCTGTGGGTTTCCAACACTGTCACTGTTTCCGGGAGTAGAAAGCCCAGTCTTTCCCCCATAGAGCTGCCCAGGGTGGTTTAGAACTGCTGACCATGAGAACTGTAGCCACCAGAGCTGCAGACTTGGAAGCAGGGAGAGAGAATGGCCCAACCATCAAGAAAGATGAAAGCCATTAGCAGAGCATGCGTGAAGTTCCCCTAGGAAGTGGCAGCACACGCACAGGCCCCGGGGGTCTCAGACCATCAGTTGCAGCAGCAGCAGTAGCATTAGCAGCAGCAGCGGATTCCCAGCCCACAAAAGGGGAGTGCCTTCGGGCAGGAGGCTGGTTTGCAGGATGGAAGCCCTGAGGGCATGTGTCAGTGATCCAGGAACTTTGTGACACTGGTCTGAGCAGAGCACAGGCCATGGGGTCCTGTGGCGAAAGGGCTGGAGACGTACCAGAGAGAGGCGTGCAGGGCGGCTTGGCTGAGAAGAGGCTCCGCTGAGGACAGAAGGACTGTGTTCTGATGCTTGCTGACCCTGCTGCTGGTACCCGGTTCACGTCCCAATACCGTCCTACAATCGTGAACACAGCCCGTGAGTTCGGTGTGACCATCGCAGCATATGATGGCACCCAGCAGGGAGAGGTCACCTGCAGGGGAAGGATAGGCTTCCCAGAAATCCCCCTTAGGCACCCATGGACTTGGATGCTCCTGCTCTCTTCAGTTCACGGAGGAGGTCGACGGTGCCCCCCTTCACCGTTTGCTCAGAAGGTGTCGGCATTTGAGATGTGAGATTTGGAAGACATGTATGCATGGAAGCCCACGAATGTCGAGCCTACCTGCTTCCTGCTCGTGGTGTTCATCTGGGTTTAAGGATCCCTGGTGGCGCAGTGGTTGAGCACTTCGCTGAAAGGTCGGTAGTTCAAACCAACCAGTGGCTTCCCTAGGAGAAATGACCTGGTGACCTACCCGCCCCCCCCCCCCTGAAATTTTGCAGCGCAACATCCTGATGGGAGAGTCCTTCTCTGTCCAATAACGTCACCAGAGGGTCCCTGGTGGCGCAGTGGTTATGTTGGGCTGCCCACCCCTAGAACAGCAGTTTGAAATCACCCGCCGCTCTTCAGGAGAAAGACGAGGCTTTCTACTCCTGTAAAGAGTTACGGTCTCGGAAACCCACAGGGGCAGTTGACCCTGCCCCATAGGGTGGGGGTGGGTCAGAATTGACTGGATGGCACAGAGCAGCAGCAAGCTCTTGGTTACAATGCACTTGGTTGAGCCCCTTGCTGTTATCCCTCACTGTCCTTTGACCAAATAATGTCCTTCCAAAACCTGCTCTGTTCAGCGGAGTGGAGAAAAGTCCTATCGTTCTTCGTAGGAATGAGCAACAAAAACACAAACTCACTGCCATCCAGTCAATACTGGCTCATAGCGGCCCTGTAGGACAGGGTAGAACGGCCTCTGTGGGTTTCTGAGACAATAAAGGGTGACTTGAGTAGAAAGCCTCGTCTTTCTCCTGAGGAGCAGCTGGTGGTTTTGAACTGCTGACCTTGAAGTTAGGAGCTCAATGTGTAACTACTATGGTACTAGGGCTCCTTCAGGAACTAGCAACAGTGGGGTCTTAGCTACAGAGCTGAGGTTTACTGGGAGGGAGAGTAGGAGCATACCGATGGACAGTTATAACTTTGGCAGAGTTTGTCCCAAGGGTCAGGCAGGCATTTCCTCGTAGGCACTGGATACTATAGCCAACCTTGTTGCCAGCATCAGTCCCCTTCTCTGCCTGAACAGCGACCACTGACAACAGACCCGGGGCACAGTCACCTTGGTTAGTTCTGACCACGAAGTTGAAGCCCGCTGAGTCTCTAAAGCACAGTTGGAAAAAGGGGGTCCCAACCAGCAACTACAAGGCAGGGAAGGACCGGGGGTCCTGCTCACCACAGGCTGCCCCAAAGGACTGTGACCTCTGCTGAATTGTCAGGAGAGAGGCTATTACCAATTCTCCTCCTAAAGACACAAGCCCAGCCACGGCCCACGGGGAATGTTCAGGACAGGCTCCGAAAGGGTGGACAGAGGTGAGATGACTGACTAGGCCCAGTGTCCCTGTGATCCTAAATCCAAAGCACCTTCTCCTGCCCAACCTGGAAACCACCATTAGCTCAACCACTTTTGTGACTCTATGGATGCCCAGGGTCTACTTTTCTCTGGTCCTTGAACACCACTGCCTGCAATGTTTGCTCAATCAAGCCACTAGAATCTGTTTCAAAGTGCAGGGGCTGTGAATTACTTAATGTAGCTCTTCTAGCCAAACTCTCTAACTCTCGCCAAATGAGTGTTGACCTCATGGATCTGGGTACGAAGCTGGGGAAAGACACTAATAGGATTCTCCGGTGAACAGGAGACACCAGAATTCCACGCTGCTGCCTATAAAAGGTGCCCTGTGAGAAGGGAGGAGGGGGAGATCTGACTACTACCAGTTAGAGCCAGGAGTGGAAGGTGTCAGCCAGACCCTGAGATCCTGCACAGTGAACCTATTGGATCCAGAAGACGGCTGTGACACCAGAGGAGCAGAACCAGGAGCCAGAGCATGCAACAGAGTGTCGGACTCACCCACCCAAGAAGCATGTAAAGCTGAGAGCTTTGGGGCAGAGGCTGGCTTAGGGAGTAGGGTGGCCCTGGGCACTTAATTGGGGGGAGTTAGGCTTGCTGACCCACAGAAGTGGAGCTGAGTGCCTCTGGGCTGGGGCTTACTGGAGTGGGGTGCCTCTGGGCACTTAATTCTGGGAGATGGGCTTGTTAATGCTGGAGCTTGCACGGAATGCATCTGGCTGAGGCTTACAGCTCTTACAGGCGTGCCCTTTGGGCGTCTATTAGCAGCCCTGAAGGACCTTGGTAACACATGTTGATGAACAATCATATCCTATGCCTTTCCCTTTCTCACTGCATTACAACCTGTTCCCTTATCAATAC
Organism: Echinops telfairi; assembly: GCF_000313985.2. NCBI lineage: Eukaryota > Metazoa > Chordata > Mammalia > Afrosoricida > Tenrecidae > Echinops > Echinops telfairi. The sequence continues at coordinate 142,507,930 of NW_022111373.1, forward strand.
ACTCTCCAATAAGGAGAGTTTAGTACTGTCTGTGAGTTCCATGAAGCCCTTGCAATGGATATTGGAACACAATTGGGTATACAAATAGAGAATGCTAGTTAAGACAGCACACAAAGTTCTGCTCTTCCCCGTTCTGAGCTGGAGTTGTTCCGTCCACGGGCTCACTGAGCACAGCAGATGCATGCTGAACTCCTCAATATGCACATTAGATCCCAGCCTTCCTCCTCAGGATCCTCCACTGACTCACGCCTGCCACCCCCAGAACAGCAGCTGGCTCCCCACCCCCATCCCAAACTGCTCTGACTCCCTCCCTGAGGAGGGTGTCTCCTCCCTGAGACCAGCCGTCCCCTCTCCTTTTCCTCTCCCCTCCCTCGCATCCACTGCTCTCATCGATAGGTTAGGCATTCATCGAAGAGCCAGGTGTTTGCTCCAGGTGTCTGTGCCAGACACCGAGAGGCATGGAGAAGAGCTGGTTTCTTGATCCTGCTCTGTAAGGGGCAGCCGTTCCTCACGTTGATTAAGATCCCTGTGTGTGACAGCATGGTCTGGGTGGTTGTGTCCCGTGAGCGCTGCTAGAGATTCCTTCTATATTAGAAAATGTGGCAAGGTTTTACTGAAGAGGTGGGGTTTGGGAAGGACCTCAAGACCTTTCTGGACCTTAGATAGCGTTCAATACATCGAGTCATTTCTGACTCCTAGTCTCCCTACGTATGCTAGACAGGAACATGGACTCCTAGTCTACCTACGTACGCTAGACGGGAATGTGGACTCCTGAACGTGGCCTCTCCCTGGCCCAGCCTCACACGTGTCTTACATTTGAGCCCACTGACAGTGGGGCAGAGAGCAGGCAACAGTGGGGCTCAGTGGGCAGCTGGAATTGCAGGGACACCTGTGGTAATCAAAGCAAGGATGGGGAGAAGTGCTCTCAGGCATTTCAGACATGTCAGGAGAGACCAAGCTGGAGAAGGATGAGTCTCTGGAGAAGGACATCATGCTTAGTGTGGTAGTTATATAATCTCCTGTCAACTTGAGCAAAGGGGTGGAGTCTAAACTTTCAATCAGGTCACAGCCAGATGACACCTCCTTGTAGCAATGGCCTTCTTCTGAGGATTCTGGGAACTTCGTGTCTTCCTCCCTGGAGGCAGGACACATTCTCACTTCTTGACATTCCTGTTGACAAGCCACGTGGAGCTATGCTGATGGCAGCCAGAGCCCTGGCACTGGAAGAACTGCACGGAGAACCATGCAAGCACTGAGATGCTTCCACCACCACTGGATCCCCAAGACCTTCCACCCACTGACCTGCGATCCTCCTGCATTCAGCATCATTGCATGTATTGTGTGCATCTGAAGAGGAATGTATGGACTGGTATCAGACATATGGGCTAATATCTGACTATGGACTTGATCTGGACTGAGCTGTTTCCTTAATATGCAATTACTCTTTGATATAAAGCTCTCTCTTACACAGACATGAGTGTCCCTGGATTTGTTTCTCTAGTCAATCTGCACTAACACACTTGGTAAAGCAAAGGGGCAGGGAAAAAGAGGAAGAGCTTCCATAAGATGGATTGACCCAGTAATCCAGCTAAGCTTAGTTACTAGTCTAAAATGTGATGAACCCCAGGTAAAATCGTTCACTTCAGATGAATAAGCTTTTTAAGATTGTGGTCTTTCGGAAGTAAATTACCAGCCTTGTCTTCTGAGGCACCTCTGGGTCGATTCAAACCACCTACCTCTCTTTTGGCAAATCGTTGAGGGTTTACCTGTTTGCCATCCATAGCCAGGGACTCCTGGAAGAGCACATAGAAGTCCACACTTAGACACATTTCGATGGACCCTCATGAAAATCTAGCACCATGTGTTCCTGCAGGTTACCTGTGGTTGGTGTTATTGGGGTTGTGAATGATAATGGCTATAGTGCAGTCAATGCATGTGATGTAGCATAATTACAGATATAATAAATACCCTGCTGTACATGGGTCTTTATTATTACCATTCATGTGTGTGGTCAAGAATAGTTGATAGAGCGGGTCTTTCTCTCCTTGATCTTTCTCCACCAGCACGCTCTTCCGGAAGGGTTCCCGCTCGTTCCCTTACTCACTGCCATCTCATCAACTCTCATTCATAGCTTTTCAGAATAGTTACATAATCCTAGCAACCCGATAGGACAGACCAGAACTGCCCCTGTGTGTTTCCGGGGCTGTAAATATTTAGGGAACAGAACATCTCATTGTTCTCCCACGGAGCAGCTGGTGGTTTCAAACTGCTGACCTTCTGGTTAGTAGCCCAATGGATAACCGACTATGCCACCACAACACACACACACACACACACACACACACCTCCTCTTTTAAAACAGAGCATCCCCGCTGGCTTAGATTTAAAATACTTTTCTTTGACATAGAGAATTGTCCACTGGTCACATTTCAATATTTACTCTCTGAGTTCCAGAATCTTGAGCTCAAATTGCCCATCCTACCAGTTAGTTACCAGAGGACTGGACAACGCCTTCCTTCTTTCCATTCAGTTCAGATCACCCGTCCCTTGAAAGGATACCACCTGTTCTAACCAGCGTCTCCCTTACTGCCCAGGCATTTCCTCAAGCCACCTTCCTTTGTTTTCCCCAGACCAGTGCTTATGGGGCTTCACTCATCTCCAATGGCCTCCTGCCCTCTCTGTCCATCTTCATTGTCCTACCTGCCCAGCTCAGAACTCAACTCTCCCTTTCGGCTGCTGCCGCCACTCAACTTTCCTCCGGCCTCTCACCGGCCCTGCCCACTGGGGGCCAGCATGATGATCAGGCTTCCTACATGTTTCAGCAGGGCCAGGGGGCCCCTGCTGGTCATCATGGCCCTGCAGTAGAGCACCTCTTACCAGCAGAAAACATGAGAGTGGTGCAGTAAAAGCCACAATGCCTGCACCCCTCAACAGACACTCACACGTTGAAGCTTCCAGCATTGTTCCTTGTGAGGGGTCTATCCATGTGGTCATCTGTGAACTCCCGCCATTAAACAATTGGTGGCGGTGCCATTAAGTTAGTCCCTACCCACAGCAACCCCACGCACACCAGAGTGAAATGTCACCCACCCAGCCCTGCGCATCCTCACAATTGTCTCTCTGCTTGAGCCCACGGTTGCAGCCACTGTGTTGATCCATCCCCGCCCCTCTCAGCAGACAGCCTCAGCCTCCACAGAGCTTTTCTGTGTCCATCCTCCCTGGACAGTCTTGCAACACGTGGGGGTGGTTTGGCATGAAGGCAAGGGGTTTGGTGTGGTCAGTGCCAGGATGTTTCGTGGTTAGGTGCCTTCTAGTCAGTTTCTGGCTCATACCTGCCCCACATGACGGAGTCACACAACCCCATGGAGTATTCTAATATATGGTCTTTATAGGTGCAGATCACCGCATCTTTCTTCTGCAGAGTTACAGGGCGGGGGTGGGTTTGGACCCTTGCCTTTTGGTTAAAAGTCAAGTGCTTCACAAGTCAAGTTGCCTCTTTGTTACGAATTTGCACTCCATATGTAAAGATGACACCAGGGCATCTTTATTGTGAATTGACACTTCCATAAATGCTTTGTGAGGTCCTGGTCACTCAATGGTTAAATGCTCTGTGACCAACCCAAAGTCAGTGGTTCAATCCCAGCAGGATCACCATGGGGGAAAAAGAGAGGAGGTGATTCTACTTACAATGACGACAGTCTTAGAAGGACCCTGTCTGTCAGTTCTACTCCATCCAACAAGGTCAGTGGGAATCTGAATCAACGTGCTGGCCAAGGGTAAATGTTTTGGGAAGGAAGAATAAATTCTGTGTCCCAGCTCTCTCTCTGTCCTAGAGAGCTCCTTGTTCCTTGAGACCGGAGGCCCTTCGCCTACAAAAGTCATTATGGAACCATTGCTGTACTGGTCCATCCCCCCCACCCCATCCCCACCCTCATCCTCACAACCTCTCACCCAGAAAGGAATCCCTTCCAGCTCTCCTCTTGGCCACCAGCTCAGCCCCTGTAGTGCAAGAAGAGACCTCTCCCAGCCCAGCTCCCAATTCCCTCAGGCAGAGCATTCCAGCCCTGCCCAGTGGAGTTCAGGAGGGTTTCTGGCTGCTCAGGACTTCCGCATTTCTGGCTGGCTCCGGGTCAGAACAATTACTCATGTCCTTGTTTACTCTAAACTCCCTCCAGCCAGGGTGCCCATTGAAGGTCCACCCTGTGTGGCCTTTGGACCGGCTGCTGCACATTTTAACTCCTCCTGATGAAGGACATGCTCAGTGAGAGTCCATTGCAGACTGACCCCCCACCCCACCGCCTGAAATCGAGTTTCTCCAGCATCTGCCTTCTCTGACCATGACTGTCTTTGACAAGGACGTTGTCACAGCTACTGTTGAACTCGATTGTGCTTCCCTTTCCCTGAAAACAGGGATACTGATAGAGCCTTCCTCATAGCTGTGTGCGTGTGGGTTTTGAGGGAACCATTGTTTTAAATGCTGACAACAGTGGCTGGCATGTAGGAAGCAGTTTGGCTGTGTTGCTGTCCTTTAGAACACAAGTACACATGCTTCTTCAGATCCCTGTCCTGAAGAATACACCGTTGTCTTCCTTCTCCGCTTGAAATAGCCTCCAATTAGACCTTTTTTCCGGAAGCAGATGCTCAGAGAAGGCATGTGGAGACTCCGCAAGTGGTAGGAGAGCTTACATTCTGAGCACCTTGTTTGCAGAAGGCTACAGATGACAGTGAAAACCCCAGACCTATTTGCAGTGTCCCCCACATCTATCAAACCTCCATTGAATTCCTTCTGACAGATTAAACAAGGATGCAGTCTTGCCCTTCGGCAGAGTGCCTTAGAAAGTAGATGACCTCCACTCTGTCTGGAGAGAAGGACAGTCCCTCTTGGGTGTGTCCTTGAAGGACCGTTTGGGGGACTCACATAGTATTGAGTCACAGCCCATCGGTCATTCTCTGCCTTGGTGGGAAGGCCCTGGATCAATCCTGTAAGCTCTTCCATCGAACATAGTGTATGTGACTGTAAGTGGGCAGTATATAAATTGGATACTCAAAATTGGGGGGATAAAAGCATGAAGTGGTTGGCTTACAAGCTTTCATAGGTGGCAGGACATATTCACAGGATTATAGGATTAAGGTGTAGGTGTTACTTAATTGCAATAAAAAATTATGTACAGGTGCCAGGTTGGCAAGGGGTGGATTGAGTTAGTTTATTGTGCCAACCTGGCCGATAAACACATGTGGGATTAATTGAAGGATAATTCAGGGATAAATGGCTCCGTGAGCTTTGCCTTTTGAGTTCTCAGGTCTCTTGCTTTCTGATGGTCGGACCAGGGTGCAGCTGCCTTAGCAGTGCCCAGCTTCAGCTTGCTAAGGCTGACTTCCTGCAAGACATTCCTGAGGAGAAGCCACATGGACCTACCCCGATGCAGCCCTGGGCTTGGGCAGCACTGGGTTGGTATGTTTTCTTGATGCGCACTTAACCTTTATGTAAAACTCTTTCTTATACATGAGTTTCTGTGGATTTGTTTCTCTAAAGTCCCAAGACTAACACAGTGTCCCAACCAGAGTCCTGGCCCCGCCTCTGTAATCCCACCTCTGACTGCGATGCATTGATCAACCATCGATCAGATCATGACTTTGTGGCCGAGTCCTTTGTGCCCTGCCTTACTCAACTGGCATCCTCACTGTAACTCCACGGACATCATTTTGGCCTTGTTCTAATTGTCTCCCTTCTCCAGAGGATGAGTCTTTGTCTGTGTCTTGTCTTTATCCATTTAAGACTTAAGAACTTCTCTTGCTAAACGATCTTTGAGATGGGGTCTCTTTTATGTCCTAGAGCAAAGTTCAAAGCCTACCTGAGACCTAGAGCTTGGCTGTTTTCATCATTGCTATCGGGTGAATTTGAACTCTAGGTGACCCCACACCTGCAGCGTGGAACTGCTCCATCAGGTGTCCAAGGCGTGACCTTTTGGATGCAGATCATCAGTTCTGTCTTCTGAGGTGCACTGGGGTTCATTCGAACCACCTTGTTCTTTTAGGTAGGAGTTGAGCACTTAACCACCCATGCATCTCAGGGAAACCAGGAGGATGAAAATGGAATCAATGAAAGATGATGAGAGGATTAGCCATTGATAGCTTTACCATGATTTCCAAGACTCCAAGGTCACTGTGTTAGACAGGGTTCTCTAGAGAGATAAAACCAAATTGCTGGTGATAATTTATATTTGTTTATAAAGATAATTAGATTTATAACAAGAAACAAACTGTTAAATCATATACAGATAAATATATAATACAAGAAATGAACAGTTAAATTATAAAGCAGTACAAATGGCTCAGTGCAACTCACTCCCATGACAGAGTTGTGAGACACTAGCAGTCCTTCAAGTCTAGTCTGCTGCCAGGTTTTCCTCTATATATAGAGAAAGCTAGGCTATCTCAGCACAGCAGCCAATCACAAGGCAGGTCACCAGCTGTCAGCCAGGTCACCAACCACCAGTCCCCAGCTCCAAAGATGTCTTAAAGGGACCTCGACTTACAGCGACACAGTTCACAGGCTAGGCATCCCACAGGTAGTGTAGCCTGTAAATTGAGGCACAGAATAAGCAAGGCAGCCGCACACTGGTCCGATGATCACAGAGCCAAAGAGCAAGAGACAAGAAAGGCGAGGCTCACCAAGCCATTTATCTCTCTGCCCTTCAGTTCATCCCACTTGTGTGTATCAGCCAGGCTGACACAATAAACTATCTCAGTCACCCACTCATCCAGCTTGAGTGTCTCCAACGAAGCCCCACACTTTCCAGCACTCTTCTCACCCTTGAAAGGGCGTCTCTTTCACACAGCCACCCTTAGCCCTTCCAGGCCAGGGCCCACCTTGGCCTGTGCAGTGGGATATGGTTTCCTGCAGCGTTAATTCTTTATGGTGGCTCATGTGGAAGACACTGTCACATGGTGGATTAGATCCTGAGGGCAGCTGTCATAGAGCACCACCGAGCAAGTGGTTTAAAACAACAGCAATGAGTATTCTCATGAGTCTGGAGGCTACAGGTCCAAGGTCAAAGATGCCATCAGGATCGTGCGGTCTTGGAGAGCTCTAAGAGAGAGACCTTGTTTGTCTCTTCCAGGTTCTGGTTCTGGAACCCCTGGGCGGTCCTGGGCTTGTAGATGCATCTCTATTTCTGTCTTCACATAACCAGTTTCTGCTGGCCTGCTGTTGTCTCATCTCCCCTTTCTATAAGGACTCTAGCCACCTTAAAGAGTGGGTGGCAGAGTGGATTATGCTCTGGGCTGCTAACCACAAGGTCCAGAGTCAAAATTACCGACCACTCCTCTGGAGAAAGATCAGACCCGTCTGCCTGGGAAGATGTAGAGTCTCGGAAACCCACAGGCCCAGTTCTGCTCTGCAGGGTTCTTCTGAGGCAGCAGCCACTAGATGCCAGTGAGTGTGAGTTTGTCCCATCATTGGACTAGCGCCCACTCTAATGACCCCACCTGAACTTGACGACCTCTGCAAAGACCCTCTTTCCAAAGCAGAGCACATCCATAGGTACGGAGTGGATCTGCATTTTCAAGAGACCTATTTCAACGTCCCTAGAGACATCTCTGGTTCCCATTTCCCCTGTATGCTACATCCTGGGCCTCACACCTGGTGCCCAAGCACCTGTGCAAATACTTTCTTCTGATTCAAGCTTGCATTTCTCTATCTCTAATGGGTTGGCTTGTGTCCCCCCCAAAAGGTATGCTGAAGTCTAGCCCCTGGCACCTGTGAATGTGACCTTATTTGGAATCCGAAGACGTGGACCAGGCATGACTGTCAAAACCTCTCATTTTGAGAAACCTCAGTCTTCCTTTGAGGTGGTTGAAGATGAGATCGGGATTTGCTGACAAGGGTTACTGTCATCAATGGGTCCATGCAAAAGATGGTGCATTGTGCCACCTCCCAGTGTGTCCAGTCTCTGAAAATGCTGTGTCACTATGCCAGAAACTCTTGACCTTAGTGACAGCTTAGCCAAAATATTTTCAGAGGAGTCACTGTGTGTTGATACACATGCTATTCCTGCAAAGCAGACCTCTCTGTAATGTACGGAGACCGGGTAGAACTGAAGCACAGTATTGGCACTCTACAAAGCACCCAGCTGGTGTGTGACTCAGCGGTTCCAACCACCAAGACTGGAAACCACGAATCAACCACACGAAAGCCTTGTGTGATGGAGAAACTCTCGTGAAACTCTGTGTGCTGAGACCTGCTGAAGTGTATGCTTTTGAGAGAAATCTGAGTGGTGACTGAGGATGTTCAAGCCCAATTTTGCAAATGATGGTGCGCTGAGCTTGTCCGGGGACAGCGAACTCTGTTTTGGAAAGGATTGATTGCCTGCCCTCCCTGCCCGGTGACTTGGGAGGAATGAACCCATGAAGAGATGGGGCTTAACGGCCTTCCTTAGCCAAATGGCTCCAGATCCTGTTGGGAAAGAAATGTGGTCTTCCCAGATCTGGGGGATAATCACCAAAGTGATTTCAGGAGCTCTGTGCCAATTCCTCAAATTAAGTTGGGCATAGAGGAAAAGAAAGACTACTACTGGGGGTCTGCTGCAGTGGGTCTCCAGAAATGCTGGGGTTTGCAGATACTGAATGGATGCCAAAGGAAAACACTGCCATGACCCCCCCAGAAAACAAGTCCCCCTGCCCTCTAGTGCATTCTGACTTGTCACGACCCTATAGGACAGAGTAGAACTGGTCTTTAGGATAGCCAAGACTATATATCTCTATGTGGGAGCAGACAGCCTCATTTTTCTCCCATGGAGTTGGTGGTAGATTTGAACTGCTGACCTTAAAGTTAACAACCAAATGCTTAACCCACTGAGCTACCAGAGTATCTCAATTGTCACCACCCACTGAAATATCCAGATGTCATAGTAGGCTATTTGCTGGGCTGCTAACCACAAGGTCAGCAGTTCAAAGCATCGGTCACTCTAAGAAAGTAAAATGAGGCTTTCTACTCCTGGAAGACACAGTCACGGACATTCTATGTAGGGTCACTGTGAATCTGAATCGACTGGTTGGCCGTGGGTAACACTAATTTTATGTGCACCCCCACCAGCCTGGGGAAGCCGGGGTCTGGGCGAAATGACACCACCCCCAGTCCCAGGGGCTTCAGAACAGCACAGCACTGCACCTTGTTCACATCTCTGCTCCAGGGGTGATCACATGATTTAAACTCTCCAATCAGGCTAGCCACATGCTTCCAAAGGGGAATGTGTAGATGGATCCACTCTCTGTGTCCTAGAGGGACAAAAAGGAAACAGAAGGCTTTGATTTCTCTGTGTCCACCAGGGGAACAGGCCTCAGGATAAAACGACTCCTCCAGAAGGTCCTCAACCAGAAGGAAGGACACAGTGGGCTCAGGCAGAGGAACAATGATGAGGAAGGCGCAGGACCGGGCAGTGTTTCCTTCTGTTGTGCTTGGGGTTGCTATGGGGAGGGCCCAGCTCCATGACAACCACAACAGCAACAAGAGCACAGAAGAGATTATTGCATTTGAATTATACTGCTGGCAACATTTAAGAATAATAGTAAGTATGCCAAGGAACCAATCTCTTGGTGGAGGTCTAGCCAGGATGCTCCTTCAAAGCACGCAGGGCAAGACTTGGTCTGACATACTTGGAACGTGCTATCAGAAGGCTCCAGTCCTCGGGGAAGGACATCATGCTTGGCTGGCAAAATAGAGAAAGACCCTCAAGGAGATGGATGGACACAGGGGCTGGACCATCGGGCTCCAACATAGCGATGATTGTCAGGGGGGTGCAGGACAGGCGGCATTCTGTGTTGTTGAACTTGCACACAGGGGCTCTGTGAGGTGGCACAGCACGATGGCACCTGTCAACAGCAACAAATAAGGGTCAGAAGAAACACGGGCAGGATCCCCCCTCACATGAGGCCCTACCTGAACCTGCCAAGACATCTGCCACCTCTGGGCTGCTGTCCACGAAGCTCTTTTGTCACTTAGCCGGTTTAAACTGGGCTTATAATTTTTTTTTTTTTTTTGCCACTTAAGAACCTTTATCGAATCTGAATTTGGTATCAGGAGTGAGGTGCTGAAAATCATAAACCCCTAAGATAACACACTGGGCCAGAGAACAGTGAGGCCACTTCTGGCCTAGAATCAAACTTTCTTTCATTCTATATAAACTTCACAACCGCAACATCAATAATTATATCTTGGTATATAGGTCGCGTGCCTAACCCAGATAGTATTAGGGGATTTGGCAAGAAAAGTTCTGAAGTGAGGTAGCTAATTCTTGTGATGGTTTATAAGGTTTATAACAACAACAGCAAAAGCAACAAGCAACAAACCCAGCATGGGTTGGCGGGGACCAGGTGGAACGGGAAAACCGATAAATGTTTATTGTGTAAGTCAGCTTGCGTTTGACTTTTTCCTAATCCCAACAGAGTTGGTTTGTTTTAACTTTGTGTTGTGAATCGGGTGAAGGTTGACAGATAAGATCATAGTTTTTAAAATCATCTTATTGTTTGTGCCCATTGTGACAGCCACCGTGTCAGTCTGCCACCTCAAGGAACTTCCTCTTTATCCCTCCCCCTCCACTTCTCCGAGAACGATGTCCCTCTCCAACATCTAGTTGCCACACATACAAACACTCAGGTAGAACTGTTCTCTGCCAAACCTATATACATAGATAGTGCTGCGGGTTAGGCGTTGGGTTGCCACGTCAAGTTTAAACCAACCAGTCCCTCCTTTGGGAAAAGAGAGCTTGTCTACTCTCATGAACATGTACGATCTCAAAAGATCTATTTGGGATCACTGTGGGTTCCTCCCATCTGCCTTTCTACATGTTCACCTTCCATGTCTACCGATGTATGTACTCATAGATACCCTCTGGTACTACTATTAGTCTTGCAGGAGTGGATCCGTTAAAGTCATTTCCTTTCTTCTTTTCTTTTTTTCAAAAATCATTCTATTAGGGGTTCATACAACTCTTATCACAATCCATACATACATCAATTGCGTAAAGCGCATTTGTACATTCATTCATTGCCCTCATCATTCTCTAAACATTTGCTCTCCACCTCAGCCCCTGGCATCAGCTCCTCATTTCTTCCCCTCCCTCCCCCTTCCCCGCTCCCTCATGAACCCCTGATAATTCAAAAATTATTACTTTGTCATATCTTACACTGTCCGACATCTCCCTTCACCCACTTTTCTGTTGTCCATCCCCCAGGGAGGAGGTTATATGAAGATCCTTATAATCGGTTCCCCCTTTCTACCCCACTTTCCCTCCACCCTCCCAGTATCGCCACTCTCACCACTGGTCCTGAAGGGATCATTTGTCCTGGATTCCTTGTGTTTCCAGTTCCTATCTGTACCAGGGCACATCCTCTGGTCTAGCCAGATTTGTAAGGTAGAATTGGGATCATGGTAGTGGGGTGGCAGGGGTGCGTGTGGAGGAGGAGTTGTTGCCTTTCTTGTCTCTTACTTTGTGCACCAGTGTCTTCCTTAGCCTTGGTGCTGTTGAGCTAACAGGTCTCCTCTCTAGTTAGCGATTTGCCCCCACTTCCCTCTCATCTCTGGTACACACGGAGGACTGTTTCTTTCTGGGCGCTAACCTTTTGTTGACCTGCGACGTCTCTCTACAGAGCCAAGTCTTCTTTCTTCTGGTAGGACCATGGAAGTGGCTTGTTTTCCATCACAACATTATTTGTTTTGAAATTTCAAGTCACAGGCGTGGAAAGCATCCAATGTCTTGTTTTGTTTCCAAGAGGGGAGGGGGTTGGCATTTGAAGGTTGAGGACTATTTCCCCAGAGAAGCTGGAAGTGGAGACATCGAAGCTGCTTGGATGCATTATGTAAGTGAGTCCAACCAGAAAGAATTGAGAGATCATGAAGTGTTTGACAAAGGCAGTAAAGAGGAATACATTTACAACACCCCCCCCAAACCAACCCTCTTTAACCTTACCTGTTATTATAGAGCTTGTCTGTTTTGAAAGACAAGAATAATTGAACTGATTTTTACTTCTTTCTACCTTCCTGGCCAAGTTTTCAAAGCATGTTTGTTGCTAGTGATGATAAATGCGTACCCTGCCACTCAGAAGCTCCAGGGAGTTCAAAGCTTTTGAAGATATTCTCTCATTAGTCCTGATTCTATCCCCCGATACATTACACATATTACGCTGCCTTGTGATAAATGATTGCAACCCAAAATGGAAAATGACACCAAATCTCCTACAGCTGTCTCTTATTTTAAGCACTTGATGCAAATATGTATATGCATGTAGTTTAGTTTCTTGGTGGCAAGCTACAGAATCCCTGCTGTTGCTAATTTAGGCAGGTTTAGTAAAGAACACTGACTCACAGTCATCTAGAGATAAAAGGATGCGCTGTATTGAACGAACCTGCTGCACAAGACCTGGATATCGTGTTAAAGAGCAAAGATGTCACTTTGAGGACTAACATGAACCTGTCCCAAGTCATGGTCTTTTCAATGGATGCATGTTATTGTGGCTGTTGTTAAGTGCCGTCATATTGGTTATCACCCATCGCGACCTGAGGCACAACAGAACAAAACCCCGCCCGGTCCTGGGCCACCCTCACAATTGTCCCAGTGCTTGAGCCCATTCTGGCAGCCACAGTGTCCGTCCGTCTCGCTGAGAGTCTCCCTTGCCTCCGCTGCCTCTCTAACAAACACCATGTGCTTCTCCAGGGGCTGGCCTCGCCTGACATTATGTCCATCCGAAGTATGTAAGATGAAGTCTCACCAGCCTTGCTCCCAGGAGCACTCTGGCTGTAGCTCTTTCAAGACTGATGGGTTTTTTCTTTTAGCCGTCCAGGATATTTTCAATATTCTTTGCCAGAACCACAATTCAAATTCATCCATTCTTCAGTCTTCTTTAGTCAATGTCCAACTTTTGCATGTGGATGAGGCAAGTGAAAATGCCATCATTTGATTAGGCATACCCTAGTCCTCAAATTAATGTGGTTGCTTTTATCTTGTTCAGCAGATTTACCTAATGCAACATGTCTTTTGATCTCTTGACTGCTACTTCCATGAGCGTCAATTGTGGATCCAACCGAGACAAAATTCCCGACAACTTCAACCTTTCCTCCATTTATCATGATGTTACCTATTGGTCCAGTTTTGAGGATTCTGGTCTTCTGTACACTGAGTCATAATCCTTACTGAAGGCTGCTTGGATGCATTATGAAAGGGAGCCCAACCAGAAAGAACTGAGAGATCATGAAGTGCTTGACAAAGGCAGTAAAGCGGAATGCATTTACCCAAACAAACAAAACACCCCTCTTTACCCTGAACTTTTGTTATAGAGATTGTCTATTTTAAAAGACCAGAATAATTGAACTGATTTTTACTTCTATCTAACTTCCCGCCAAAGTTTTCAAAGCATGTGTGAAATTTCAACCTTTACCTCCATTTATCATGATGCTACCTTGACCTTCATCAGCAAGTGCTTCCAGTCCTCCTCACTGTCAGTAAGCAAGGCATGCCACCTGCATATCTCAGGTTGTTCACAAGCCTTCCTCCAAGCCTCATGCCACGTTTGACTCATATGCTTATGCAAGCTGGACAGTGAATACAAGAATTGATACATTTGAATTATGGTGTTCGTGAAGAACCCTGGAAGCATCATGGCCTGCCAGAAGAACACACAAATCTGTCTTGGCAGAAGTACAGTCAGAATTCTCCTTAGGTGTGAGCAGAGCAAGACTTTGTCTCACTTGTTTTGAACAAGTTTCCAGGGTAACTTGTCCCTGGAAGTGCACAGCATGCTTGGCAAAACAGAAGATCAGTGAAGGGGAAGACCCTAAATGAGAGGGCTGGACACAGGGCTGCAACAATAGACTGACACATGACAACAATTGTGAGGTTGCTGCTGTTGCATACAGACGCGCTACAAGCAGGAACTGACTTGGTGGTGATAGTGTACATAGGTCCAATGTAATAGTCCTTTTCACAGTCCATAGTACTTTCAATATTTTTTCACCAGCACCGTAATTCAAATGCATCCATTCTTCATTGGTCTACCTTATTTGACATCCAACTTTTACATGCATTTGAGGTGATAGAAAATACCATGACTTGTGTCAGGTACACCTTAATCCTCAAAGGAACACCTCGATTTTCAACACTTTAAAGAGTTCTTATACAGCAGATTTACCGAATGCAATCATTTGTTCTCTTGACTGCTGCTTCCATGAGCACTGATTGTGGAATCAACAAGATGAAATCCTTGACAATTTCAATCTTTTTTCTCATTTACCATGATGTTATCTACCACGATGTTACCTATGTGTCCTGTGGTGAGGATTTTGGGTTTTTTTACATTGAGTTGCAATCCATACTGAAGGCTGTAATCCTTGGTCTTCATCAGCAAGTGCTTCACGTCCTCCTTACTTTCAGCAAGCAAGGTTGTGTCATTTGCATATCACCGATTGTTATACAACTCTGATGCCGCATACTTCTTCATATAATATACCGCTTCTCTGATGATTTTCTCAGCATACAGACTGGATTAAGTTTGGCAAGATGATGAAACCCTGATGTACACCTTTCCTGCTTTTAAGACATGAGGTACACGTATACCCTCAGAGACTCACCATATTGCTTGTTGACTCTGGAAACTATCAGAGGCTTGCCATATTGCCTCTGACCTTGGGTTCATTTGGTTTTGCAATCATGAACCTGATTCACTGCTTGGGATGCCTTCCTGTCTCCTGGTTCATCAACCCCAGCACAACATCTGACCCATGGATTTGAACCAGACTGTACTTAATTAACAGTTTCTACAACTTCAGTATGTATTACAACCCAGTATAAAGACAACCCAAATCCTCACAACTGGACAAACAGATAACACCACAATAAATGGAGAAAGATGGACGTTTTCAAGGATTTTGTCTTGCTTGAATCCACAGTCAATGCCCATGGAAATAACCGTCAATGATCAAAAGATATTCTTTAGGTACATCGGCTGAACTAGAACTCTTCAGAGTATCAAAAAGCAAGAACGTTACTTTGATGACTAATGGATGCCTGACCCCAGTTACAGTATTTTCACGTGCTTCTTATGCATGTGAAAGTTAGGCATTGAATAGGGAAGACCAAAGAAGAGTGGATGAATTTGAACTGTGGTGCTGTAGAAGAATATTGAAAGTGCTACAGACTGCCAAAAGGACAAACCAATCAGTCTTTTTTAAATATATAAATCATTTTATTGGAGGCTCTTATAACAATCCATCCATCTATCCGTTGTTTCGAGCCTATTTGTACCTACATGGCCATCATCATTTTCTAAACATTTCCTTTCTATTTGATCCCTTGGGATCAGCTCCTCTTTCTATCCTCCTTCCACCACCCTCCCACCCTCGTGAACCCTTGATACATTATAAATTATTATTATTTTCATATCTTACACTGACTGCTGTCTCTTTCACCCACATGTGTGCTATTCGTCCCCCTCAGAAGTGGGAGGGGGGGCGGTTTATAGCTCTTATAACAGCCATACATCCATTGTATCCATACATCCATTGTACCATACATCCATACAAGCACATTTGTACATATATTGCCATCATCATTTTCAAAACATTTTCTTTCTAGTTGAGTCTTTGGTATCAGCTCATCTTTTTCACCTCCCCACCCTCCTTCCCCTCCTCAGGAACCCTTGATAAATTAGAGGTCACTATTATTTGTATATCTTCCATCATCCCCTGTCTCCCTTCACCCATGTTTCTGTTGTAACTGATCAGTCTTGGACAAAGTACAGCCAGAGGGCTCCTTCGAGGCAAGGAGGGTGAGACCCCCTCTCACAGACTTTGGACACGTTGTCAGGAGAGGGCAGTCACTCGAGAAGGACATCGTGTTTGGTAAAGGCAAGGGGCAGTGAGGAAGAGAAAGACTCAGGACATGGATTGATACAGTGGTTGCAGCAATGGGCTCAAGCATCGGAACACTTGTGAGGATGGCACAGGGCTCAAGCATCGGAACAACTGAGAGGATGGCACAGGGCTCAAGCATCGGAACACTTGTGAGGATGGCACAGGGCTCAAGCATCGGAACAACTGAGAGGGTGGCACAGGGCTAGGCAGTGCTTCGTTCTGTTGTCCATAGGCTTGTAATGGGTGGAGCTAACTCCATGGTACCTAACAATAACAACAATGCTGGATAAGCCACTTTCTTTCTTTTGCCATTTTCTTGAGATATATATATATATACATATCACTAGTTATCTATATATCACAAGTTTTGCTTCTCTAGAACATCCAGCCTAACACAGCTTATGTGTGTTAGAGCTGACTCAGTGACACAGCAACAGCATTGACTTACTCACTGAATTGCCCAGAAAGCCAGTGATCTCCACCCATAGGCAGAGCCCTAATCTCGTTGCTACAGGGTATGCGTTTTGGTTTCCTGTTGGTTTCTTCTTCTAATAGACTTTATTTTTTTAGAACAGTTTGACATGAACAGGAAAATTGAGACGATAGTATAGCATTCTCACATACCCTACTTCTCTAGCCTTCCCTAGTATTGACCCATTTGTGGCAGTTACATAATCTCCTGTCAACTTAAGCAAGGGGTAGAGTCTAGCCTGTCAATCAGGTCAGTGCCTCTGTGTGGGCATGGCTTTCTCCTGAGGATTCTGGGAACTCCGGTCTTCCTCCCTGGAGGCGGGATACACACACTCTCTGCTTCACGTGGAAGCCATGCGGAGCTGTGCTGATGGAGCCAGAGCCCTGGAGCTGGAGGAGCCACAAGGAGACCCACACCAGTGCTGAGATGCTTACACCGCCACTGGATCTACGAGACTTTCCACCCACTGGCCTGTGATATTCCTGCATTGCATGTGTTTTGTGAGTCTGAAAAGGAATTTATAGACTGGCATTGGACATAGCGGCTAATATCAGACTTATGGACTTGATCTGGACTGGGCCAGGATCTTTTCTTAATGTACAATTAGTCTTTGATATAAAACATGCTCTTACACATATGAGTCTTTCTGGATTTGTTTCTCTAGTCAACCCAGACTAATACACCATTCATAGGCTCATGCATTTGTTCTAATTAATCTGTTATCAATAAAACATTATCCACCAAAATCCGTAGTGTGTCCAGATGTTCTTAGTGTTTACCTACCATCTGTTAGGTTCCTGAAGCCCAGCCAGAAAGCCACATCACATTGGGTAATCAAGTCTCCTTAGGCTCCTATGACCTGCGACATTTTCACAGATTTTCCTTGATATGCATAGTTTTTAGAAGAATTAATAAAGTATTTTGTAGGATGCTCTTCTACTGCAATTTGTCTAATATTTTCTCATGAGTAGACCGGGGTAGTGAGTTATGGGGTTGCTAAGACCAACCCTATAACTCTTGAGTAGACCAGGGTAATGAGTTATGGGGTTGCTAAGACCAACCCCATAACTCACAGGGTGTCATTTTCATCACATTCTACTGCCAACAGGACTTTCCACGACTGACATTGACCCTGATCACCTGGCTGAAGTTGTGTTGGTCAGTTCCTTCATTGTAAGACTTTCCATCCCCTCGGTGATCCTCTGTCCATACTGTCTAATTTGGAAGGAAGTCACTATGTAGTACGGGGGAGTGATTTAGTCTATCTCTCAAGCAAACGAATTAAGAAATGTTGGGGAGAATGTGCCTTGATCCTAATACAGTCTTCCTGACCTCTTGATCACCTTCATTCCCTGATGACTTCTTTGCTACATCTTCCCAGGCTTCTCCTAGTTTTTCATCTCTGTGTCCTCCCTTTCCACTCCTGTTATGAGTTACAGTCTCAGAAACTCAAAAAAGGCAGTTCTACCCGACCCTGTTGGGTCGCCGTGAGTCAGCACCAACTTGACGGGAGTGAGTAGAGTAGCAGTGCCTCCTCCCGACATCCCACACAGAGCTTTGTGCACAGTAGGTACTTAATAGCGGTTCGAGACTTGGACTAGAACTGGGTTTCTTCTAGTACTGAACAAACTCCTCCAGGGACCTGGAAGTAAGGAAGAAGAGAGCTGCGGAATCGGAAAGTGGTTTTGTTGGTTAAACACTCTTCCCATGTCCCATCAGAATGTGGAAAGACTATCATCAGTGGCCAGGCCCTGCAGCTCATCTTCACTCTGTTCTGGTCTTGTTATTGGCAGCCATTGCATCCACTCCTAACTCATGGAAGTCCCATGCACAGCAGAATGAAACCCTGTCTGGGCTTGTGCCATCCATATGACCTGTTGAAAACTGGCTGACTTTGGAACGTAGCCCACTCGGCCTTTCTTCCTAATCCATCCTAGCCTGAAAACGCTGATGAGACCTCTTCCGCATCTGGGCACACACACCTCCACTGACAAAGCTTGCTGGTTGTGCTTGAGGTTGCATTGGCCAGGCGTCAAACCTAGGTCTCCCACATAGAAGGTGAACTGAACTCTCAATGCCCCCTGCAACCTTGTCCTCGTTCATACTTAAAGCTCCTACTTGGCAGATGCCTGATTTAGTTAAGCAGATTTTGTTCTTTGTACCAAGGGGCAAAGCGAAGAAGACTAACAGAGCCTTCAAGTGAGGGAATGAACTTTATTGTACACAGGGGTCATAAGGGCAGCACAATCTCCTGAAAACCAAGACTCTGGGAAGTGGCTAGATGAGCCCTTAGAGATGTTGGAGCTGGCATCCTGGATCTATTCGAGGAGGGGTTTGCCCCAGGTCATTTGCTCTCTGTACTGTTGTTGTTGTTTTTTCGGTACTGGTTTCTTGGTGGCTCCTCCACCTCTCTTCCGTAGTTCCTTGCTCTCTCCTTGAGCTCTGTCTTAGCTTCTGAGGGCTGCCATAAGAGAATACCACAAAGTCGGTAGATCATATGCTCAAGCACAGGAACAATGGCGAGGATGGGATGGCCCAGGACTTCCAGGTCATTTTGTCGTGTATAGGGTTGCTATGGGTTGGAACTGACTCGATGGCACCTAACAACCACAGGTAGATTAAAAAAGTGTAACCTTATAGTCTCAACATGTCAGCCAGGCCATTCTTCTTGTGAAGACCAATCCATGTCTCTCTCAGCTTCTAACAACCCCAAGAGCATGTGGCTTGGGGCAGTGTGGTAGTTACATAATTTGGTGCGAACTTGAGACTATTAAGAGTGGATGGGGTGGAGTTTAGCCTGTCAATCAGGTCACGGCTTGATGACCTCATTTGGAGGTGACACAGAGATAAATAGATTGCTGGAGATGGGTGACACACAGACTCTCTGCTTCGTATTCCTGATGACAAGACACATGGAGGTACGCTAGAGCCCTGGAGCTGGAGGAGCCACATGGAGCCCCACACCAATGTTGAGATGCTTACACTGCTACTGGATCCACAAAACTTTCTACCTACTGGCCTGTGATCTTCCTGCATTCGGCGTCATTGCATGTGTTGCATGCCTGAAGAGCAATTTATAGATTGGTATTGGACATATGGACTAATGTCGGACTTAAGAACTTGATCTGGACTGGGCTAGGATATTTTCTCAATATACAATTGCTCTTATATATAAAGCTCTTATAAACATATGCATGTCTATGAGTTTGTTTTTCTAGTCAACCCAGACTAACACAGACAGCATCTCTCCAGTTTCTGGCCCTTAGCTTATCTCTTTCTTTCTTTTCTTTTCTTTTCTTTTTCATAAGGACACCTCAACCCATTGCCAGTGAGTTAATTCTTACACATATGACCTTATAGGTTAAGCTAGAACTGTTCCCTAGGGTTTCCCAGGCTGTGAATATTTATGAGAGTATAAAATTTCATCTTTCTCTCAATGAGTGACTGGTGGGTTTGAACATCGATCCATGCATAATCTACCACTTCTCTAAGTTGCCACTCAGAATGAGTTAGGACACACTTGACTCCGCTGGGTAAAGTAGGGAGGTAGCAAAAGTGAGGAAGGCCCTTGATGAGATGGATTGGCACAGTGGCTGCAACAATGGGGTCAAACAGAAGAATCATTGTGAGGACGGTGCTGGACCAGGACGTGTTTCCTTCTGTTGTGCATAGGGTCACTGTGAGTCAGAACTGACTTGATGGCACCTAACTACAATGACTCCACTGAAAATGGAGCCCTGGAGGAGCTGTCAATAAGGGCGGGACTGCAAGGTCTGCGGTTCAAACCCACCAGCTGCTGCTCCTTGGGAGAGAGATGAGTCTATTTGTTCCTAAAAAGATTTATCATTTCGGAAATTCTGGATATGGTCACTGTGAGTCATCATTGGCTGGATGGCAGTGAGTTTGGGGTTCTATTTTTTATTTTTTTGGCTAATGCCATCACTGAAAGCAGCCTTGTGACACAATGGTTAAAGAGCTCAGTTGCTATTGAAAGGTCAACCGTGTGAACCCACCAAGTGACTCCCCAGGAGAAAGGGGAGACCTTCTGCGTCTGCGATGATTCACAGTCCTAGAAGCCCTGGGAGGCAGGTCTGCCCTGCCCTAGGTGGGGTGGCTAGGAGTTGGAATTGACTGCCTTGCAGCAGGCTTGTGGTGAGGTCTCAAATGCTCTCCTCCGAGTGACCACATAGGACACAGCTGCGCCTGTCAGTTTCTGAAACTGTAACTCTTTTTTTTCCTCTTCAGTATTTTTCCTCACTTTTTATTTATTTATTTACAGTTTTATTGGCGCCTAATCCACATATCCTACAATTCAATAATTCAATCATATCAGAAAGAATATACAGTCATACTCCAATCAAGTTTAGAACATTTCATGTCTTTTTTAAATGGTTCAAGTGCTTTTACAACGAGTCGTGTAATCACGATCTGTTCTAGTGCTCCTTCCCCAGCAACGTGAAATCTGCTCCATTGTCCCCCTGAGACTGCAACTCTTCTCAGGAGTAGAGAGCCTGGCTTTCTCCCTAAGAGCTGCTAGTGGTTTCACATCGCTGACGTTGAAGATCGTAGGCCAATGCATAACCATTACACCACCAGGGCTCCTACGGTTAAACATACTTCACTATTATTTCGTGTTACCTTAAATGATGATGTCTTCCAAGACCAGTTTCCCCACAAGGTCATGATCAAAGGTATCTGGGCTAATACTTTAACTGATCTTCCTGGGAGCCCTTCATCCTTCTTCAACTCATGAGGGGGGGCAGGGGCGGGCTTCACAGTCCCAGGGCTCAGAGAAGCCTCTTGACCTGTGCTCTGCCGGTGTTCAGCTTTAATGACCACTTCTCCATGATCAATTCTCAAAACCAAAACAAGTAATCACCCTACTATCTTTCTTACCTATCAGGGCTTTGTGGGCTGCTACTTTGGGTTGGGAGTTCATGGTTTGGCTCCACTCAGCAGACAGCAAAGAACGGTGTGGTAGTTACAGAATTTCATGTCAACTTGAAGGCAGGCGGGAGTGTAGGGGTGGTATTCAACCTGTCAATCAGGCCACAGGCTGATAGTGCCTCCTTGTGGGCGTGGCCTTCTCATAAGGAGGGCCTGGGGAACCTCCCCCTCCCTTTCTGCCTCCACCTTCCAGCTTGCTGGCCACCCTGAGAACTACTGAAAGCTTGACCCAGATCCACAGGCCTGCATGCATGCACCGGCCTGTGATCCTCCTGCACTCTACATCACTGCATGTGGCTGTGTGAGTCTGAGGAGGAACTTATGGACCAGCATTGGACTTACGGACTTGAGTTGCACTGGGCTGGGATGTTTTCTTGATATATGATTGCTTCTTGATACAAACCTCTCTCTTACCCATATATGAGTATCATTGGATTTGTTTCTCTAGTCCACCCGCCCTAATATCAATGGGTAGCATGGCTTGTGAAGGGAGGCAATTTCTCTGGCATGGGGCTCTGGATGTTCCTGACAGCAGGGTTTCCGTGAGCATATCTAAGACGTGGGCTGGAGGCGTTCTGAATGTGCAGCTGGAACACAGCCAGGAGGTGTTCAGAACTGTGCGGAGAGGTTGGCATGATGGACGTGAACTCGCATGGTGTATGAGATCCAATTTGTAGAACCCCTCCACTCCAATCAAACCTCCACCAATTCTGGGTCCCTTTCCAATGGACACCCACCAAGCTAGGGCTTCCCTCGCTTGGGGATTTTCCCTCTTGGAAATAGTTCAACGTGGCTCAACCTGTCTCATTCAAAACGTGTCTCTCTAAAACCGGTGTGCCTCTCCAGACTGGATGTGTGTCGCTTTCTCAAAGAGCTGCTTTCAGGGGTGTGTTTGAGAGGGTGGAAGAACCCCGGGGTGTGTAATCCCGAAGCGATTGTTTACAGGGGCCCCTTGGAAGGAGTGCGGCATAAAAGAGTAATAAGTGATCAAATTAATGAAAAGAAGATGCAGCCACCTCGTTGGTTTCTGGGTTTCCCCCACATCTGTGCCTGTGCCCCCGAGAGCGGTCCTCTGCCTTCCTGACAAAGCGCCACACGGTGTGGGAGGCGGGGGGAGTTTCTATTTGTTCCTTTTCCCCCTCGCACAGCATGTTCTTGCCTCAAGTAATGTATTCCTGTCTTCGAAGCAGGGTGGGGTGGCGGAGTCAGCTCGCCCACCACCTGCTCTTCGTAGGAGGTAGCCTCCCGCAGGGAGGGGCACCCAGCCCGAACCCCGGAGGTTTCGGAGGGGCTGGAATGGAGGCTCTGCAGAGCCCCTGGGACAACTCATAATTCGCCCAGAAGTACTAGTTATGTGCTCCCAAATCCCCGCGCCTCAAGAGGGGGTCCCAGCACCTCCACGTGCCCACCGAGTGCTGCTCCTTTACTGTCTCTTCTGGTCCTCGTTTATGGCCATGGCCTCCTGGGCTCTGGCCACCTCCTTGAACCATCATTTAACTCAGTGGGCAAGGACCTTGAGCAGGATGCAGCCAAGGCCTCCACACCCAAGCTGGGCGCCTGCTTTGACCCCTGAGTTGTCGCCATCCTGCCTCATGCATCCACACGCACCACGTGGATCCTCCTTCAGGCTTGACCATCGCCTTTCCCTTTGCCCCGTATTTTCTCTCACCTCTCAGGCCAGCTCACACGCCCTAGGACAGACATCAGGGGCCAGGAGGAGGCTGGAGTCACATCTGCACCGGTCTTATTGCAAGTGACAGCAGGATAAGCAAGTGTTGAGTCTGAGGATGGAGGCCAGCGTGTTGGGGGGCAGCCAGGAACACCGTGGCAGAGGAGGAGTGGGTGAAGTCGGAAATGAAGTGACATCTTCCCAGAAACAAGGGCCCTCCAGGGTTCCCCGTCAGGACCACCCTGCGGGCCACTCTCCTCCGGGGATCAAGATCCCTGGCATTTTCCTGGATGCTCTGGGCCAAACTTGGATGCACTGCATGACCAGCCCCTCCTCCAAGGGTCTCCAGGTGCTACAGGAATGAGGCTCTGTGTGTGTGTGTGTGTGTGTGTGTGTGTGTGTGTGTGTGTGTCTTGGGAGAGCTGAGAAGGAAACTTGAGTGTGATCTTGCACTTGGGACAGCTGTAGAAGATCCCCAGCCAACTGTGATCTCCAGTGACCTTCTGCAGCAAGTTTGCTTTGCTTGGCATCACACCCAAGGTCCTGGTGAGCTGGGAACACGGAGGAGGGCAGCCCCCACCTCATCGGGTCCCCCGAGGTTCAGGGCCTTGGAGGCTGAGTGAGCATGCCTTTATATAACCGTTTGCTTAAAAAAGCAAAGGAGTCAGGCATCAGAACGAGATGGATGAGCTGTGCTTTTGGGTTGCAGTTTGTGATAGCATGTGAGGTCTTTAATTAGCCGTGATGAACGACATCTCCACTTTCAGACACCCACGTGGCCGAGGGGGCCTTTCTGTAAGGAAAGGGGCCTGCTCCATCATGGCTACATCAGAAGACTGACGTGATGATCAGTAGGCCTGGGATGAAAAACCAGGATTCGGAGACTTTGCTTTGTGCCATCTTATCTAAATTGGAAGGGGGACCTTGATATTTTCAGGGAAGTCCTGTGACATTCCAGTAAACTGGAATGAACTAGAATTCATTAGAGATGACTTAAAGTGGTGTTGGGGGAGGGGGGACCACAGTCACTAACATTCTGTATAGACCCTCATTCACTGCCATCCATTGATAGGGACACAGAGCAGCCATAGGGGGCAGAGTAGAGCTGCCCCGTGGGTTTCAAGATTAGAACTCTTTGTTGGAGGAGAAAGCCTCAACTGTTTTCCTGAGGAGCAGCTGTTGCTGTTGCTGTTGTTGTTGTTGTTGTTAGGTGTCATTGAGTCAGTTCCAACTCATAGCCACCCCATGTAGAACAGCAAAACACAGCTCCGTCCTGCGCCAGCGTCATGATTGTTCCTGTGCCTGAGCCCATTGTGACCGCCACTATCTCCATCCACCTCCAGGGCCTTCTTCTTTTTCACGGCCGTCTGCTTTACCTGTCCTTCTCCAGGGCCCGGGCTCGCCTGACAGCAGGTCCAAAGTACGAGATGAAGTGTCACTCTTCTTGCCTCTAAGGAGTGTTCTGGCTGTATTTCTGCCAAGACAGATTTCTTGGCTCTTTTATCAGTCCATGGTACTTTCCACGTTCTTCTCCAGCACCACAATTCAAATGCATCCCTTCTTCGTCTGTCTTCCTTCTTCAGTGTTCAACCTTCACATGCAGATGAGAGCACTGAAAATTAATGTCGTTGGTAGCAGGCACACCTTCATCCTCAAAGTAACGTCCTTGCTTTTCAATACTCTAAAGAGGTCTTGTGCAGCACATTTACCCAATGCAACACGTCTCTTGATGTCTTGGCTGCTGCTTCCATGAACATTACTTGTGGATCTGAGTAAGATAAAATCCTTGACAATTTCAACCTTTCTCCACTTATTGTGATGCTACCTACTGGTCCAGTTGGGAGGATGTTGGTCTTCTTGACATTGAGTCACCATCCCCACTGAAGGCTGCAATCCTTCATCTTCATCTGCAAGGGCTTCAGGTCCTCCTCACTCTCAGCAAGCAAGGTTATGTCATCTGCAGATCTCTGGTTGTTAACAAGCTTTCCTCCAAATCCTGATGCCACATTTTTCCTCAGATAACCTAATTTCTCTGATGATTTACCCAGCATACCAATTGATGCTGGCTCATAGTCATCCTCCATGAATTTCTGAGGCTGCAAATATTTTCAGGAATAGAAAGCCCAGTCGTTCTCATGAGGAGTTGACGGTGGTTTCAAACTGCGAACCATGCAGACCACAGCCCAACATGTAACCACCAGGCTGACTGGAACTGTATTAGAGCTTGAATTCTGAGCACTTGGTTTTCGGAAGCCTGTGGTTTACAGCTACCACTTGTCTAGTTTGTTGTCCTGTAGTGGCTTATGTGTCACCGGGATGCTGAAGGCCATGCCATTGCTATTTTAAGTACCAGCAGGGTCATCCAAGTGAACAGGATTCAGCAAGATTCCAGGTTAAGAATAGGCTGTCCACTGAAGAGGGATTAGCCATGGAAAGCCTATGGATAGCATTGAAACATTGTCAGTTATGAAAGCCTCGTGAATAGAAGCAGAACACTGTCAGAGGTGGTGCTGGAAGACAAGTCCCCTCAACTGGAAGGCACTCGCACTACGACTGAGGAAGAGCAGCCTTCTCAAAGCTGAGTCACCATGATGACGTGAATGGTGTAAAGCCCATGGGGGGGGGGGGCTTCTATACCTCCATTTACTGAGAGGCCATGACTCAAAATGAGAGGAAACAGTTGTAAACATCAGTTATTAAAGAACTTGGAATGTGTGAAGTATGAATATAGGAACATTGGAAGTCATTAAAAATGAAACGGAGCTCATAAATATTTAGTTTCAATCTGCTGCCTACAGTAGACAGATCTCAATGCTACAGACAAACATAGGCTGAGAATCAAAGGCTGGATAAAGGGATACCAAGCAAACAGAAATTTTTAAAAACCAGGTGTTGCGATCCTAATCTCGGATAAAATTGACCTCAAAGTAATGGAGGTATAGTAGTTGGGAAGCAGGTGTGATGTCCCCAAATGAGTGGCCCAGAGTTTGTCACAAGGGAAACATGCAGCCTTCTTTCCTTTGAAGATTTTCTGAAGAAAAGTTTCACTTATCGTTTGTAATTGTTGATTTTAGGTGCTGTGTTAGTCCGGGTAGACTAGAGAAACAAATCCATAGACACTCATATGTGTATAAGAAAGAGGTTTATATACAAGAGCAATAGAATATTGAGAAAACATCTCATCCTAGTCCAGATCACGTCCATAAGTCCAATATTAGACCAGATGTCTGATACCAATTTATAAAGTCCTCTTCACACTCACAAAATACATGCAATGATGCCGAATACAGGAGGATCACAGGCCAGTGGATTGGAAGTCTTGTGGATCCAGTGGTGTTGTAAGCATCGCAGCACTGGCAGGGGTCTCTACGTGGCTTCTCTGGCTCCAGAGGTCTGGTTGCATCAGGGTAGGCCCATGTGACTTCTCCAGCTCCCAGGGCATAGTGCCATGTATCTTGTCAGTAAAGTATCTCTCAGGGAGTGAGCCAAGAAAGAGAGAAGTGTCTCCCGCCTCCAAGGAGGAAAAACAGGAGTTGCCAGAATTCCCAGAAGGCCATGCCCACCTAGACGCCTCATTGGTTATATATTGATTGACAGGCCAGACTCCGTCCCTTCACTCATAATCCTCTCAAAGGACACTAGGTTATATAACTAGCACAGGTACCATTGAGTCTGTGCTGACCCACGGGGACCCTATGCACATGGAACAAAACTCTGCCAGATCCTGGGCCATGCTCAGTGTTCCTATGCTTCATCTCATGGTCTGCAGCCACCATGTCCATCTGCCTCCTCGAGGACCTTCCTGTCATTCACGTACAAAGGGGCAAGGCGGGAGGCAAGTTCTGGGTGAACCTCCAAAAACAAACAAATGGTAAACCTATAGCACTAGTAACTGGATGAATGGTTTCTTGGGCATATCAGGGGAAGTGGGGTCAAATGAGGGGAAATAGCAATGAGTTTAAGAAAGAAGAAAATGTTCTAAAATTGATTGTGGTGATGATTGCATAGCTCTTAATAGCATGAAACTATTGAATTATACGATATGTGATTATATGTCAATAAACCTGCTGACCAAAAAAGGGGGTGGGGAACCCTAAAAAAACAAACAAGCAAACAAACAAAAATATAAAATAAAGGACAAAAGCCAACCGCTTTGCATATTTTCTGGCACCAGAGAGGGGCTGGAATAGGTTTATTGATTCTGCAGCACTTGCTCACTATTGAGTGGTAGAGTTGGATGTTTTCTTAGGATGTGTGTGTGTACAAGGGATCTGTGTATACAAGAATTCCAGCTCATGGTTATTGCTCGGCTACTAACTAAGAGGTTGGCAGTTGAAATTTACCCAGAGGGACCTCAGAAGGAAAACTTACGTGAAGGTGGGTTTTGCATCCACTTGGCTGGGTCAGGATTCTCAGTGAGTTGGGAGTTCAGGCTCAGCAATTGGGGGAGGATGTTATGTAACAATGTTATTAACTCCAAAATGGGATCTGCTCTGAGCAGCCAAGCAGTTGTAAGAAGATTAGGGTGGAGTGTAATCCCCTTACTTAGGGCACAGCCCTGATGCAATTGAAGTTTCCTTAGGCATGTGGCCCAATTCCTATATATAAGTGAATAGGGAAGGTAGTTTGCTTCTTGCTGGGGTTTGGATCCCGCATCTGGTTCATTGACCACTGGTTCTTTGAACTTGAGCCAACAGCCGGCCATATGTTGTCTGCTAATCCTGGGAGCCATCAGCAACTTGCCATCTGAACTTCCACCTGATGTGCTGACCTTGGACTTGCTGGACTCCGCCGCCATCAGCCTGTGGTCATCCTGCGTCCTCTTCTTGACTCTTGGCTCATCAGCATCCCCACAGCTGTGGGAGTCGGGAGAAGCTTTTAACTTCACATCTGAATGCACATGGGTTAAACCAGACTGAACTTACTGTGTTCTACAGTGTGTGAGCCATTTTCTTGATATAACTTTCTGTATGGTCTCCGTCTCTGCTTCTCTCAACAGCGGCTCAACTCTCAGCTGCTATAGGTCATCTTAAAGGCAAGGACGGTAATAATGCTTTATTTCACGTACTTTGGAGGTGTTGTCAGGAGAGATCGTCCCTGGAGCAGGACATCATGCTTGGTAAAGTGGAGGGGCAGTGAGAGAGAGGAAGGCCCTCACGAGATGGATTAGCACAGTGATGTGAAGATGGTGCAGGGTTTTATTCTGCTGTGCATAAGGTCACCATGGGTCAGAACAGACTCGATGGCACCTAACAACAATAACAAATATATACATATATATGCACAACAGTAGATATCAAGCAATACGTACAAATGCAAAACAAATATAAACATAAAACAAACATCTATATAAGCAGAAGACTATGAATAAGCAAACGCAGTATCTATCTTTATCTATCTCTATATCTCCATATGCATAGGCAGACCTCTCTATCTACATCCTGGTTGTGCTTCTCTAGAGACCCAGCCCAGTAGAGCCTGGGGCTCTGTTTCTGAACGCTCAGTGGAGCCCCGTTCTACTCCGACCACAGTGAGGTCACCATCAGTCAGAATCAACTCCATGCCAGCTGGTCTGAAAGCCCCTTTTCCTGGCCATTTCCAACATCCTGCTATTTTCCAGCATGGTGTCCTCTTTTCTTCGCATCTCCGTTCTGAGCACTGCTCAGGGTTGGGGGGTGGCTCCCCAGTGAGACCCTAACATGGAGAAAGACAAGGATGGAACGATAAGCCCCTGAGCAGTCCTCAGAGGGACTGCCACAGGGCCTCCGGCATGCATCTGAAGGTCCCCAGAGGCTTCCTTGGCACAAATGCTGTCCTTGTTCAATGGCTCATCCCGTGGGCACTCACTCTGCTGGGTCCCTCTCTCCTGGGAGGATGACATGGTTGATTTAGAGGGGACAACCCACTGTGGTGGCACAGAGGTTCAGCTCCCAGCTGTTAACAGATAGATCAGTGATCCGAACCCACTAGCTGCTCCCAGGAGGTCTGCTCCTGTCCCCATGGACAGTCTTGGAAACCCTCCTGAATGCTCTTCTCTCTCCTGTCGGGCCTCTCAGAGTCTGTGTTGAGTTTGGAATGAGTCCTAAAGCTGCCCTGGTGGCACAGTGGTTAAGTGCCCGGCTGCTAACCAAAGGCTTGGCAGTTCAAGGCCACTTGTTCCTCCCCAGGAGGAAGAGGCAGGTGCTCCTGGCACCGTTGACAGCCGTAGAGACCCTGCGGGGCCTCCTCCTCTGTCCTCCAGGGTCAGGAGGAGTCAGACAGGACTCGTGGCAGTGGGTTTCAGGAAGGCGGTGTGGGGGGCCTGTATGTCCCAACTCTCCTGTCCCAGCTGACCTCTGGAAGGCTGGGGTGATTTCCGGTGTGGAGGGGAGGGAGCTGAAGGAGAACCTGTTGGAAAGAGATGGAGGAAACCGGCAAAACTTGCTGACATCATCGTTTTGTGTGTGTGGGATGAGCTTCTAAAATGGCTTACTTTAAAAAAACAACCTCAACAGATCCCCAAGCCGCCCTGCTTTTTATAGAACATCAGCCCCTGGTTCCAAATTAGCAGCCCTTAATCTTCCGCTGGTCTAGTTCCCAAGCCACTGGTAAACTGTGGAGGTAGGCCCCTCCTTTCCTTCAAGTCGCTGATCATCCTGACAGTCCCGCAGGGGTGGGCGTGGGGTGGGGCGGTGAGCATGAGGGGCCTTGAGGAAGAGGATGGGGAGCCAGAGACCCCCGTGGGAGGGGGGACCCAGCAGGTAGCAGCAGCCGGAGGCCCACGACATCAGGAGAGCACCCACCGACTCCTCACACGCTCCTTGTGGCTTCTTACCCAGTGGGCACCCAACACGGGCAGCTGTCCCCTTGGGAACAATTGCCGAGAAAGCATACTCTTCTCTGGGTTCGGTGCCTGCTCCCTCCCCTCCGCACCCTAAACTAATCTCTCAGGTCTGGGGCTCCTGGGGGATGGAGTGCCCTTGGGACCAGGCAGCCCCCCTGCATACCCAGACTGCCCGAGTCACAAAGGCTCCAGACGAACTCTGGGTGGCCTCAGGACCCCTGGTGAACTGCTTTTGTCCAGTGCTGAATTTTCTCTCCTGATTGGGACATGCAGCCCATGAACAGGGACAGTGGGGAATAAAGACCAGCCCCCACTGCCCTAGGTTCACTCCACTGCAGCGAGCTTCCAGGACAGGAGAGACCTGCACCGCATGTCTTTAAGCGGCTAGCTGGTGGGTAGGAAACGCTGACCTGGAGGTGGGCAGTCCAGTGCTTCACCCTTTGCACCACCAGAGCCCATCTGGGGTGTTGGTGTGACTGAAACGGCCCCCACAAGGCCGGACTCCGACTCTATGGAGTCCCAGACTCTGCTCCTGTTCTCAGGTGACCGGTGACAGATGACGGGTCACACAGGGAGGGATCATGCACCTGTGAACAGGATAAGCAGGCCACAGACATGCTTACACTGGGACCTGTCTGCCCAAACATTAGGGGCACACTCTTCCTCCCTGAGGTTTTTCTTCCTAGGAGTTGGAATCAACCCACAACAGTGGTTTGTCTGTCTGTTTTTTTTTGAGGGGGGGCAGAGTGGGGGGGCTTGCAGGCACCGTGATCACCCGATTTTCCAGTGGCTGGTCCCACAGTGAACCTCTTTTGCTTTTCCTTGTACAGATGCCTTGACCCTGATCTAGGATGCTGTGGGGTCACGCCCTGGGCTCTCTCTCCCACACCCTCCTCTGCTCACGCACTTCTCTCACATACTTCCCCCAGCTCCCCTCGGACACACCCTTCCCCAAGTTCACACGGCCCCTCTATTACCCTCCCCCCAGGACACGGGTCCCTCTCGCATGTTCTCAGCCCCTCAAAGCTGTATCTATCAGATGCACACGCATCTCCACCTCCACAGACACCCTTGCTTTCTGGTTTAATGACTCTACAGGCTGAAAGAGGGTTTC
>NW_022111373.1:142539955-142566286 GCF_000313985.2 Echinops telfairi
GGGGATTTGAACTGTGGTCAGCTGTCAAAAACAGAGACCAGGTTGATTCTAGTTTATTCCTGCGAACGCTTGCAGAAGGAAGCAGCTGGGTTTCTGCCTCTGGCCGTTTCAGACCCAATCCCGTAAAGAACATACCTCAAACTAGACACGGACAGGCTCTGCAATCTAGTAGTTAGCAGGCTTTTCACAACAATCAGAGGAGAAAAGGGAGTGAGGTGCACAGGAAATATTTCCTCAAGGGGTGATCCACCGGAGCCCTGGTGGAGTAGTGATGTTGGCCTGAGATCTGCAAGGACGGCCTTTCAAAACCACCCTCAGCTCCCCGGAAGAAAGATGGGGTGTTTTACTCCCCTAAGTAGCTACAGCCTCAGAAACTCAGACAGGCCGGGCTCCCATGTCCCACAGGGCTGCTGTGAGTAAGTACTGACTGGACAGCAGACGGCAGCTAGTTTGGTTTGGGTTTTGAAGGATGATCAGACCATCCATGGATGTCTTCATCACTCCAGGGACCGTCAGACCAGTACCCGCTGTGTCCAGCCTCCAGTGCTTATCTAAATGACCCTGCTTGCCCTTTCCTGCGTAGGAACATTCTTATGATTAACAGGATTTTCAACCAGTCCAGACCTTGAATAGTTAATGGCTTAAAACATTTTTTTTACTACAAGGGAGGGACCTGTTAACTCCCTTATATCAAAGTAAATCTCAACAGACCAGATCCCAAACTGTGTTACATTCCCAGCGTTTCACCCTTCCTATCGTAACTCCAGGCAGCAGCCCATCGCTTCACCCATGGTGCCAGCGGGCCTCCTGTATCACAGCTTAAATTCGGAGCACCGTGGAAGGTTGCCCTTTCCCGTGGGATCCATTGTGAGCCTCACGGAGAGGTACAGCCTCATGGAGTTCTTTCTGACACTGACTGGTATCGTGAACGGCTTTGCCCTCAGGCAGAGCGGGTCTGCTGCCGTTCCTCGGGCCAGCCTGGGGAGGGGCCATCTTTCCCTCAAGGACTTGCCTAAGCCTGCCCAAGATGGAAATTCGGACACTAGAATTGCCTGGCCATGTATGAGTCATACCTCAACCCAGATGCTACCAGGGCCTCAGGCCAGAACCAATCCTGTAACATTTTCGAGTCTACAGCAGTGGACACCTTCCAATCACAGCCCCTTTCCCACACCTGTAGTCCTGAGTGTGACTGTGATGAAGCAGCCGTTCACCATGACCTTGTGGCAGGTACTCTTGTTTCCACGTCCTGCTCAAGCAGCCATATGGCTGCGAGTCCTTGGGGCACCATGGTGGCATCATGTAAATGGTCTCCTCCATGGGGATGCTTTGTCTATGTCTGTGCCTTTGTCTTGTCTTCGTCCTGCTTCGGACTTAATGACCAAAGGAAACGCCCTGCTATCAAGTCAAGTCCGATTCACAGCAAGCCTTTAGGACCGTGTAGAACTGCCCTGGAGGGTTTCCCATGGCAAGTAACTCTACGGGAGTAGAAAGCTACGTCTTTCTCCAGCGGATTGGCTGGTGGTTTTAACTCCTACTCTGTGGTTAGCAGCCCAACCCATAACCCACGATGCCACCAGGGCTCCTAGGGGTGTCTACAAAATGTCAGGGGCCCTGGTGGTGTAATCAGTTATGAGTTGGACTGATAACGTCAAGGTCAGCAGTTCAAAACCATCAGCTACTCTTTAGGAGAAAGAGGAGGCTTTCGACTCCCATAAAGAATCACAGTTATCGCAATCACAGGGCAAGCTGAACTCTGTCCTATAGAGCCACTATGAGTCGGAATTGACTGGATGGAAGTGAGTTTGATCAATAAAATATATTTGAATTTTCCTTTAAAACAGGTTTTAATTAAAGTCAATAGACTATTATAGATGGCACTCCAACTTTGGTTTCCTTTCCAAGTATTAGGCATCAGAAGGACTATCACCTGATTGCCCTGGAGTTTACTTTGTCATGACTCTGCTTCATGAGATCAAGAAGAGAGAGAGGCTAAGCAAGCGGCTGGAACCCCCCGTCCATTCCCTAAGAACATGGGAGTAGTTTCATCATGACCGAAGTCTCACATCCATGAGTGTCTCTTTCAACAGTGCCTGTTCATAGCTCTCAAAATGTCCCAGTGAGCAACACAGCAAGTCCTCTCCTTTAGGAGAGACTCAGGACCTCCAAAGTGATGCACGTTGCCTGCCCCTCGCCCCCGAACAAAACAAAAAGACAGTTTAACCTGCGAAACCTGGAATCTGGGTGTATGGTGAAAACCTATCAGAGACTGCAAATGCACATATTTCTCACTAAATGGAGAGTGATTGCACCTGCCAGAGGCAGAGAGTTTGAGAGGTCAGCAAAACACGGCAGTCCCATTGGGTTCCGGCTCCCCCAGGCTTCACTACACCCACTTCCACGGTTGCCTAAGGAGTGTTGGCGGTGCAGTAGTTAAGCGCTCAGCCGCTAACAGAAAGGGCAGTGGTTGGACACACCCAGCAGCTCTGTGAGAAAAATGACCTGGCAGTCTATTCCCAGAAAGACTGCAGCAACCCTATGGGACGGGTCCACTCTGTCCTGTCGAATCCACTTGACTGCACCCAATACCAAGGTTGCCACAGGCCAACTAGAGCTCACTGGTCCCTTGTGAGCAGATAGGATTCTGTCAAGAAAGAGTGACTCACTAGGTTGTGGCAGAGGCTCTGGGCCCTGGTCTGTCCCTAGGAGACATACACATGGAGGACCCTGACCTGTACGGTCAGTGGTGTGACTTTGGACAACTCACTCAGCTTCTCTGAGTCACCAGTTCAAAATATGTAAAGCAGAGGTCAGACGGTCTCCTCGTCCTGTCAGGTAAGCGTTGGTCTACTAATAGCAAAGTCAGTGGTTCAAACCCACCAGCTGCTCTGAGGGAGAGAGATGAGACAGTGCAGATTTATGAAAACTCATGTGTTAGGCAGGGTTCTCTGGAGAAGCAAAGTCAATGACGTCTGTATGTGTACACATGTAGAAAGAGATTTACACAGGTGGAGCAGTGGGTAAGCCCAATCTGTTTCAACTCTGTGGATCAGATGTAAACCTGAAGTTTCTCCTGACTCCTGTAGCTCCAGAGCTGAACAGGAAGCTGGAAGGTCAAGTAGGAAGACCACAGGCTGGTGGATGCAGAGCTTAACAAATCCGAGGTGGCAGTCTACTCTTGACTTCTGGAATCTGCAGACAATATAACAGGAGGTGGATGAAACAGATGCAGGATCCAGATCCAGGAGAAGGGAAGTTAGCTTCTATACGGTGTCAATCGATACTAAGAGTAGTGTGGCAGTTACATAATCTCCTGTCAAGGGGTGGAGTCTAGCCTGTCAATCAGGTCATAGCCAATGTGGCCTCCGTGTGGGCATGGCCTTCTTTTGAGGATTCTGGGAACTCCTGTATTCCTCCCTGGAGGTGGGAGACACTCTCTGTGAGACATTCCTGTTGACAAGACACATGGCAGCCAGAGTCTTGGAGCTGGAGGAGCCACGTAGAGACTGAGATGCTTCCACCACCACAAGACTTTCCACTCTCTGGCCTGTGATCTTCCTGCGTTTGGTGTCATTGCATGTGTTATATGAAACTGAAGAGGAATTTATAGACGGGTATTGGACATATGGGCTAATATCAGACTTATGGAGTTGATGTGGATTGGGCTGGGATGTTTTCTCAATATACAATTGCTTTTTTATATAAAGCTCTTTCATATACATATATGAGTGTCTATGAATTTGTTTCTCTAGTCTACCCGTACTCACACAGGTAGCCCATATCCCGAATGAAACCTCCCTCAAATGTCTCAAGGCTGTGACCAGATTACGGAGGTGGTACTCTATCCTATTCTTCCCACAGCTGCACGGCTACTTCACAGAAGATCCTGTCTTGGAGCTGACCACCCTATGCTAGGTTGCACTGTGGGAGAATCCTGACCCAGCCAAGTTGACATAAAATCTACCACATCCTGCAAACCTCTTCTAGGTGAGTCACAATCGACACAATGGCAGTGGGTTGGCTTTGTGTTTGTCCAAATAATCTCTTATATAATAGACATTACACCCAAACATCGTCCCCTAAGCAGGGGCCTTAACAAGCCTCCAACTCCTTCTTCCAAATGTCTTTGTTCTAACAAGCAAAAGAGTTATTTGCAAACATAAAGTATTAGTTGATAGTTGCCTTCCTGCATTTTAAGTAAGACACTTAAAATAAATTGGAACTAGTGGTTCTAGAATTCTCTCAAGACAAGAATGATCAGTCTGGAAGGACCTGTGATAGGCCCTAATCTTCGGCTCAGTGAATGAGCCCTTGGCTGGGCTTGTCGTGTGCTTGAGTCAAGGGTGGTCTGTACCCAACGGTAGGAGCAGGCAGCCTGCCCTCAAGGGCTTTGGTCTCTTCCTTCCATGCTGAGAAGCAGCTCAGAAGTGGAAGGGGGCTAGCCTTGCTGCCACAACTGCCCTCAGGGACCCATGGTCATCACTGTGGTCCTTGAAAGCTGGGCTCTTCTCCTTCAGGCTTTGTTCTTGTGGTGGGAAGGCTGCTGCAGCTGCAGACACCACGCCTGCCTTTAAGGCAGCAAGGAGTGGGAGAAGAGGAGGCTGCAGCTGAAGATTTCGCCAGCCCTCTCCGCTTTCCATCCACGGATCTAGGGCTGCCAGGAGAACGGATTTAGCTGGCTCAAATACAGCTATTCTTAGTCCAAGAGGAGTGGGGTGGGATGTTGGGTGAACCAGTGACAGGCCTGCCATAGAAACTCGGCGCCCTCAGAGTGCAGCTATTCAGGGCTGTTGGCGGCTGCTGTACAGTCAGCTCTGACTCACCATGCATCACAGAAGGAAAGGCTGTCTTGCATCTCCATGACGGCTTTGCATCAACCCCCCCCCCCCCACACACACACACACACACACACGCATGGGAGGTCGCCTTTTCCTCATCCTTCACCTCACCAACCATGGCGTCCTTGTCTAGCAACTGGTTCCCCTGGTGGTCGGTCCACAGTCTGAGAGCTATGGTCTCGCCACCCTTGCTTCTAAAGAATAATCAGGTTGCATGTCTTCTACGACCGATGGGTCCATTCTCCTGACAGTGGATGGTACAGTCAATATACCTTGACAGCCCCTCAATGCAAATGTTTCGATTCTCCTTCGGTCTTCCTTTTTTGTTTCAGCTGGCTTTCAAATACATGGCAGGCAATTGAAAAGATGGTGTCATGGAGCACCTTAGTGCTCCAAGTGACAAAGGGGCACCTTTGTTTTCTGTGAGCACTTTACAGGGGTTTGCCCAACGCATCATGTAACATCTCATGTACTTTTTCAACCACTGTTTCCATGGGTGTTCATTGATGATTCAAGTGGAATGAAATAGTTGGCAAACTAGTCCATCCATTCTACTGTGAGATGGCAGGGAATGGGTGAATCCCGGATGGGAAGCTCCATCGCTTTGGGGCCCTGCAGCTTCCGTGAAGATAGAAGGAAAACCAATGGCCAGTGGTCACCAATAGAGAAACTGCTCCTGTATTCTCCACAAATAGTTCGCAATTGTAAATAACCCTCACACACAAAGAACATGTGGAAATTAGGAAATTCTGTCAGAAGTTCTGGCATGGCAGTCCCGTGTTCATATCAAGCATATCTCCTGACGTTTCCAGAAGGAAATGAATTGCTTATGGCTTCCTCTCCCTGTCTTTGTAGTGTCCGTGGAATGATTGGATGGGATCCTGCCAATCTGATGTGTTTCAAAATGTATTTTTGTCCACTGAAAAGCCATTAATATTTCAATCTCATTGAAGGGGTGAGTGGGCATGAGTTGGGCATCCCAGCTGCAGGAAGAGAGAGAATTCCCATGACCATCAAGAAGAGTCACCATCAGAGCACATCCCAAATCCCTGCCCGAAGAGGCCAGGGCAGAGGAGGCCAAGCCCCAAGGAGACCAGATGCCAAGGAAAGGAGACCCTGTGATAAAACAGAGATGCTGCAACCCTGAGACCATGTGGTCGTGAGGCAGAGCAGCAGGTGAGCTTCCTTCTGGGCCCACAGAGGCAGAGGCTAAGGGGCCATGTGTCTAGCAGGCTGAGGACCAGAGAGGGACTTGGCTGCTGGCTAAAGAGAGAAGGTACTGCTGTGGACCAAAGACTGTATCCCTAATGTTTATGGTTCTGACTTATGGTAACTTCCCTAATAAATGGCCACACCCATGGGTATTGGCTTTGAGCCCTCTGTAGCCTTGCAATGGCTCATTGAACGCAAGCAGCTCACCATGGGAAGGACATTGGTCAGGACAGGATAGAGAAGGGTGGAGGGCGGAGACAGGCTGACCTCTGGTTTGTGGCCATCGGCCTTGGGCCGATTGTGGAGTTGTGGAGATGGAGTTTCCTTCTCCCTACGAAAGCAGGAGGAGGTGGCCCCCATGCCATTTACTTGGAAGTTTATCTTCACTTGCTTACCCTCATTCAATAATCTGAAACATTCCTTTAATCATCTTTGTATAATAAAGATATAAGCCACGGTCAAGAACTTATGGATTGGGTTGGGTAGTACCCTGGTGATTGGGAAATGAACAATGGAAGCTGTTTATTTCTCCTAAGTTATGTTGAAAATTGTACCTCCGTCACTTTTGCGTCATCAATAGAAACCTTGAACCTACTGAAGCCTGCCAAAAAAAGAAAAGAAAAAATCACATGCTAGCTACTGGCTGGAAGTATAAGCAAGGGGGAGCCTGCCCTGGAATCCATGGTGGCTATCAATAGGAATTTGGATCCAATTCACATCATGATTATCACAGTCATCTTCTGACTCTAGCTTTCAATTACAGGAGTAAGCAGAGCAACCCCGAGACACCGTCAATCCTGCCTCTACAGTAAGATTTGAGAACCTTCCCAGGTCATCTTCAGTGAAACCATGAGGCTATGTTGTTGTGGTCAGGTGCCGCTGAGTCCGCTCCTACTTGGTGAACAACAGAATGAACGCCGCCTGGTCCTGAACCACCCTCTCAGTTGTTCCTATGTTTGAGGCTACTGTTGCAGCCCCTGTGCCTCCCCATTTTCACCAGGGCTTTCTTCCTTTTCACTGTCCCTCCGCTGCACCAAGCATGAGGTCCTCCTCCAGGAACTCTCCTGACAGCATGTCCAGAGTGCTTGCACTAAGTCTTGCCAGCCTTGCTTCTGAGGAGCGCTCTGGCTGTCTTTCTTCCAAGACAGACCTGCTTGTTCTTGTCACGGTCCATGGTACAGTCAGTATTCTTCGCCAGCACCATAGTTCAAAGACATCGAATCTTCTTCAATCTTCCTTATTCAATATTCAACCGTCCCATGTCTCTGAGGCCGTTGGAAGTACCGTGGCTTGGGGCGGGAACGCCTTAGTCCTCAGAGTCCCATCCTTGTTTTTCAAGACTGTCACGAGGTCTTGTGCTGCCTATTTGCTCCTGCAGTGTCTTGCTGGGTCTCCTGACTGTTGCTTTCATGAGCATTGATTGTGGCTCCAAGCCAGGTAACATCCCTGACAATTCCATCTTTCCTCCGCTTATCCTGATGTTCCCTATCTGTCCAGTTGGGAGGATTGGGGTCTTTTGTAGATTGTAATCCATCCTGAAGGCTGCAATCATTGGTCTTCATCAGGAAGTGCTTCACGGCATCCTCACTTTCAGCAAGCAAGGTTGTGTCACCTGCCTATCGCAGGCTGTTCATCCGCCTTCCTCTGATCCTGATGCCGCCTTCTTCACAGAATCCGGCTTCTATGATGCTTTGCCCAGCATGCTGGTATGGGAGAGGATACAATCCTGATGCACACCTGTTTTTGATTTCAACCCAGGAGGGATTCCCTTGTTCTGTTCACACAACTGCCTCTTGATCCCTGCACAATTTCCACATGAGCACAATGGGCTATGTGAGGTCTTCTTGTTTCATTGTCTACTTGTAGATGACACCTCAGCACCAAGAAGGCCAGGATCCTCACAAGTGTTAGAAACTAGCCACAGAGTGGTTGTGAGAGTTCAGAGATTGGAGAGTCGTCCGTCTGTGAATGGAGAAAGGAGAAGAGCCATGTGCGAGGGAGTGGATCCTTGAACATGCACTCCGCATGGCACGGAGAGACACTGATGGTCTTCCCGGGGCGCTCGACTTCTCTGTTGGGTTGGATGTTCCACCGTCCGAACTGGAGAATAACTCGTGGAGTGTCTTACTTCTCAAAGAGAGCAAAATCAAGCTATCCCTGCGGAATGTCACCATTCGGATGAACGAGAAACTCCTGACCAATGAGAGAAGAATCCCAAATCATGAGGTGGTTCGCACTAGGTTTCTAAATGTGTGAAAAGATGTGGCCTTTCAGTGAAAAGGAGACACACCCGCTGCCACCAGCAACTTCCAGACACCTGGGAGCAAAAGATGGTCAGCGGTTGATTGTCCGAAATCATGCTCCAGTTTGGGATTGATGAATGCAACAAAACACAAACAGCATCTTGTTCTTGTCATTGGAGGCTGAGGAGCCTGACTCGCCGACTTCTGGCTCTTTGCGTCTTCCTGCTCATTGGTTTCAGGTGGGCTGAACCCCATTTCCATTTCTCTACCGCCCCGCTCACCACTGGCTGCACTTGAATTAGAAAAAGTGTTGTTGTTAGGTGTCATGGAGTCAGCTCCGGTCCACAGTGACCCTGTGCTCAACAGAACAAGAACACCACACGGCCCCACGCCATCCTCACACTCGTTCCTATGCGAAAGCCCATTGATGCAGCCGCTGTGTCAGCCCAGCTTGTCCAGAGCCTTCCCCTCCCTCTTTGGCACTGCCCTTCCACTTTACCAAACACGATGTCCTTCTTTAGGGACGGTCTCATGACAACATGTCCAAAGTATGGAAGAGGAGTTCTCACCATCCGTGCTTCTCAGGAGCACTCTGGCCGTACTTCTTCTGAGACGGATTTGCTGGTCCTTTTGGCCATCCATGGTGTTTTCAATACACTTAGAAAAAACTATCTACCTTAAATTAGGCATGTTAGGCTGACTTCCCTAGAGCAACAGAGCCAGTGACATGCCTATATGTATCAAAAAGGACTTTATATCCAGAAAGTGGTCAGCCCAGTCCAACTCAGGTCCATGGGCCAGATGCTGCCTGGAGTCCCCAGACTCACGCAGCTGCTGCCGGAGTACACAGGAAGGTGAAGCTGGAAGCCGTGACCTCACAGGTCATTGGGTGCAGAGTTGAGTGGATCCAAAGTTGGCAGGAACAGGGTCAGGCCCAGCATCTCTCAGGGGTAGCAGGCCACGTGGGCAGTCAACCCTAGAGCCAGACGCGTCATCCAGTAAGCAGGAAGGCAAAGAGAGGCAAGAGAGAGAGGCCAGCTCTCCTCGTTATCTCTCTTAGAATAAAGCCTTACCCCCTAAGGAGGCAGCATCAGGCTGAGGCCCAATTGAGAGGTTGCACTCCACCCCCACCTTCCTAACATCTCCACCTCTACCTTCCTAAGATCTCCACCACTACCAGACATAAAATCATGCCATCGCATTAGTGATTAATCTCATCCCAATCCCCTTCAACGCACTGGACATAGGGATGGGTTGCGAGGTGGGAGGAATTGAAGTCAACAACATGTAGAAGAAATGTGGATTGCATGCTCATAAACCAACACTGTGGTTTGCAAACACGTCTCATGGGTGTTGTGTGTATATAAGTAAGGTATTCCCTAGCAAAGCCTGGGTTCTCTTTGCAAGAGGGTCTGATGTCTTTAGGGAATATGACTCCTGATGCCTCTGGGGCATTTAAGTTTGTTTTTTACACCATGCTGTTGTGACATACCTTAAATTACGTGCTCTTAACAACGTGCCCTTAAAGAGCGCGCTCACATGCCTGATTGCCCCATCTGGATGGGTGCCATCACAGGCTTTCTTGAGAAACCAAGTTAAGAGCGTGGCCCAAGACACAAGCATGATCCTTCAACATCCGGGGCAGAGCCACAGAAGGAAATCAGCCCAAGGGGAAGCCATGAAAGCCTTACGCAAATTTGATCACCTCCCTCACTTTCCAAACTCAACTCTGAATGACTCTCACTCGTCACAGAATTCAAATCCGCCGCTAGGAAAGTGAGAGTTCGGTTTTGGTTTTGAACTTTCTATTGTGGTTTGAGCGAAAGTTCACCGAGCAAATTAGCTTTCCATTTGGCAGTTTGTACACATTCTTGCTTCTGTGTCATGACGTGGGCTGGGACTCGCACAATTGTTTGGGTTTGGGTTTGTTCTTAATGGGAAGATCTTCAAAAGAACTTGCCACCATGTGGCAAGTCTGGAAATCATTCAAGTGGTTGGGACACTGAAAATGTCCCCATTCCCACCACCCCCCCAGCTTAGTCGTGTGTTAATAGACTGCATATTTAAGGAGAAGGGGCATAGTCAAGTGATGTTAGAATATTTATCTGGTCTGTCTTTCTCTCATTTAGAAACTGTATTGTGATAAATATCTACAAGCATAAGATAAAAGGTGTCCTTTCAGCCATTCAAAGTGTACTTTCAGTGGCATTAGTTTCAGTTACAATATTGGGTAACCTTCACAACCACTTATTTCCAAAACATTTTCATCACCCCAACCGGAAACTCAATCAGTAAGAATCTCATCGCCCTCCCCACTCCCTCTGACTCCCCGGAACCTCTGATTTACCTTCTGTCTCTATACACTTGCAAGTTTAAGAGATTTCAACAAGGGAATAGGGCTTGGTTTAAAACCAGGAAAGGTCTGTGTCAGGGTTGTATCCTTTCACCATACTTCCTCAATCCTTATTCGGAGAAAATCATCAGAGAAGCAGGATTAGATGAGGAAGACGGCAGCATCAGGACCGGGGAAAGGCTTATTAACAACTTCAATATGCAGATGACACAACCTGGCTCACTGAAAGCGAGGGAGACCTGGAGCACTTGCTGATGGAGACCAGGGAGTGCACCTTCAGCGTGAATTACAACTCAGAGTATAAACCCCCTGAAAACCAAACTCACTGCCATCAAGTCAATGCCAACTCATAGCGACCCCCTGGGGCAGGGCAGAATTGCACAGTGGGATTCCGGGATCGTAACTGTTTCCAGGAAGAAAAAACCCTCGGGGCACAGCAAGGAAGCGAGAACCAGCGAACCTACAGATGGGCAGTTCCAGCTCACACGACCCATTGCCTGATGAAACCTTCGTGGTTCTTGAGGCTGAATGGATGAGAGAGAGAGACCTAGGAGAGCCGAATCCTCTTTAGCCTCCGGAGCTGGATCTTCTGTCTACGCCCGCAGTCTCTCACTGCCCGCCTGCCAGTCCCAGGAGCGGTCAGTGACTACCCATGGTGGATTCGCTTGACTGACTTGGGGCCTCTGCATCCACCAGCTTGTGCCCCCTGCTATCTTCGCTTCATCCACGTGGTTTGGTTCCTGGGTCTCCAATCCCAGGAGCCATTGGCAGCAGGGTACCCCGACTTGAACCAGCCTGGACCTATCTATTTCTGCAATCGTGTAAGCCATTTCTTGATTCGAATCTCTTCCTTTCTATAACACAGTACAAGCGCTAGAAAAGCCGACCTGACACAGTCGCAGGGAGTTGGAATGGACTCATCAGCAGTGGGTTTGGTCTCCAGGAAGGACCAAACCTATTTGGGTGGCACAAACCAAAGAGCTGGTGGTTCTAACCCCGACCCTCCACGCCCACCCCCAAACCCCATTCAATGTGCCCTGGATAAAAAGGCGCAGCCGCTGATTTCCAAACCTAAAACAAAAACAAACCCAGTCGTTCAAAATGCTTTGGAGTGCAGTTCTACTTTGACACGCATGGGGTCGCTATGACTGCGACTCCATGCAACTAGTTTGGTGTTTTGGTTTTTTTGACGAGTGTGTGTGTGTGTGTGTGTGTGTGTTGGGTGTCCACCGCAAAAATCCTGAGCATCACTCAGTGCCTGGAGGGACAAGAGAACGAACAACTGGTAGCAGAAAGAAGTACAGCAGCGCGGAGGCCCAGCCCCCGCCGCCCCCTCCCTGCCCGCTGGGCAGGCGGGTCCTCCCAAGCTGCGATGTTGGACAAGGACACACCAAACTGCTGACCCATCAGCTGTGGCACCGGCTTCCATCTGGCGGACGGGCCATCGAAGGCCAAAGGCACCAATGTTGGGGTTCCCCAGAGAGGCAGCATCTGCGGCTGAGTGCAGTTCCGGGGGGCCTAGCTTTCCTCTCGGAAGCACACGTCTCTGTTATTCACAGTCACATTCTGAGGTGCACCCAGGGCCGCAGAGAGGTGTGACTCCCCTCTCGTGCCCCTCAAGCCCGAGGCCGAATGGGCACCATGAGCATGGGCCCTGTTTGCAAATGCTAGGTAGTAGCAAGCATATGCCTTGCGAGGGTGATGTTCCAACCCCCCACCTCCCCCACCCAGCTGCCCCAGGCTGAGAGGTTTCAGTGAGAACCACCTGAATTAGGGCCTCTCTCCCTTTTCTCAGCCTCACTCATCCTACCAGCATTTATTGTGCACCCACTGTGCCAGGTGCTGGCACCCGGGCACGGCTATCCTAAGGAGCTCAAGGTGAATGTCACCTCCGCTTCCCTGCTGGCTGAGCCCCAAAGTGACAACGAGGTGCCTTTGCAGGAAAGCCATCAAACCATCCTCTTTAATAAAGGCAGGTGGCACGGGTCAGTTTGCAGGCACAAGAAATTATCCGAACAAACATGTGATAGATTCAATGTCAACTGGGGCAGCTCAGGATTCTCCCATGGCGTGGTGTGGCCCTCTCCATGCCGGGGGACTTACGGTGAAGCAGCCAAGCAGTTGTGGTAGGAGCAGGACACACAACCCCAAGGTTGCCAGCGGAGGGAGGTTTCCTTTGGCTTGTGGCTGACTCTTGGCGTGGACTGACAGGTGTGTGCAGGACCTACTGAACTTATGCTGCTGGATCTGCATGTGGGTCTTCAACCTCCTGGTATGTCACCTGCTGATCCAAGGAGATGACCGACCCTTGACTAACCTCGGATTCCTTCGGCTTTGCATCCACCAGCCTGTGGTCTTCCTGTTTCACCTTCCTGCTTCCTGTTCATCAATCGCTGCAGCTTACCCGAGTCAGGAGAAGCCTCCAGCTTATATCTGACCCATGGACTTGAACCGGACTGGATTTACGCTCCTATACCCAGGAACCAGGTGCCATTCATGACGAACACATCGAATCCTCTACACCAGTGGTTCTCAACCTTCCTAATGCCACAACCCTTTAATGCAGTTCCTCATGTTGTGCTGACCCCCAACCATAAAATTATTTTCCTTGCTACTTCATCACTGTAAGTTTGCTACCGTTATGAATCATAATGCAAATATCTGATATGCAAGATGTATTTCGTGACCCCTGTGAAAGAGTCATTCGACCCCCAAAGGGGTCTCAGCCCACAGATTGAGAACCACTGCTCTACCCCCAGTTTGGGACACTGCCACAACCCCACTATACAGTTGAAGGTATTGGAGTCACAGAGAGAGTAAGTAACGCTACCAAGGCAGGGACCAGGTGGATTCAAACCATGGTAGCCTG
Source organism: Echinops telfairi (assembly GCF_000313985.2). NCBI lineage: Eukaryota > Metazoa > Chordata > Mammalia > Afrosoricida > Tenrecidae > Echinops > Echinops telfairi. The sequence continues at coordinate 142,553,471 of NW_022111373.1, forward strand.
TTGGTAGAGTTGTACTCTTAACTGGAGCCTGGAGGGAGCACCTTACCTCCCCACCTGTCCCCATCAGGTCCCAGCCTGTCCACTGGTGGGGACATGCCTGACCGTTCTAGTTACCTGCCCAAAGGTGATCTGTTGCATGTGGAACGGCGGAGAGCAGTAACCATTTTCTCACACACAGGGACTCGCTGCTGCAAGACGTCTGAGGCCACAGCTGCAGAGACACAAATGCTGGGGCTAAGATCATCCAGAAGCTTCTTAACTCTCATGTCTGGCACCTGAGCTGGGTGAGGAGAGCTGGGCTCTGGGGAAACTGTAACTGGAGCACTGCAGACGGCGCCTTCATGGGCTCAGAAAGGGAACATCCTGAGGGGGGTGAGCAAGAGAAGCAGACAGAAAAAAAAAGAGTCAAGACTTGTTCAGACCCAGCCTCAGAGTGAGGCAGCATCACTTCTGGGACATTCTATCCATCACAAGCGAGCCACAAAGGCAGCCCAGAGTCAAGGGATGGAGAGAGACTTTAGCCAGGAAGCGGTAGCATCGCATTGAAGACGTTAGAGGCTTGGGAAAGTACCAACATGACCAATTCTGAAAAATGTAGCCCCTCACCTAGCCCGGGCCTCCTAGCTCTTCCAGAGACTTCTCGGCCTCCATTATAATTCCCCTTCAGGGCCCGAGGGGCCGACTTCTCACACCGGTTGTCTGGTTCCTAGGATGGGTACTTGTGGGTATCCGATGGTTGGCTGGCTTACCTGCTCCCCTCCAGGCCACGCTGGGGATGGATATGGGACCTGTTTGGGAAGACCAGTCCCTCCTGATAGCTGCCCCTCTCCTTTTTTGTGGGGCTTTAATTTTAGAGTTTATGGTTTCCTGGAGGCGAGCCCTTTCTCAAGTCAGAAACGCAAACCAGTGAGCCCATTCTGACTCATAGTGACCTCTGGGACAGAGTAGAACTGCCCTCGGGAGTTTCTGAGACTGCAGCTCTTTGTTGTTGTGGTTGTTGTTGTTAGGTGCCACTGAGTCAGTTCTGACCCACAACGACCCTGTACACAACAGAACGGAACACAGCCTGGCCCAAAACCATCCCCACAATTGTCCTCATGCCTGAGCCCATTGTTGTAGCCACTGCGTCAATCCATCTTGTTGAGCGCCTTCCTCTCCTTCACTGCCCCTCTACTCTACCAAGCACGATGTCCTTCTCCAGGGACTGTAACTCTTTATGGGAGGAGAAAGCCTCATCTTTCTCCCTTGGAGCAGCTGGTGGTTTGGAACTACTGACCTCAGAGTTATGCCCAATGCATAACCACTACACCACCAGACAGATCCTGGAGTGAGAAGCTGCATTCATTCTCCCCCCCCCCCCCACATCCCACCTCATAAGCCCCATGTATTTCTTCTAAATCTTATTGTAGTATACATATTAAAGATCTATAAAACATACATACGAAATATCTATAAAACCAAAGCTATTGCCATCAAGTCAAAGCAGACTCAGAGTGGCCTCTGACTATGGGACAGAGTAGAATAGAACAGTCTCTGGGTTTCTAAGACTTTGAACTATTGCAGTAGCAGACAGCCTCATCTTTTCTCTTTAGGACTGGCTTATGGGTTTGAACCACTGACCTTCTAGTTAGCAGCTTAATGTGTAAGCCACTACACCACCAAGGCTCACGGTCTCAGATTGCAGCCTTGATGCCCTGTAGCAGAGTTCTACACTGTCCTCTAGGGACAGTAAGAGTGGAATTGACTCTGTTCTATAGAGCACAGGGTAGATCTGCCCCAAAGGGTTTCAAGGCTGCAATGTTTAGGGAAGCTTACTGACTGTCAGGTCTTTCTCCTACACAGTAGCGAGTGGTTAAAATACTGACCTTTCAGCTAGCAGCCACCCCAACTCCAGAGCTTCTCGCTCTCTTGATAGATAGATGCATAGACACATAGACACATAGACATGCATACATGGATAGATGGATAAATGCATACATACATACACATACAGATAGATAGGTAGGTAGATGGACACATACATACATGCATAGATACATACATACATAGATCAATAGATGCATGGATGAATGAATAAATGATAGCTGTTAGATAGATAGATGACAGATAGATACATTTCTCTAGTCTATTTTTTGACTGTGCTATTTAGCAACACTAATTGCATTGACCATGTTGTACAACCATCACCACTACTTATTTTGAAACAGAAACTTAGAATGTCTTGAGCAAGAGCTCTCTGCTCCTGGAACCCTGGCCATCCAGCCGCAGGTAACCACTCACAAGAGAGCACACTGTTGCCTGTGAGGTTTGTCTCTCTGGTGTATTTCCCTCAGAGTCCTGTTTTCAAGGTTCCTCCAGTGTCGTGTGGATCAAGCCAGCGTGTCTTTCTGTGGCACACTTGGTTCACCCAGTCACCTGTTGGTGAGCACGTGGGTTGTGTCCCCCTTTTGCTATTGTGAATCCTGCTGCAGTGTAGAGTGATGCCCAGGATCTGCTGGAGTCTTTTGGATACAGGCCTATGCATTTGTTGCCCAAACCCATTCTCAGACTTCGATTGCTTGGGGAACTTATGGAACATGTAGGTCTGTGGGTCTAGGGTGGAGCCAGCCTTGGTAAACGTCACAAGACCCCCAGCAAATGATGCTGTGCATCCGAGCTTGGGAGAAACTGCTGTCGGTGATGTCTTTGTGACCACTGGGATGGTGCTTGCTGAGTTGGTCCCAACTGGTAGCATCCCTATAGGCACGACAGAATGAAACACTGCCCAGTCCCCTGCCACCCTCAGTGTCTCTGCTCTATTTGAGCACTGTTGCAGCCACTGTGTCAATCCATCTACTAGAGGATTTCCCTCTTTCCCCCCCCTGACTCTACTTTACCAAGCAGATATCCTTCTTCAAAGACTGTCCCCTGTTAATAACATGGGACAAAGTCCCAAAGTCCACGAGAGGAAGTCTTGCCCTCCACTCTTCCAAGAACATTCTGGTTGTCGTCCTCCAACACAGGTCGGCTCATTCTTCTGGCAGTCTGTGGGATCGTCCATGTTGTTCTTCAACGCAATCATTCCAAGACCAGTTCTCCTGAGTCTCCAGACGCCAAGGACATGGGCTCCTAGAGGCCAATATGATTTTTAAAGACCTAGGGCCTCCAGGTGTGCTCCACACATTGGTTAAGGGCAAGTAGCTATTGGTGTTGAGAACACAGTGTGGAGTTCATTTGTTTGGTGATGTGTCTTTCTTCATTCGTAGTGGTCAGTGGATGGTGAGCACAGATCCTGGCTCATATGGTTCCAATCATAACCCAAGAGGAGGAGCCAAAAGTCAAGAGGATTTCCCCCCAAGGGCTCTTTGCCTTCAAGTGACCCTCCAGAGAGAAATGGGAGGAGATTCTCCTCAAGTTGGCTTTCCTTGTTCTTGGGCAATGTGGACAGAGTGATTAGTTCTCATAAATGTTAGGCAAACTATGTTTGCCAGCATCTTTTCTATTTTTTAATGGGAATGCAAAAAAGAAAGAAAGAAAGAAAAGAAAATCTAAAGCTAACACACTCCAAATATTTATTTGCTTCTACAATGTCACACATTTTTATCTTTCCCTTCCCCAGTTTAGTATGACGGTCAGAAACTTGAAGTGGAAGCAATAGGACCATGATGCAGGCTGCTCCTTGTACCAGTAGGAGAGTCAACCCCCCTGCCTGCCCCACCACCATCACCACCCTTGGAAGAGGCTGCAGGGAAGCAGAACGCATGGTTTATCTCCCCAAACAGTAAGACTATTTGGTTAAAATCAGGAGTTGTGTTTCCTCCCACTTAGTTCCTGGAGGCACCCCAAGTTATGTTCCAAGAAGACAGGCTCAGAAAGTGTGAGGCGTGCGCTCAAGGGCCAGGGAGGCCTCCTTGAGTTGTAGCCGAAAGCGTCAGGTCTGGGTCTCTGCTGTCACTGGCCCAGGGACCTTGGGTGACGTACTCAATTGGTTTGCTTTACTTTAAACCGCTCCATTAAAATAATGCAAGGAAGGAAGACAGAGTGAAAGAAAGAGATGCAGGAAGAAAGAAAAAAGCTTGAGTTAGCAACCCCAACTTTTTAGTCACTCTTAAAATGCCAACGGGCCCCACAAATCTTGGCATTGAACCACCTCCAACTCTTGGGTCCCCATGTGTGTCAGAGTCGAACTGTGCCCCGTAGGGATTGTTTTGATGTAGAACACCCGGCCTTTCTTCTGAGGAGCTTCTGTCTGGGGAGGCTGGACAGCAGGAGACACTCATGCGACTCATTTGAGCAGTTGTTGTGAGCATAAAAGGGTGAATGACCTCAAATAATCCCTGGGACAGAGGAAGCCCCAAGAAGTGTGAGCCCTCCCAAGCTGTCCTATCCAGAAGTGGCATTTTGGCATGGTCATTATGATTCCAGGTGGGGAGTGGGGGGCCTCCGTGGAGGCTGTACTTCAGGACACACCCAGCTTAGTAATAATCTACGCCCACGAGCAAAGCTTAGATACAAAGTTTCCCAAACTTATTTGGTCAACCGCTCCCTTTTCAGATAAATAAACAAACAAACAAACAAACAAATAAATAAATAAAATTACTCAGCAGCCCTGTGGAAATTAAAAACATTTGTACTATAGGTCATAATACAGGATAAGGTGTAAGTATCTGCTTGCTTGTGTAGCTCTCACCACCAACGTTCCAGTAGTCCCCGGGGCACGCATATTTGGAAGCATGCTCAAACCTCTGCCAGTGGCTTGCTTACCCCTCACTGACTCAGCTCAGTCTTTCAATTTGAGATAAATGCATGAACTCTGGGATGGGATGGAGTAAGCTTGGTGTTGGGTGCGACTAGAGAAAAGCTTATTAACATCTGCAATATACAGATGACACAACCTTGGTTGAGTGAGGAGTGACTTGAAGCACTTATTGATGAAGATCAAGGATTACCACAGGGAGGAGGTTATATGTAGATCCTTGTAATCTGTTCCCCCTTTCCACCCCACCCTCCCGGTATTGTCACTCTCAGCACTGGTCCTGAAGGGATCATCTGACCTGGATTCCTGTCTTTCAAGTTCCCATCTGTACCAGTGTACATCCTCTGGTCTAGCCAGATTTATAAGGTAGAATTGGTATCATGAGAGTGTGTGGGGGGGGAGAGAAGCAATTAGGAACTGACCCACCAACTTTACCAGGACTGGACTTACCCACTTCCACAACTGTATGAGCCAGCTCTTGATATAAATCACTTTCTATATATGCATCTCCATGGTGTTTTCAAAGGCCTTATTTGCATGCGAAAGTTGGACATGGAATAAGGAAGATCAAAAGAAGAATCGATGCATTGGGTGGTGGGGCTGGAGAAGAATATTAAGTCTTCTAGACTGCTGAAAGGACAAACCTATCCCTGTTGGAAGAAGTACAGCCAGAGTGCTCCTGAGAGGCAAGGATGGTGAGGCTTCATCTCACACACTTTGGATGGCTTGTAGGAAGAGACCAGTCCCTAGAGAAGGACACCATGCTTGGTAAAGTCCAGGGGCAGCGAAAAGGAGCAAGGGGCTCAACGAGATGAATTGACCCAATGCCTTCAACAATGGGCTCCACCCTGAGAATGGTTGTAGGACTGGGCCGTTTCCTTCTGTTGTACAGAGTTGCTATGGGTTAGAACAAACTTGGTGGCACCTAAGAACAATGTGTTGGTCTGGGCACTTTAGAGAAACAAATCCACAAAAACTCTTTATTTATAAAAGAGTTTTCTATAAAGGGTAAGTGCACATCAAGAAAACATCCCAACCCAGTGCTGCCCAAGCCCACAAGTCCAACATTAACCCATATGTCCAACACCAATCCACAAAGTCCTCCTCCAGCTCACAAAACACATACAGTAATGCGGACTGCAGGAGGAAAGCTGAATCAGTGAACGTGTAAGCATCTCAGCGCTGGCAGGGGTCTCCACACGGCTGCTCAGCACCCAGGGCTGCATTGGTGTAGGTCCATGCGGCTTCTCCTCAGGGATGTCTTGCAGGAAGTGAGCCTTGCCAGTTGAAGCAGGGAACTGGCTAAGGCAGCTGCACCCTGGTCTGACCATCAGAAAGCAAGAGACCTGAGAACTAGAAAGGTGAGGCTCACAGAGCTATTTATCTCTCAGTCCTTCAATTAACCCCAAATGTTTTAATCGGCCAGCTTGGCACAATAAACTTTAACTAACTAACTTTACAATGTGTGTGTGTGTGTGTGTGTGTGTGTGTGTGTGTGTGTGTGTATTCGCTGGTTTTGTTTCTCTAGAGAAAGCCTAACACAGGTGATAGCTAGATAGGTTGATAATAAAGAAATAGATGATAGACAGATGGGTTGGATTTACCTAGTGTCTCTGGACAGCAGAGCAGAACTATGAACTCTCAGGGGTGGCATTTGCTGGACTGAAGGACACGCCATCGACCTGGTTGAGCCACTAATAAGTAACAGAGGCCAAGAGAACCCCCCTGGCTCTGACCCCAGTTATGTAACTTAGCCGGAGTCAACAGAGCCCAGAGAGTCCAAAAGGCAATCAGACCTGAAAGGGTCTCCCAGCCTCTGGCCCCAAAGGCTTCACCCTCTCCCTCCCTGTCACCGTCCCAGGGCACAGGGCACTGTGGGCTGAAGAAGAAACCCGTCTCAGTGGAGAGGGCGCTGGGCGAGCAGCCCTTGGCCTGCAGGTCAGGCTTGGGGCGCAGCCCATGGGATGAAAAGGAGCCAGGCTTCTCTGTTTCCTGGCGTGTTGGAGAGACAGCAACCTCCTCCAGTCTGGGGACTTGCCAGAGGGCTCACAAGACTCCTTGGCAAGTGGTGCTCACAGGAAGATTTATGATAGCGGAGGATGCAGGCCCAGGGCTGAGCTGTGAGTCAGCAAAGTCCGGTCTGGAAGCCCAGCCCCAGCTCCCTTGAGCCTCTGCAGCAGAAGCCACACAGTGCTGATTTTCCTCAGGCAGCAAATTGCAGGCCGAGGGAAGCAAGTCTCGGATCCCAAGGGTTTTGTTGGGAAGGGGGGAGGGGGGGGAGGGGCGTAGGGGCTAGACAAAAAGGCATGTTCTGCTAGCCATCAGCTAGGACACCCAAAGCTCAGGGCCCCAGCCCAGATCAGGGCCCTGCCTCGTCCATCTCTGTGATTGTGCAAAGCCATCCTGGCTCGTCAGTCCCAAACAAAGCCACTCCTCTCTGCCAGAAAGCCCCTCCCATGGCCATGCTCCCGAGGGTCAGGCAAAGGTCAAGCCACCCAGATTTTGTCCTTACACACTGTCACTGCCAGCGAGTCCATGTCAGCAACCCCCGTGGGTGTCTGAGACGGTCACTGTTGACAGGAATAGAGAGCCCAGTCTTTCTCCCCAGGAGCTTCTGGGGGTTTCCAACTGCGGACCGTGTGGACCACAGCCCGACGCGCAGCCCCTACACCACTGGGGCTCCGTCCTTACACGTTAGCGTCCTGTGTTTACAGAGCCAGCTACAGAATGCTCAGCTGGAAGCCCTGGCATTTACATGGCCCCCCCAGAAACCATTGACCTGGATTCAAATCTAGCCTCCACTTAGGGAAATCCTGCAACTCCCTTAGCCTAGGCTCTTATATGTCCCGCCCATTTCTCCATGACCAGGCATCTATTCCTGACACCCTAGAACGTTCCAGACACTGTCAAGTGAGATGGCATGGGATGGAAGGCCTTACTCTTACGAATGTCGGGATCTTTTCCGGCAAGCATCTTTTCTGCTTTGGTCCCTGGTAGCTGAGGGGAAAGGGCCTTGGTGGCGCAGCAGTTTAGCACTCGGCTGCTGATGGGAGGTCAGCCACTCCATGGGAAAAAGATGAGGCCGTCTGCTTCTGGCAAGATTCAGGGTTCGTAGGTGAGGTTGAGACGGTCCCAGCTTCTAGTGGCCCCATTTACAGCAGAGCGAAGCACCCCCGTCCTGCCCCATCCTCACGATGGTTCTGTTGGAGCCCCTGGTTGCAGCCGCTGTGTCAGCCCGTCTCCTGGATGGTCTCTTTGTTGACCTTCCACTTCACCGGCAATGCTGTCCTCCAGCCATAGAAACCTGACAGGGTAGTGGAACACATAGCGTTACTGAGTCGGGATGGGCTCCAAACTGACCTGGAAATGCACAATCTCTCCTTTGAAACAGATTCAGAAAATCAGCCCCGAATCCCCCCTGGACATTGGCTGATCTCGGCTCGAGGATTTGGTTCTCCTTAACTTAACTCACAACTGGACCCATCAGTCATAGGGTGGTAACTGGAGAAAAGGCTGAAGGGGTCAAGGATTTTGTCTCTCTTGGATCCACAACCAATGGAAGCAGCAGTCAAGATATCAAAGGACCCATTAGGTAAACCCGCTGCACAAGAGCTCTTTGAAGTTGAAAAGCAAGGAGGTTACTTTGAGGACGAAGGTGCGCCCTGACCCAGTCCATGGTATTTTCAATGGTCTCCTAGGCATGTGAAATTGGACATTGAATAGGGAATACTGAAGAAGAAAGGATGCACTTGAATTATGCGGCTGGAGAAGAATACTACTGAAAGGACCGTGGACTGCTAGAAGAACCAACAGGTCTGCCTCAGAAGGACAGGCAGAGTGCTCCTTAGAGGCAAAGGTGGCAGAACTTCATCGACGTACTTTGGACACAGTGTCAGGAGAGACCAGTCCCTGGAGAAGGACATCATGCTTGGTAGAGTAAAAGAGGAAGACCTCTGATAGGATGGATTGACCCCGCGGCTGCACTGATGGCTCAAACATGAGAACCACTGTGAGGACAGCACAGGACGGGGCAGTGCTTCGTCCTGTTGTGCGTAGGGTGATGCTGAGTTTGAACCAGCTCTCGGGCACCTAACGGCAACAAATCAACCTTTCTCTGGGACTTCCTACGGGCCTACAAATCTCTAAGGCACTGTAGCTGAGTCGGTAAACACAGCAGTCCACTGGTTTGTGGCACCACTGCAGTATCCAAACGGATTCCTCGTTGACTGGTGAGCGGCCTTTTTTCAGAAAATATTTGGGAAACACTTGCAATCATAACTATTCTTAGAGCTCGGCAGGTTTTTATAGACTGGGTACGTGTGGGGACGTAGAGAACACAGATGGTTAGACAGGCACCAGGCTCCCGCTCACAGAGTTCCAGCTGTCGGCGGAGTAGAGTGATCAACTCATTGTGGTTGGCCTAGGACTTCCCCGGTCCTGTACTCTAGGAACCCTCAGTCCCAGGAGGACCAGGACAGTCAGCCACCCTACTGCTCAGACAGACACCAGTCCAGACTTCATAGCCACTCACACCTACCATGGTTAGAGTCCAAAGACGGTATCACTAGGTGAAAATCGGTGTTATATGGACAGGGAGGATGAACATCAGCTCATAAAATGGGTGGATGACGACATCATGACATACCTGCCCATTTCATCACTACCTAACTGCCAAACCAATGAGAATCGGGGCCCAGTCACACCTACACCTAACCTTGACCAACACAGTCAGTGTTAGTCTCACCTTGGACCTCAGCATTGGTCGCGACCAGATTCTTAATGCATCCTTAGGCACAAAATAGTTGGGTAGTCAATGTTTTCACGATTGTTATAAATGTAAAGTGTCAGATAAGGAGATGGTCCTTATGTGAGGAGTAGGCATATTAATAGGAAGCACGAGAAGCACTCATAGCGACCCTATAGGATGGGGTAGAACTGCCCCTGTGGGTTCCCCAGACTAACTCTTTCTGAGAATAGAAAGTTGCATCTTCCACCCTCAGAGGAGGTAGTGGTCTCAAACTGCTGACTTTGTGATGAGCAGTCCTGCTGGTAACCGCGAAGCCACCTGTGAGTCAGAACCGACTCAATGTCAGTGAGTTTTTGAGTGAGGGGGAAGTGCTATGTGGGAGCGCTGCTCACAAACACAGTCCCAGCACAGCCACTGCCTCTGGTCCCCCTGGAATTGTCCCCAGAACTGGCACAGCCTCCTGGGCTACCCAGACAAGGGACAGAGTGCCGGTGGGAGCTGGAGCGCAAAGCCACGTGGATGATCTACAGCTGCCACATCTCCATCTTCCCCCTGGGTCACAGCCACCAAGGGCCCTGCCCCGACACCGCTACAGCCTGGTAAGGTCCCCAGCTCACTCTCTATCACCCACGACTGGACCGTCCTCTCCTAATGGGTGTGCTGTGGCCTTCCGCGTACAGGGACGTCCAGGCTAGTGGTGCCCTCTGGGGTCTCCTTGGAGGCCCTGGGTGGGGGTGTGAATGGTTCGTGCTCTCAGCTGCTAGTGGAAATGGTGAAGGCACCTGTGTTAGGCAGGGTTCTCCAGAGAAACAAAAACAGGACACTTATGTCCGTCTCTCAGGACAATATGATTAAAGTATGTAAGACAAAGTCTTGCCATCCTGACCTGTAAGGAGCACTTTGGCCTTGCTTCTTCCAATACAGGTTGGTTTGTCCTTTTAGCAGTCCCTGGTACTTTCAATATTCTTCTCCAGCACCATAATTCCTGAGATAGTTTTTTGTGCCAGCCTGGCCGATAAACACAAGTGGGATTAACTGAAGGGCAGAGAGATAAATGGCTTGGTGAGCCTCGCCTTTCTTGTCTCTCACTCTGTGATCATTGGACCAGTGTGCGGCTGCCTTGCTTGTTCTGTGCCTCAATTTAAAGGTTACACTACCTGTGGGACGCCTAGCCTGTGGACTGTGTCACTGTAAGTTGAGGTCCCTTTAAGACATCTCTGGAGCTGGGGACTGGCGGTTGGTGACCTGGCTGACAGTTGGTGACCTGCCTTCTGATTGGCTGCTGTGCTGCCATAGCCTAGCTCTCTCTATAAATAGAGGAAGATCTGGCAGCAGACTAGACTTGAAGGACTGCTAGTCTCTCACAAGTCTCTCTCATGGGAGTGAGTTACAGTGAACCATTTGTAGTGCTTTATAATTTAACTGTTCATTTCTTGTATTATATATTTATCTGTATATGATTTAACAGTTCATTTCTTGTTATATATCTAATTATCTTTATAAATAAATATATTATCAGCAATTTGGTTTTATCTCTCCGGAGAACCCTGTCTAGCACAATTCCCATGCTTCCTTATTCACTATCCAACTTTCACATGCATATGAAGCAATTGAAAATACCATGGCTTGAGTCAGGCCCACCTTGGTCCTCAAAGTAACCTCCCTGCCTTTCAACACTCTAACAAGGTGTTATGTAGCACATTTACCCAAGGCGATGCATCTTTTGATCTCCTGATTGCTGCTTCCATGGGTGCTGATTGTGGATCTAAGCACGATGAAATCCTTGACAACTCCAATCTCTTCCCCATTTACCCTAAGCGGGACCGTACACCCTGTGACATGGTGTGTCTGTTTTATTTCCCTCCACAACATGTTTGCAGGGGTCATCCCCCTTATGGATTACACAAAACCAAAATCCCCACAGCTGGACCAACAGGTAACATCATGACAAATGCTCCTCGTTAGTTCGTTTCATATTTTAACACCGGTTTCCGCCTGCTTTATCTAGAAGTTTGAAACCACTGGCAAGGCAGACTCAGGAGGGTGACGATGTCCCCTGAGGACACAATCAAAGCAGCACTGTCCCAGGGTGGCCTTCCGAGCTCCCTCAGGGTTGCCTGGACCTGGGGCCCTTTCCCCATGCAGAAGGGACTGTCCCCAAGCTCAGCTTCCTCTGCCTGGAAGGAGAACTAGACTATCCCACAGGCTTTCTAGCACCAATATGACACGTGGGTGCCTTTAGGAAACAGAAATGTCCCCTTTCCCTCTTTGTTGTTGTTGTTGTTGTCAGGTACCATTGAGTCATTTCGGACTCATGTCAACCCCGTGTACAACAGAACGAAACACCACCTGGTCCTCAGCCAACCTCACAGTGGTTGTTATGTTTGGGCCCATTGTTGCAGCCACTGCGTCCATCCATCTCCTTGAGGGCCTCCCTCTTTTCCACTGCCCTTCTACTTTTCCACGCATGATGTCCTTCTCCAGGGACTCGTCCCAGCTGATACCATGTCCAAAGTAGGTGAGATAGCATCTCACCATCCTCACTTCAAAGGAGACTTCAGGCTGTGCTACGTCCGAGACAGATCTGCTTCACTGGTCAAGAGGTTGAAAGCCCAAATCAGGGTCTCAGCTCTGTGGAGCCTGTGAGATGCTCCCTGGTTTCTGGTGTCTGACAGCAATCCTTGGTCCCCTTGGCAGGTACGCAGGTCCTCAGGCAGCATCTGTTCCACCTGTCAATCCCCTGTGTGTGTCTGTGTCTCTGGTTCTCTTTATAAGCCTCAGAAGGGATTAGGTTTAGGATCCACCCTACACTAGTAAGACTTCATTATGCTAAATTATGGAAAGTGATTACATTAGATTTCATTTTATCCACAGAGGGGTTAGGATTCCAGCTCACGTATCTGGGGAACATAGTTCAATACATAGCAGGCCCCCAATGCTGGCACCATGAAGTTCATTAAGCATATCTCCAGCGTCCCTCACTCTACCTTCCAACTTCAACCATCCATTCACAGAGCTCCCAAAAACATGCTCCTCTAGGACTTGAAGGGTTTGGTCCATTCAGAGACCCCCTTTAAGAGGGTGATGCCCCTTTGTTGTTTACAACTTTGTGTCAGAGGTCCATGAAAGCCCCCATTCAGAGGCTCAGTCCTGCAGTTAACAACCAGCTACTGCTTTCCCAAGGAGAGGAAGATGGGAGGAGGGAAGGGTGGAGCTCAAGTGAATCTGTTCTAAGATGAATCAGCCCTCTGGGCGCCATCTTGAATTGCTAGTCTCCTCCTTGGCTCCATTCCCAGCCCGGCAGTTTCCTCTTCTCCCCAGACACCCAACCAGA